>NC_133450.1:193349654-193652389 GCF_048565385.1 Saimiri boliviensis | reverse complement strand
CACAGCCACTCCCATCCCCAGCGCCGGTCCCCAAGCCACACCGCACGCTCGCGCCCTGCCCTCCGCCCTCGCTCACCCTCGGGCCCAGATCCCTGGGACCCCACGCCGGGGTCTTTCCCAGCCTGGCCGACCGCGGGAACCAGGAGGGAGGCGGCCACGGAGGGGTGGTGAGACCTAGGGCCGGCTCCGACCGGTCCTACCTGAGCAGTTGATGCTCTTGCCTTTGCCGCCGGGACAGTCCCCGCCGCCGCCGCCGCCGCCACTCGGGGGCTGGTTGGACGCGCGGCTCCCGGGCAGAGAGAAGGCGAAGAGCAGAAGCACCGACGTGTAGCAGCAGAAGGCGAGCGGGGGCGCGGCAGGCAGCCGGAGCGGCGCCTCAGCGGCCGCGGTGCCCATGGCTGGCGCCCCTGGACGGCGGGAAGCGCAGGGAGCCGCAGGCCGGGGGCATCCAGCCGCGCGCCCACAGCCCCGCCGCTGCCTCGGCGCCTCCTAGCAGCCGCGCCGCGGAGCCGGGGAGCAGCCCCTCAGCATCCCCGCCCCACCCGCAGCGCCCGCCAGGCCCGGGCCCGCGGCGCTCGGGACGGAGTCGGTGGGTCCGGGCGCGTGCGAGGGTCGCGGGCGCGCGAGGGTGCGCGCGAGGGTGCGAGCCGGCGTGGGGGAGACCGCGGCGAGGGGAGCGAGCGGGCGCGCGCGCGGCGGGCGGGGGTCGCGGGCCCGAGGCAGGCCCAGCCCCTCGCTCGCCTCCTCGCCTTCCCTTTGTGTCCGTGGCCGCTGCCACCGCGTCACAAAGACCCCGGCCCGCCCGGTGAGGGGCGCGTGACGGAGTCGCCGGCGGGAGGGGTGGCTGCGACCCCGCCCCGCGCACACCCCCAGCGCCCGAGCCGACAGCTCCGCCCCCGGCCGCGGCCGGCGCCGCCTCCGGGGGAGCTATTGTTCCTGCGGCGGGGCGGGGGCGCGGGGGCCGGGGTTGTGGTCACCCCTCTGCTGTAGGCAGCTCGGTAACTGACATGTTTGCCGCCCTTTATGAGCGTTTCTGAAGCGTTTCCTTCGCCCAGCAGCTGGGCTGGGAATGAGGGCAGGTGGTCTGTCATGTATCTGCAGTACTTTTTAGGTAAAGAAACAGTCGCAGAAGAGGTAAAGGTGACTTGTCCAAGGTCGCCTACCAAGAAATGGGCAGGACCAGGATGGGAGCCCAAGTTCTGACTCCTGCCAGGCAGTTCTCAGAGATGTTGGGTGAATGGTTACATTTCTAGTTTCCTCACCTCCTACCTCATTCCCATAGACTCACGTACAACTGAGTTGAAAATAGTTTTATAAAAGTCTGTATTGGCCGGGCGCGGTGGCTCAAGCCTGTAATCCCAGCACTTTGGGAGGCCGAGGCGGGCGGATCACGAGGTCGAGAGATCGAGACCATCCTGGTCAACATGGTGAAACCCCGTCTCTACTAAAAATACAAAAAATTAGCTGGGCATGGTGGCTCGTGCCTGTAATCCCAGCTACTCAGGAGGCTGAGGCAGGAGAATTGCCTGAACCCAGGAGGCGGAGGTTGCGGTGAGCCGAGATCGTGCCATTGCACTCCAGCCTGGGTAACAAGAGCGAAACTCCGTCTCAAAAAAAAAAAAAAAAAAAAAAAAAAAAGTCTGTATTGCCCTCTCCCCACAACAATAGCTGAGATTTAGAGAGGATTTTCTATATACAAGGCCTGATGAAAGCTCTTAATGTGCGTTCTTTTCAATTCTTTTTTTACAGGCCTAGGAGGAAGTTTTCATTCTTATCACCATTCTACAGATGAGGAAGTTGGGACCCAGAGAGGCAGAGTGATCTGACTCCCAGTCCAGTGCTCTTCCTACCACATCCTGCTAAATGATGCCCAGACATAGGTACTAAGATCATGGGCTGAATTTTGTGAAAGTCCTCTGCCTTTTTCATGCTATTATATTGCCTCCCACCCCAGAAGGAATTTTAAGTCTCATTGAAAAACTGATCAAGTTGATTCATAAAATTAAGAAATGTGTGAAAAGCCACCACAAGCAAAGTCACATTAGGAAAAATGTCTTCAGTGCAAATATGAGACAATATACTTAATATAAAGGTATATGTCAAGAAGAAAAAGTTGACATTATAGAAAAATGGGAAGCTTGACTCTTATTCACAAAAAGTACAGACAATAAACACATGAAAACAGATTTGAACCCACCAGTAATAAAAGATTAAAACCACAAAATTCTGGCGGGGCACAGTGGCTTATGCCTGTAATCCCAGCACTTTGGGAGGCCGAGGTGGGTGGATCACCTGAGGTCAGGAGTTAGAGACCATCCTGGCTAACATGGTGAAACCCCCGTTTCTACTAAAAATACAAAAAATTAGCCAGGCACGGTGGTGCGTGCCTGTACTGCCTGTAATCCCAGCTACTCGGGAGGCTGAAACAGAACTGCTTGAACCCAGGAGGCAGAGATTGCAGTTAGCCAATATCACACCATTGCACTCTAGCTTGGGCAACGAGAGTGAAAGTCCATCTCAAAAAATATAAAAATAAAACCCACAAAATTCTTTTTCCTTTGGATGATTAACAAGAGTTAAAAGAATTGGCAGAATGAGGACTACTTATTTATATATTTTAGGAGGGCAATTTGTGTATCAAAAACCTTTAAAGTGTGTTTACTCTTTCATCTAGCAATTCCATTTATTGGAATTTATCTAAAGGATAACTGGACAAGCACACAAAAATATATGCATTAGGATGTTCATCACAGTCTTTATAACTTTAATGTCCATCGGTGGAGACTAATGTATGGTACATCTTAGCACAATGGAGCATTATGCAGCTTTAACAATGGTGATAATTAGGTTAGTGTTTACTGATGTGGAGAAAGCAGGATACTAATGAGTAATAGGAAAACCCTATTTTTCTAGAATATATGTGTGTACACATTTATAGGGAAAAAAGTGAAGGGCACTATCCGGTAATACATTAATGGTGGTTATGTCTAAAAGACCAGCTTATGAATAATAACTACCTGTTCTTTATTTTTTTCTGTATGAATTTTTTTCAATGAATAATTTTTATTTTTATTTTTTTTTCTAAACAGTGTCTCACTTTGTCACCCAGGCTGGAATGCAATGGCATGATCATGGCTCACTGAAGCCTCAGGCTCCCAGGCTCAAGTGATCCTTGCACCTCAACCTCCTGAGTAGCTGGGACTATGAGTATGTGCCAACATGCCCAGCTAACTTTTTTTCTTAGAAACAGGGTCTCACTATGTTGCCCAGGCTTATCATTTCAAAAAGCTACTTCCTTCTGGCCAGTGCAGTGGCTCACATCTATAATCCCAGCACTTCAGGAGATGGAGGCAGGTGGATCACTTGAGGCCAGAAGTTTAAAACCAGCATGGCCAACAATTCTCCTACTGTCTCTACTAAAAATGCACAAAATATTAGTCAGGTATGGTGGTGCATGCCTGTAATCCCAGCTACTAAGGCTGAGTCACGAGAATTGTTTGAACTTGGGAGGCAGAGGTTGCAGTGACCTGAGATCGTGCCACTTCACTCCATCCTAGGTGACAGAGTAAGAGACTCTGTCTAAAAAAAAAAAAAAAAAAAAAAACACACACACACACACACACACACACACACACACACACAAACCCACTACTTTCTTTTAAATTGTACTTTCATCATACTTTTTATATAAATAAATTTACATTTTTTTACATTTTATTATCTCTAAACTGTTAGTTGCGTGCCAGTAGTTACAAAAGTTGAACTTCTGGCTTTGCCGAATCCTATGGGATCTCAGATTCCTAACTGCTAGACCACAGCTAAGGCTTCTCAGACCACTCCTTCAGCAGATTCTCTGCTAAACTTGACCTCTTCCATACTTCTTTCCTGACCTGTGCCTTGGTTCTCCAAGCCCTAGTATTCTGCCTTGAATTTTCATTTCATTGCGAACCATAGCCCAGGCAGAAATACTAAGAGAAGTCAACCATTCAATAAAAAGCAAAAATTCGGCGGGTAGGTGGGTGGCTCACATCTGTAATCCCAGCACTTTCTGAGGCTGAGGCAGGAGGATTGCTTGAAGCCAGGAGTTCAAGACCAATCTGAACAATATAGACCTTGTCTCTACAAAAAAAAAAAAAAAATGTTTTTTTCCTTAGCCAGCATAGTGGCATGCACCTGTAGTCTTAGCTATTAAGGAAGCTGAAGTGGGAAGATCCCTTGAGCCCAGGAATTCAAGGTTACACGTGAGCTCTGATCATGCCACTGTACTTCCGCCTGGGCACTGGGCAACAACAGAGCTAGACCTCCAAAAAAAAAAAAGCAAAAAAGTAAATCCTGAGGCCGTAAATCCTGAGGCCATAAGTCACAAATTAATTTACAACTGCATCTTTCCCCAAATCAGCTAACACAAATTCAACACAGATTTCTAGAAAAGAACTCGGCTTCAGAAACAGAGTTTGTCTGACTTTGATCATATAATCTCTGAGAGGCAAAGGTTGTTAGAGGTGAATTAATATAATACCCATGACATGCTTTAATACTGGTGACCCCAAAATATCAGATAGCAAAAGGCTGTGGGACTCACTACATAAAAACCACCCAGAGAATTTTAAAAGAATGTAGATTTCTGAACAGTATTCCAAACAGTCTAGGTAATGCCCAAGTATCTCTTACTTATTTTAAAGTTCTCTAGGCAATTCAGATGCACTGTCAAGTCTGGAAAACACTAACCTAACATTGATCAGTCAGTTATAGCTCCATAACAAACCACCATAAAATCTCAGCGGCATGCCACAATGAGCATTTATTTCTCAAAAGGTCTAGAGGTTGGCTGGGGATTGGCTGGTTGATCTAGGCTAGGCTTGACTGGATGGATGGCTCTGTTTCAAGCTGAGGTTCAGCTGGGTTTGGCTCCTGTGTGCTGGTTGAGCTCTGGTTCACTATTCTAGTATTCATTCTGGGGCCACAGCTGATAGGACAGTAGATACCCAGGAGGAACTCTTGTCATTAAGATGGCAGTGGTACAAGGGGGCATACTCAACTGTACTAGCACTTTGTACATGCTGCTTGTATATGTCTGCTGACAACTCACTAGCTAAAATCAGTCCCGTAACTGAGCTCAAAGGAAATTTATTCTCCTTATGGAGGTAAGTGAGAGGGAATAGACAGGAAGTGAATATTTTTAAACAAAAATCGATCAGAGATTTTTGTTTAAAAATATAATGATGTTATATTGAACATCATTAGTTATGCTCTACCAGAATATTTTCAGTTGCAAGTAACAGAAAACCCAATCCAGGTTAAGGGATTTATTGGCTCAGGTTTTTTATTTTTAAATGTCAGAGATAGTCTTATGAGTTGATTTCTGTTCTCAATTAAGCTTCACTCATGGAAAACATTCCATTCCTTCAAGACACCCTTATGAGCATTCGCTGCACACTATAGTAGACCCCAGGGGCAAGAGATCCTGCCCTCACTGTGTGGGAGAGAAGGAGGCACCTGAAAATTAACAACTACAACTCAGTATGATAAATACTAAATATAAATGGAGTGAGGGTGGGATAGATGTAAATGGCAAATCCCATCCCATACTCCCAGCCCTGCCAATATCCTGGCTTTCCTAGACCTCCTGCTGGAGGGTCCAGCTGCATAACAAATGATAAACAGTAATGAGACACTTTGGGACTAACAAATTGGCACCAGTAGGCGTCACAGTGCTTGACTCAGAAACAGGGGAAAGCAATGATTTATGGTGCAGCACTACAAAGCCTGGGACTGACCTCTGATCCAATTTGTGAAACTGGACCCCAATTTCTAAAGGGGGGAATCATTGCAGAATGGATATGTTATTTATTCATTCAGCAGATTTGTACTGAAGGTCTACTCCTAGTGCCTGGGAATATACAATGGTAAGTACAACAGACCTGGTCCCTCTCCTTAGGAAGTTTTCAGTCAAATATTACTCAAACAGTTATACAAATAAAAGTAAAATTGCAACATGGTTAACAAATACAATGAAGTGGAAGGTCAAAGAGTTTTCTCTAAAGGAGTGATGCTTGTGCTAAGATAAGAAGGAGTAGAAGTTAACCAGGTGAAGAGGGAGTGCTCCAGGCAGAGGGAACACTTTAGTGTGAGCAAGAGCATCTGAATGCCAGCCAGCTTAGTAAAAAACTAAAAAAGCAAGGTCGACTTGTTTAGGACTTAATTCATTGATTCAACCAATATTTACTGAGCACCTACTATGATCCAGGCACTGTATATATACAGAGAAACAGCAGTGAACAAAACAAAGTCTCTCATTCTCATAGAGCTTATGGTCTAATAGGGGAGATCTGATAATAATAATAACCTCAGTGGGAGAGAGTAATTGCTGGATTGAGCCATGATCATAGTACACCGAAGACTTGCTATGACCCAGGTACGCCTATGTCCCAGGCACTTCGAATTTGTTGTCATTAATCTTCCCACCCACCTTTTTTGGTAAGTATTATTTCCATTTTATAGATAAGAAAACAAAGGCCTAATGAGGTCAAGTATACCCAAGGCCACAAGGTGAAGAAGTTGGAGTCACCTGGTTCATTCTGACTATAAAGCCTCACCACATCACTAGCAGGAGAAGATGGAAAAGCATCATCATCTGACCCAAAAAATATGAAGCAAAAAATTGGCATTATCAAGACTGCAGGCACCAAAGAGTCTTCACAAGCCATCCTGACCCCCTTGCAAGAGTGTCAGGAGATTTTGTTGGTTTTTTTGTGATTCTATTCAAAGATTCTTGTGATGACATTGGTAGGGAGTCTGGCTGAAATCACTGTTATTCTTTTCCACTTCCCCTGAGTGGTCCTTAATTACACAGACAAGGTAGAAGCCAAGAAGGCAAGGGTTACAGAAGAAAAGCGCTCCGGGAATGCAGAAAGACATCCTAACTCTGCCTGAAGGAGAACAGGCTTCATCACTGTCGTTGTCGCTTCTCACCCAAACAGTCCCTGTGAGTGGGTAGAGAAACTCAGGAGACATCTCTGGGTTTTTCCTGCAGGTCTTCTTGTCATTCAATTGTTCAGCATTGCTCTGAATACAGAAGTAACATTTTTCTTGATCCGTCAGCAAATGGAAATTTTCAGCCTCAATTCAAAAATTTCTCCAAGGGTTTTACCTCATAAAGGAGTGTACCAAAGAAATAGCTTCTCTGAGCAAGACAATCACATGTAAATGGAAGTAGGAGGTATAGCATAGTAATTAAGAGTGTAGGCTCTGGAACCAAACCATCTGGGTTTGCATCTTAGCTCTGCTATTTGCCAGCAATATGAACTTGGCCAAATTACTTAACTTCTTGGTGCCTCCGTTTGATCATCTGTAACATAGAGATCAAATTTGTATCTGCTTCATAAGGTTATTGTAAGAATAAAGTGGGTTCATAGATGTGATGTGTGTGAAGTGCTTATAACCATGTTTATTACCTCATAAGTAGTCAATCATTAGCTAGAAGTAGGAGTTGCATAGTAAGCACATAATAAATGTTAGTTATTGTTAGTGGCAGTTGCCATTAACTGTACTTATATAACAAACTAAGAGCTCTGCATGTATTATCTAATGTAATACAACGAAAAACCTAGTCTTTTTTTTTTAGAGACGTGGTCATACTCTGTCACTCAGGCTGAAGTACAGTGCAGTGACGTGATTGTAGCTCACTGTAACCTTGAACTCCTGGGCACCGAAGCAACCCTCCAGCCTCAGCCTCTTGAACAGCTATGATTATAGGTGTGTACCACCATGCCTGGCTAATTTTTTAATTTTTTTTAAGAGATGACAGTCTCACTTTGTTGATCAGGCTGATTTTGAACGCCTGGCCTCAATTGATCCTCCCATCTCAGCCTCCCAGAGTGCTAGGATCACAGGTGTGAGCCACTTTGCCTGGCCTGAGAAGGTACTATTATTATCTTAATTGTATAGATGAGAAAACTGAGGTTTGGAGAGGTTAGGTAATTTGCCCAAGGTTACATAGTTAATGGGCAACAGGGCTAGGGCTAGGTCTGTCTAACTCCAAAGCCTAGCCTAGACTTTGAATCAAAACCCAAAAGGTGAAAGTCAATGGTGAAAAGAGCTCATTTGGGCTGGCTGGGTACTAGAGAGACCTGCAGGATGGCAGCCTGGTAACTGGCAGAGGCAATCAAGCTGCTGGGAGGAAAAGTTCTGACAAAAAGCCAGGTGGGTCAAAGGGAAGGACAAGAGGTTTCAGCCGAGAACCTGGGAACTTGAGAATGGCGCCCACTGAGCCAAGAATCATGAAGGAGAGAGAGCGCAAGGAGCTAGGTACCTGGAGGAATTACAGTGAGTCAAATGGAACTAAATAATTATATTTTACCACTGTGTGTGTTTAAGTATGTCAGCTTGCCTCTGTATGTATACATATGTATTGACCATATGCCATTGGCCTGTGTGTACATATGTAATGAGTGTATCAGCTTGCCTCTGTACATATGCATAAGTGCCAAGCATATGTCATTTTACTCTGTGTACATATGTAAGGAGTGAGTGTATATCAGGTTGCCTCTGTGAGAGAGTGTATGTATGCATATTGGAGTACGACAGCTGGGCCCTGTGTTTGTACATGCACATTTACATGTGTGTATCCATGCATCCATTACCGTATTTATCAACTCATCTGTGTATGTACATGTAAACTTGAATCAACAGATTTTTAATTATTCTTCCTTGCTCCCAGTTAAAAATTATTCCCCAAAGGCTAATGGCCTGGGGCTTCAGCATAAGGGTCAATATTGTTGGACTCAGCACTTAGTCTAGTTTCCTGATTAAGGGAGATGTAGAAGTGAAACAACATGACCGAATTCTGAAGCTAATTCTCTCAGCAGAGAACAATAGTAATAATACATAAGGCAGCTTTGGTAGTTGGTGACTTCAACAATGATGAGAGCAGGGGTCAGGGCAGGGCATGGATCTTGGTAACAATACCCCCATTCACCCAGCATTCATCCAACAATGTTTAGAGATTGCACATTATGTGCTAGGCAACCATGTTAGGCAGTGAGGATGCAAAGGTGAACAAGATAAACACCATCCCTGTCCTATAGTCTAATAGGGAAGTCAAACTTGAAATGTGAAGGCTTTTGCAAATGATTGTAAATGTATCCGACCCCATACCATACCAGGCACTGGGAGTATCTAGGAAAGCTTCCCAGAAGAAGTGATATTTAAGCTGCGGCGGGAAGACTGATGAGTTAGAAAGTGGTAGAGAGGGAACAGTATTCTAAGAAAAAAGATCAATGTGTAAAAATGGAGTAAAGAATATGGCAAGTTCAAGAAATAGAGAAAAGGCAACCATGAATGAGTCTGGAGAGTGAATGACAGAGAATGAAGTTGGGGGCTTCAGGAAGCAAGAGGCAGATCATGTGGACCTTTTAAGCTAGAATAAGGATTCAGACTTGATTTCAAAATCATAAGCAGGGAATTACCTGCTCAGATTTGTGTTTTTAAAAGGTCACTTGGTTAAACTGATGAACTGTAAGTTATGTTAATTACATCTTATCAAAGCTGTTACAAATCATTTGGGCTGCAGTATGCAGAATGGACTGGAACGGCAGAATATATGCAGGGAAACCATGAGGGGGCCATCACAGTGGTCCAGGTGAGTGAGGATGGTTGCCCAGACTAGGGAAGATGGGGAAAAGTAAACAAAATTAATTTAGGGGGTAACATCAGCAGAACTTGGTAACTGACTAGATGTGGGAGGTGAGGCAGAAAAAATATCAGGCAAGGGTTATCTCCAGATTCAGTGGCATTTACTAAAATAGGAAACTCTGGACGAAAAGCAGGTTTGGAGAGAAAATGGTAAGTTTAGTTCTAGTCACAATGAATTTGAGGGGCCAGTGAGGCATCTGGATGGAGGTGTCCAGTAGCAGTTGAATTTATAAGCCTGGTGCTCAGAAGAGAGATTTATGCTTGGCATATAAAGGTGGAGGGCATCAGAGGGTAAATTAATTGAAGTCATGAAAGTGAGTGTGATGATTTAATAAGATTTTATAAAATCAAAGAAGAGGACTAGGCTGAAGCTGAAGAACACCGACAGAGGTAACTAACTGTGACAGAACTGTCAGAAAGTTTAGAAGGAAACCAGGAAAGAGCAGTGTCATAGTGACCAAGGAACAAAAGTGTTTTAAAAAGCAGGATATGGTTAACTGGTCAAATGCTGCTGATAGATAAAGCAAAATGAGTCCAGTGAATACACTCACAAGTCATCAGTGATCTTAGTAAAAGCTGTTTGGTAAAGTGGTAGGAGCAGAATCCAGAATAGAGTTTATTGAGACTGAGTAAGAAGTAGGAAGTAGAGGCCAGGAGTAGTGTCTCACACTTGCAATCCCAGCACTTTGTGAGGCTGAGGCAGATGAATTACTTGAGGTCAGGAGTTCGAGACCAGCCTGGCCAACATGGTGAAACCCCTGTCTCTACTAAAAATACAAAAATTAGCTGGCCATGGTGGCAGGCACTGTAATCCCAGCTATTTGGGAGGCTGAGGCAGGAGAATCGCTTGAACCCGGGAGGTGGAGGTTGCAGTGAGCCAAGATCTCGCTACCGCACTCTAGGCTGGGCATAAGAAGGAAACTCCATCTCAAAAAGAAAAAGAAGTAGGAATTAGAGACAGAATGTTTAGACAGCTCAGCTGTTAGGGGAAGAAGAGAAACAAAGCTAAAGGTGACTGGGAAGAGAAAGGACTTTTTAAGATAAGACTATAAATTATTTAAATGATGATGATAAAAATCCAGTAAGGGAGCAACAGGAGACTTGAACCTAAGGACACAGGAAAAAGGATAATCAGTTGCATAAGATTCTTGAGAAGACAGGAAGGAGTGGAATTCAGAGCACAGATAGAAGACACTTTCTTCTTTGTAGTAAGAAGGAAGGTAGAAAGAATGGGGCTGACTGACGCAGGTGGTTTGTAATTAGGATTCTGAGATACTGAGGAAATTACTGGATAACAGCTTCTATGTTCTCCCAGCAGAGCTTAGGAGAGATGGATAGCACCAGAGGCAGACACCAGAGAGGCAACCTAAAGCCGTGACGCTTAGGAGGAGGAAGTTAGGAGTCTTTTCTCTCAGATGGGTGTTGGTTGGCATGGGGAAAAAAACTATCCCCTGTACTCCCCACCCCAACAAAGGAGTTCTAAGGGAGATGATCTCTTAAGAAACGTGTGGTAAAAGGAGCCTTTGCCTTCTAAGTAGCCAGCATGATTGAAGGTAACCTAAATTCAGATGTTCTCAAACCCAGCATACCTTCTTTCCATATGAATGCTGACAAATAGTCAAGACTGATTTAATCTCCACTTTGCAAACTTCAGTGAGATAACGGAATCAGATAAGGATCATCAGTGTATGCCAAAACCATTGGGTGAAAGATTACAAGGAGACAACATTCACGGTCCTAAAGCATCATCTCACCATAGCTTACTAGCTGTGAGTGAAAGTACCTTTATAATGGAGAGATCTGACTACTACTGCCTCCATCAGGTGATCAAACTTAGGGACAATTTGCCACTATGGGTCTCCTGAAATGATGCAATGAGAGGTTTGTGACATTTGTCTACATGATTCCCTTGCTGACAAAGTTGAACCTGAATCTAATCATGAGGAAGTAATCAAATAAGTCCAGAATGTGAGGGTACTTTATAAGGCCTGGACTTGAAAAGAAATTTAACATCATGAAAAACAAAAGATAAGAAGAGAGGTTTGTCCTAGATTATTTAGACTAAAGAGTCAAAACAACCAAATGCAATAAACTTTAATTGGATTAGAAGAAAGTAAACCACAATAAAAATATTAAAATGGCAGGCGCGGTGGCTCATGCCTATAATCCTAGCACTTTAGGAGGCCAAGGCAGGCAGATCACTTAGTCAGGAGAGATTGAGACCATCCTGGCTAACACAATGACAACCTGTCTCTACTAAAAATTCAAAACATTAGGTGGGCGTGGTGGCACGGGCCTGTAGTCACAGCTACTCGGGAGGCTGAGGCAGGATAATCGCTTGAACCCGGGAGCCAGAGGTTGCAGTGAGCCGAGATGGCGCTGCTGCACTCCAGCCTGGGTGAGGGTGAGACTTCGTCTCAAAAAAAAAGGAAAAGATATTAAGATAACTGCAGAAATATGAGTGTAGACTATTAGATGATACTGAATTAATGTTAATTTTCTTAGGTATAATGATGGGAT
This sequence comes from Saimiri boliviensis, assembly GCF_048565385.1. Classification (NCBI taxonomy): domain Eukaryota; kingdom Metazoa; phylum Chordata; class Mammalia; order Primates; family Cebidae; genus Saimiri; species Saimiri boliviensis. The sequence continues at coordinate 193,640,176 of NC_133450.1, read as the reverse complement.
TGTAGTAATCTAGGAGAATTTTCTTATTTTTGGTAGATACATGCTGAAGTATTTAGGGGTGAAGTGCCATGATGTCTATAACTTTCTTTCGAATGGTTAAAAGAGAGAAAGAGAGGAAAACGAACCTTTAATTGATAAATGTAGGTAAAGGGTTAAGAAAAGATTTAAAAAAAAAAAAAAAAACAACTCCTTGCAAACTATTTCTTAATTACTTCACCAAACTTTTTTTTTGTCATGACCTTGAAGCACTTTATGCTTATAAGCATAAACTGTGCTGCTTAATGTGCCAAATTAGATTGAAATCTTTAAAAGCATCATAGCAAGAAAATTGCTCTGCAAAGCTTTTTAGACATAAAAGAACTTCTAATTTTGTGTAGGAGTATAAGTAAAGATATGGTAAAGTGGGAGAGCAAGCCACAAAATAATAAGAATGCTTTCCTGGGAGTCAGAAAACCTTTGAGTCCAGCACTTAAAACTAGAGATGCCATTCTCCTCATTTGCAGAGTGGGGCTAATGGTATCAGCTTCATCAGCCTGCTGTACAGGTACAGGAGAAACAGGATATGAAAAGGATTTATAAACTAGCAATGGGTATGAAAGGGAAGGGATTTTAATTATCATGACATGATAATGTCCTATTAGCAGTGGTTCTCAAACATCATATACATAACAAGTAAATGGGCAGCTTGTTACAAGGGTACATTCCAATCCTACCTCAGAGATACTGATTCAATAGGTCTAGGACGGGGCCCTGAGTTTGCTTTGTGAAAGCACCCCAGATTCTCTGTTGCAAGTGATCTGACAGCCACACTTAGATAACTGCCTCACAGGAAGTTAGAGTGATCTCAATTCTTGATATATATCAGTTAGTCCATAGACCAGCAATATCACCATCACCTGGAAGCTTGTTAGGAATGCAAAATTCGCCCCTACCACAGATTTACTGAGTCAAAATCTGCATTTTAGTAAGTTATCCAGATGATTCCTATGCATACTAACAGTTCAGAAACACTAATCTAAATGGCAAACCTAATCGATGATCTCTTTTTTTTTTTTTCCCTTGTTCACTGATCCTCAGCTTGCTATCAGATGGAATTGGGGTTGCCATCTTAGCTGTTGCTGACACTTATAACCTCACTTAGCTATTCTCTCTGCTTTTTTTGCTTCAGGCCCCTCAGTCTCCTGGCAGATCTTTAGGAACATAACCACCCAATCAGCATGCTGATTTTCTCCCATGTCATAAGCAGACCAATCAAAGCCTACTGAGTTGGAATCTAAATCTAGTTAAGCTATTTACTGGCTTTATGATTTCTTTTTCTTTACTGTGGTGAAACATAACACAAAATTTACCATTTTAACCACTTTTAAGTGTACAGTTCAGTGGCATTAAGTACATTCAATCATTGTGCAGCCATCAACACTATCCATCTCCAGAACTTTGAGTATATAATTTTGAACAAGTCACTTTAACCTCTCCAAGCTTCACTTCCTTCTCTACAAAATATGAATATTGTTACTTACATCTGCAGACTATTTTAAGAATTAAATGAAATAGTACATGAATATGCCTAAAGCTCACAGATGTTCAATAAATCTGACTTCCTTCCATTTGAAGTAGGTTTTCAGATAGCCCTAGTTTTACAATAGAAATCATTTACCATAATCAATTGATTAGAATTTTTAAAGGACATACAAAAATCTACATATTCTGGACCCATGATTGCCTTAGAATGGGGAAATTTATAAAATAGAAGTGTCTTATAATCTATAGAATTGGACAGCTTGAAATAAACAGTAGTCAATTACATTTTGTTGGGAAAATGACATTTGGAGCAGCAACCTTTCTGTTCCCATTGTATAGAAATTCTTGTATTGCCTATATTTAGATTGCATTTATAAACAGTTTAAGTATAATACAATAATTACCCTCCTATTAATAACATTCAAGAATGGTGCTTTCAACCTTGGGGCTGATCCACTTGCAGATAGTATTTGAATTCCATTTATGTACACATTACCTTTTAAGGAGGTGAAATTGAAAATTTGGGTTACATGCAGTAAATTGAAAAAGTTAGTTTAATTTCAGAATTAGACTAATTCAAACATGAATCTAGGGATCTTCTCCAACACCCTTATCTCACAAAGAAATTAGTATCCAGAGAGACCTAGTAACTTGCCCACAAAGCTGGGACCAGAGCCCAGGTTCTAGGAGTATGTCCTGCTGTTCACTTGACCTTGAAGAATGGGTAACACTTCAGCAGTTATAGGTGATGGGAAGGGGTTGCAGAGAAGCTAAGAGCACTCCAGGTAGAGGGATCGACAGAAGAAATTTCACAGAACCTGGCTCTGAAACGGAGACTGATGATTGTGTTGAAGGAGTGTCAGAGTGGGAAGGCTGGAAGGCAAATTAAGAAGAGGTTTTGTGATGGGAGAAGAGATAGTCTTAGGCTCTTGTAACACAAAAAATCAGAATAGAGGGGTAGAGGTTTTGGGGGTTCATTTTTGTGGGATTTTAGGGAGTATGATTTTACAGTTTTCAAGGCTCTTTATATTGATATTCTCACGAGATCATAGCAGTCATGAGAAGTAGGTATTTTGCAGATGATGGTCCAATACTCAGGAGGTCACATCTTTGCAAAGCTAATATTTGAACTCAGACGCTGAATATAAAGGCTGTGTAAAGGCCGGACGCAGTGGCTCACACCTGTAATCCCAGCATTTTGGGAGGCCGAGGTGGGTTGATCATGAGGTCAAGAGATCAAGACCATCCCGGTCAACATGGTGAAACCCGGTCTCTACTAAAAAATACAAAAATTAACTGGGCATGGTGGTGTGCACTTGTAGTCCCAGCTACTCAGGAGAATTGCTTGAACCCGGGAGGCAGAGATTGCAGTGAGCCAAGATCGTGCACTCCAGCCTGGCGCCTGGCGACAAAGCGAGACTCTGTCTCAAAAAAAAAGGGCTATGTATTATAATTCTTTTTTACTAATATTTTTAAAGGTTTTTTTTTTTTTTTAAAGATAGAGTCTTACTATGTTACCCAGACTGGCCTTGAACTACTGGGCTCAAGTGATCCTCCTGCCTTTGCCTTCCAAATTGCCCTGAAGTGCTGGTATTACAGGCATAAGCCACCGCACCCAGATGTGTTGCGATTCTTTTTTCTTTTCTTTTCTTTTTTGAGATAGAGTCTTGTTCCATCACGCAGACTGGAGTGCAGTGGTGTGATCTAGGTTCACTGCAACCTCCACCTCCCAAGTTCGAGCCATTCTCCCACCTCAGCCTCCTGAGTAGCTGGGATTACAGGTATGCACCACCACGCCTGGCTAATTTTTATATTTTTAGTAGAGAAGGGGTTTTGCCACATTGGCCAGGCTGGTCTCAAACTCCTGACCTCAGGTGATCCACCTGCCTAGGCCCCAAAAAGTGCTGGGATCATAGGTGTGAGCCACCACACCGGGCCTATACTGTGATTCTTTTTTTTTTTTTTTTTTTTTTGAGACGGAATTTTGCTCTTGTTGCCCAGGCTGGAGTGCAATGGCACAATCTTGGCTCACCTCAACCTCCACCTCCTGGGTTCAAGCGATTCTCCTGCCTCAGCCACCCAAGTAGCTGGGATTACAGGCATGTGCCACCATGCCCAGCTAATTTTTTGTATTTTTAGTAGAGACGGGGTTTCACCATGTTGGCCGGGATGGTCTTGATCTCTCGACCTCGTGATCCACCTGCCTTGGCCTCCCAAAGTGCTGGGATTACAGGCGTGAGCCACCGCACCTGGCATGTACTGTGATTCTTAACAGCATGAACTCTCGAGCCAGACCACTTAGGTTCAGATCTCGCCATCCCCATGTAGAAGCCATATGACCTTGAAAATAGCTAAAATGTATACTATTTATTATATACTAGGCAGTATTCTAAATACATATATCACTCATTTAATCCAACAACCCTTTGAAGGGTATTCTATTATTATCACCATTTTAAAGCCTCCCCCACCAAATGAAAAACAAATTTAGAGGAAGGAAAGAAGTAATGAAGAAATGTCTCAGCAGAAAATGAGAAATGGGGATGCATTTGTTCCCTGGGTTCCCTGTTCCTTGATTTGCAATACAATCTCATCTCCTTGTTATCTCCCTTCCCACTTGGCGTGATTTTGTGATAGTTTAGTGTTCCTCCTCTCCTCACCTTCTTAGGAGGAGTCAACTTCCCTCCTCTTGACTAAGAGCTTTATGTGGTGGCCAAGGAGATGTTAGCAGATGTAACACTGAATCATAAATGTTCTTCTATAGTTGGGCTTGCCCTTTTGTACTTCTGCCCTGAGAAGAGCTTCCCCTGGATAACTCCTGCCCCTTCAGCCTGGGAATAAGGGTGACCACAGGAGACTTTTGCCCAATCATACCCCAGATTTCTCAATGCCTGAGTGACTGGAGTGACTGCCCTCCAGTCCCACAGAATGTTGAAGACCACCCAGGCCATTCCAAGAAACTCTTTGGAGACTCATAGATAAGAATCTAAATCTATAGGCACCTCACCAGCACAGCATCAGCCTCTTAATTTCCTTTTTGTTTATGCTGGAAGCTGAACCAGATGATGAGACAGAAGAAGAATTAGAGCCTTACCCTCCACTGCCATTTAGAGTATTTCCATCATAGAAATAGTCTTTTGATTAAATTAAAAAAAAAAAAACAAAACAAAACAAAAAAAAAACCCACCAATCTCTTAAATAACAGGATTTTGAATTTTCCCCATAGAAAAGAAAACAAACCAGAGCCTGCTTAAATCTCTTAGCAGTCACCAGGAGTCAAGAAAGAGAACCCATATTCCCTTTCCCTATCTCATGGACTATCAGTCCTTTAGTGAGCATGCATGGTTGGCCTTTTCCCCCAAAACTGGCTGTGTTGTAAGGGCATTTTAGAAGTGGAACTACAGATCTTCTCATTCAGAAGTAACAAGATCACCATTCTGTCCATTCCAATCAGTACCTACAGTTAGAGAACTTTCATATATAATCTGAACATCTAGATAATGCGGAAACCAAAGTTTTCCACCTAATGATGATAAACTTCGCTGTTAGGTTAATAATCAGCTTGCAAACCCAACAGTTATATTGGGTAATAGAGGTTCAATAGATGTGTTCTTTTAAATCTTGCATAAATCACTTCTATAAATTGAAACTCATTCTAAATGCACCAGAAGCCTATTTAAAGAAACGCCATGTTAAAATTTTTCATAAAGAAAATAATCTGAATGTAGAGCCTGAGATGAGGTTAAAAAAGAAGAAGGGAAACAATCACACTCTTGTATTTGTTATGGAAGTTTTAGATATTGGGTGTTCCTAAACCATGGTACACCTGGGATACTTCCCCTACAGGGCAGCCTCTTTACAGGAGGGCACCCATATCCCAAAGACAACAATAATGTTAAAATGCTTTATATCAGTCTTTATTTTAAAAGTGATTTACCAACATATACTAATCTTCACAACATTCAAGGGAGGTAGATAAGTATTACACCACTTTCACAGATGGAGAAACTGAGGCAGAGATTAGTAAGTTGTGTTGAGGGGCATAATATATGACATAATTAGGAAAAGAATTTGTTGTAGTCATGGATCACTGATGACCTTTCCTACCATTTCTGAGTCCCATCAACACAAAAAGCAGCAGATGCAGCATGGAAGCAGGTCATCAGCAGTTTGGCTAGCCTAAAGCTAAACGTTACCTTGTTGATACCAGATGTTGCATGTGCTGTCCTTTGGCAAGCATCCCCCTCACATGCATTCTTACATGCCCACCTCTAAGCAGGGGAGAGTGGAAGCTGTTGTGAGTGCAGAAGGAGGGGGCGGAGAAACAGGGCTGGGAAAGAAGATGACAGTATATAAACTGATATAAAAGCAAGGGCAAGAACAAGCAAGACGACCCCCTGAGAACCAGTCCAACAGAAAGGAAAGTCACAGCAGAAAAGAAGGTTCCTTGATTTGAAAAGCCCAGACATCCAGAAATGCTACTCAAAGGGTAATTCTTAGCAATGACATTCAAAGCCACTCCTCATGGCTTTGCCAAATATAATCATCAGGTCCTTCTGACATTCCCAGGAGGCAGAATCATTCCTTTCCTCTGGTCCAGTCCAAGTGCTGATGTAATTGACCTGACACTGAAGAGGCTGTTGACAACTCAGATGTACCCTCCCACCATGCCACCTCTCTTCCTCTGCATGTCAAGTCTCTTCAGAACAAAACAATGCATTTAATATCCCCCCTGCAAAAATCCTAAGACATTTCCAGACATTTTGATGAATAATAATGTAGGATTCCATGTTTGAATTTTTATAAAAAGGGCATGATGTGGATTAACATCCCCTCTCAGCAAATGCTTGTTTATACAATATGGAACATTTTTTTAAAATTGTGGATACCAACTCTCTAAAGAAAAACTGGAGCACAAGAGAAAGAAATAACTTCTCCTGGTCTTCCTAGTGGGAAGCAAATATAAGGGATGGTGAATGGCATTCCACTGGCTGCAATGGAGGTACTGATTGCAGAGGAAGCACCAAATGAGGTGCCTAAGGACCCAGCAGGGAGGGTCTAAGTCAGATGAACAGGTGGAAGCGGCAGCCCAGAGAGCTGAAGAGGCAGAAGTCAGAGAAAAGAGATAGTAGCCAAAGAGAAGCATGGGCGTGTTGGTGTATGAGGTTGAGAGGGAGGCATAGCACTAATCTGTGTCTAGGCCTTCCTAGCACCTGTTGGAGCCAGAAATACATCCTTTCTTACTTTATTTCAGTCAGCAGCATCATTCTTTCAGACATGTGGCTTTAAAATCTCATCCCTTCTCTCCAACAAACACGGTCAACAGCCAAGCCTTACTGATTCCACTTTGGCAATAAATGCTCTTTGCACTGGTCTCTCTCGTTTGTTTGTTTGCTTGTTTATTTTTTTTTGAGACGGAATCTTACTTTGAGGCTGGAGTGCAATGGAGTGATTCTGGCTCATTGCAACTTCCACCTCCCAGGTTCCAGTGATTCTCCTGCCTCAGCCTCCTGAGCAGCTAGGATTACAGGCGCCCATCACCATGTCCAGCTAATTTTTTGTCTTTGTAGTACAGATAGGGTTTTACCATGTTGGCCAGGCTGGTGGCAAACTCCTGACCTCAGGTGATCCACCCATCTTGGCCTCCCAAAGTGCTGCAATTACAGGCGTGAGCCACTGTGCCTGGCTGTCTCTCTCATTTTTACTGCAAACTCTTTTGGGCCCTGTTATCATCTCTTCCTAACCAGGGACAAATCCTCCTACCTGGTCTCCCCAACTCCAGTCTTCTCTCCACTCAATTCCTTCTTCTACTGTTCTTCCTGGAGTGCAGTTCTGATCACGTTACTGCCCAAATTCGGAAATTCCCCATGCTCTCACTGCCTCTCAATTATGTGTCTCATTATCTTAAATCTTCAACAGGACCTTGCATCTAGTGAAATTCCTCTGGTTTCCAGATCTCCACCTACCAAAATGCCAACTTTGAAGACTTGGCTCCAGTGCCATTTCCTCCATGAGGACTTCCTTCAAGCTTCGTAGCTTCTGCTGAGGTACCAGTGCACTTCGAAAACATGCACAGATCACGCGCATGATAGCTGTTACATTCGCAACTGGGCTGGGTCCGTAACTTCCCAAGGTGAAGGATGATGAACTGTGTCTTAATGTTTACCTGTCTTTCCCCTACAGTACCTACCAAGAGACAGTTATTGCATTTCTATCTCAGGTCAGAAACTGCTCAAAAGTAAAATGAATTATGATATACTTCTTCACAAATGGAGACACTGCAAAAAGTACCCTGTAATATGATCTGGCTCTCAGGATAAAACCAATCCATGACAGAGCTCAAGGAATGAGACAAGGGCAGGCAGTTTGGGCTACACATTTTTGAGTCAAGAAATCTGGGATTGAGGTTCTGCTTTTTGTCATTTGCTAGCTACGGCTTGGCACCAGGTGGTTCTTCTCTGAGCATCATTTCCTTCCTTCTGCATGGCCTCATGGGATTAAGAATAAAATGAGACATATTTGTGAATGCTACGTCAGTAATTCTGAATCCCAATTATGCATCATAATCCCCTGTAAAGCTTCTGAAAAGTAGAGGACAAGGCCCCAGCCCAGGTCAATTGAATCAGAATCCTCTGGAAGTGGGATGCAGTGTGACTAATTATCTATAAAATGCTGTTTCTAATGCATAGCCAAGGTTAGAAGCTACTGTTATAAACTCATAAGTACCATTAACAGTAGAGCAAGGTGCTTTAGGCTGCTGGTTTAATTATCCTCTATGTGTAAAGTTAGAAATTAGTTCAACGCTTCTATAGTTACATTAAAATACAGTACTGTGTGCAAGCTTTTTTGTGTGTTCTTCTGCATTGTTTTTTGTGTGGTTAAGTCGTAAGTTCTGAGACAGAGAATTATATCTAGCACCACTGTACGTAAAGATGTACCTAAACCAAATTTTTTAGAAAAAATAAAAACTTCATAGAGTGCTCTGAAACCTTGCTATTCAGAAGTGCGGTGTGACCAGACAAGCAGAACTGGGAACCTGCAAGAAATGTAGAATCTCAGACCCCACTCCATACCCTGCGTATTAACGAGGTTCTTAGATGTGTCAATAGGTGAAGCAAAGGCAATCTTTGCTCAGTTCACATACATGTTTAGGGTCTGCTGTTCCCTGTCCTAATCCTGAAAGGGTAAGAGGGCATGAAGCATTGGGTTCTGTCTTCCACAAACCACTGAAGATTGGGACTTTATCCCGATGCTTCTTTCTCTAAAGGCTCCATTTGGTAAAAACTAAATTAAAAATACAAATTCTTATAAAAGGATCCTTTCTTTTTTTTTTTTTTTTTTTTTTGAGACGGAGTTTCGCTCTTGTTACCCAGGCTGGAGTGCAATGGCGCAATCTCGGCTCACCGCAACCTCCACCTCCTGGGTTCAGGCAATTCTCCTGCCTCAGCCTCCTGAGTAGCTGGGATTACAGGCACGTGCCACCATGCCCAGCTAATTTTTTGTATTTTTTTGGTAGAGACGGGGTTTCACCATGTTGACCAGGATGGTCTTGATCTCTTGACCTCGTGATCCACCCGCCTCGGCCTCCCAAAGTGCTGGGATTACAGGCTTGAGCCACCGTGCCCGGCCTGGATCCTTTCTTTCAAAGACTAGTCTTCACAGGCTTCCTTCAAATAACCAGTTCCTCTAAGACACTGAAAATATAATTCAGTGTTTAAAATAAATTCATATCCATTTTAAGTGTGTGCAGTGCATAAATAGTAAGTATATGTGCACCTTACCGAACTTACAGTCCACAGCCCCCAAATTCCAAGAGTATGCAGGAGGAAAGCTTAGCCATTGTAGTAAACAATTTCTCTCTAATTGACCCATGCTCTCCAGCTGATTATGACGTGGGTATTACCCATCCAAGACTACACAGATAACATAATCATGGAGCTGCAGCAGACCTGGAACATTATCTAGCCTAACTCCCTTGTTCTGTGGACAGGAAACACCACACCAAGGGTTAAAAGGAGTTACCCACATTTATACAGCAACTTGAAGGAGAGTCATGCTTAGAATTCAGGCCCTGACTCCAAGACCTATACCCACTTACATGGACTCTGCCACATATACTCCTCTTTCCCCACCACATGACCTTGAACTCTCATTGTCAGAAACTGCTGATCTGCCTTGGCACATAAGTGTCATTTTGCTGCTTCCAGGTATTGCTGCCCCCAACTCCCAGGGCTGTTTGTAACAGGAGGCTACAGGAGAAGCTATACTGCAGCTCAGTCAAAATATCCATTTAACAATCCATATTTCCAAATATGTCGGTAATGGATCCTTAAAAGGCCCAATGCTAACTATGTAATGCCAGCTACAAAGCATGACTACTGGCTAGCACCATGGGCATGGCGAGGGAAGGGCCTTTCCTTTGGTGGCTAAAGACTAAAAGCAAGGGCAACCATCAACTTAGTAGTACAAAGCTGGGAGGAAACTACAGAGAAAACAAAACTGGAGCCGAGCTGGGAAGGCAGCATCTTTAAAAAACATACACAGTGTGACTATAAAATTGCAAGTCTATTTTTTTTTTTTAAATAAAACCAACATAACAAAATGTAGAAATCTAAACAAACGTTTCTTCCTCAAAGTAGTTACATCCTTAGTTCCAACAAAACTACCATTGTTGGAGACTTATTTAGAACACCCCTCTTTGGGGAAAAGCCTTAAAAGGTGGTTTATGAGCCACATTAGAAAATACCCTTCTAAACACTGGGCTGTTTAAAAACAGAAAATCCATACTCAGAGGATGCCACTGAGAAAATAAAAAAGGTGCTGCTGCAGCTCTCACGGAGGTTCCCGAAAGACCTCTAGCAAGTTCTGAGCAACAGCATCACCACTGCAGAAACATGTAGTCTCCCGGGACAGCCACTTTGGATGGGAGGGCATTCATTTGGATAGAAAAGTTCTGTTGTCTGTTTAAAAAGAAAAAAAATATCAGCCACACTCCTTTATAGTCACACTTGCATTTGATTTAAAAAAAAAAAAATACAACAACACCACTCACACATGGTTCTTGTATGAATTCTAATTAAGAGACATTACATTCAGAATTATAGCACTCATAGTGATAATTTCAGAAGACTATAACAGCTTCTTTGCCACTTAAGGGGTACAGAGGGTGCAGCTGTTTACCTGAATGAATTCTTAAATAAGTGACTACTACCACTCTAATTTTCCTAGTTGTAACTCTGTTACAGGTTACTGACCGCAAGTCCATGTTCCAGACATTCTTTGCCAACACAGATTAATTACAAGACAGCCACCCGCAAAGTCTTACGGTGAATTGGGAAAGGGCCGGTTAAATGAGGAAACAGGCCATTCCTTGGTAAAAGTTTGCAGTTTTCTTTCCCAATACATCTTCTTTTTATTGAGAACTTCCATTTTTATCCTGTGTTCCTCCTCTGCCATCTCACACTCTCGCTCTATCTGCTGGATTTTGGCCACATGCACCTCATTCATTTGTATCAGCTGCAGTTGTAAGATGGACATTTGTTGATGGTGTTCTTCCTCATGCATCTTTTTTAAAGCACCTTCCTGAGAGGTTTTGCTCCTGTAGTTTTTATTGGCTGTTATTCTGACAGCTGAACACGAGGGTTCAGGTTGAGAGGTCCCCTCACATACTGGAAAATGTATGAACTCTTTCTCATCATCGCACAGTTCTCTATTTGAAACAGCAAATGATTCTGAAAAACAGTAGCAGAAAACATATATTCAAAGATTTTACAGGCAGAGAAAAAAAAACCAATCCTATTTCAAACGACAGGGTCCCTCATTACAGGATGTATCTAAAATCATGTCTGCTTTGGCCTTCATGTCTACAGAGACCCTAGCCACACTTGACGTTTTAAAAACCCACAAATCAAAAGCAATATTTTCTTAAGAAATAATGACAAGGGGTTTTGTTAGGTTATTTCTAGAACTTCCAAGTATGGGATCCGTAGTCGAAACCATGCTTATCAAGAACAGAGACCTTGTTATGTTGATATTCTAAATTGAAATATGCCCAACTCTGAGAGTGTAGGACCACAATGCAAAGCCAGTGTGGATCTTCAGATTAGGTTCTCTATCAGTCACATCACCCTTTGCCAACTTCTCATGCAGCCACGAACACTTATGTGTTATCTTTGCAAAAGTGCTAGTGCTGGTTCCTGGTCACAGGTGTTAGCCCTTACCCTGGAGCGCCATCTTGTAAATGTTGTTCCTTGAAAGAGGAGTCACATTCCCCGGCTTAACTCCCTCACATACCATTTCTCTTTACTCTCCAGCACTGCCACTGGGGAGTTTTCAATGTGCCTCTTATTTAATCTCTCCCTGGTACTTGACAATCCTTGAAATTTCTTTCCTCCATTAGCTTCTGAACAATCACTCTCCTAATTTCTCTAAAGCTGCCTTCCTCTCTGATTGCTCTTTTTCAAGTCTTGATGTACTGAGACTCTCGCTCTACTCACCTGTTACCTTTTCATATTCTCCTAGGAATTCCCATCTGTGGCTCTGTTCTTAATCCACCCTAAGTAAACTCATAACCTGTTCTGACCTTTCTTTCTTATCTGACTCTTCCAAATGCCCTGCACAACTGTCAATCCTACCACAAGCTATTCACATCCTTTATAAGATGTTTTCATAATTCTGTTTCACTGTTCCCTCTGCTTAAAGTTAGGCTACCTGTCCCTCCACTTACTGTAGTCTTGTTTTTTTAACTTTCCCTCAACTCCTACTCATTCAAAACTAATGCCGCTTGCCCTGTGAAACCTCAGCTCTCTCCTTTATATCTCCTTTATATGTACTCTTCTGTTACAACACTTAACACACACAGTATTGTTTTGGCACCATGATATTCTCTTTTTTTTTAATCCTTGGGTACCAATTGCTTAGTTTGGTACACAGTGGATGCCTAGTAAATGTTTACTGGCTGAACCCTTGAATATAAAGGGAAAAGTGTATGGATGCAAAAGGATATCACGTGTGGTAATGCTATGTTTGCCCAGATTTTTTAATAGAGCAGTAACATTAGTGTCAATTAAAGGAGTTTCAATAAGGAAACCACTAACTCCACTAACCCATGGAGTCTTCTAGCTGTGACTCTAAGGCTTTCTTGAGAAGCTTTACATTTCCAATAATGAGAATCATCTCCTTGGAGAAAAACAATGCCAATTTATTAACAGAGTTGATTACATGATTATGTCCTCTCCATTATTCTGGAAGATGGGATGCTTCGAATTTTAATGGCTACTGAGGGAAACCTAATTGATAATACCCTGTTAATAAAAGGAAAATGGCTACTGTTTAATTATTCCACTCCAAGAGGTAAAGTAACAACCATAACTAGTCCCTAATTATGGCTAAAGAAAAGGTAAAAATCTTACTTCTGGAAGAGAAGGTTAAAAAAAAAAAAAGAAAGAAAGAGTACCTCTGTGCCATCCAGAAATAATGAAAATGTCTCCTGGAAATCTTTCCTGGAGACAGCTCTGGCCTCAAGGACATGTTCTTCCTTCATGCTCCCACCACCTCCTGGGCCTATCTCTGGCAGAACACTTGTGAAAACTGGCAGTTTACTTCCCTTTCAAGTCTCTGAGTACTTTGAAGACAGAGACTGCTTCTGCTCATCTTCACACAGAATCCAACACAGGGCCTGGCATAGTGCTGGGCATGTAAGAAATGTGTATGGGATGAATCACCTGCAGTGGGTCACATCCCTCCCAACACAGCCCAACCATGGGGAAGGAACAGTGATCTGTGTGGGTAACCAAGACAAAGGACAAAGGAATGGGAGAGGGTGAACACCAAGAATATGGCCCTCAGATGTGAGCTTCAGCTGCAAAGAGCATTACCTCACCTCTTCCTTTTCTCGTTTGGGATCTGAAAATGTCTTCTTTGAAGACTGGACGCATTAGACATTTTGTGGTACCTCTAGTCTCTTTTCTCTTTGATTTCATTCCAGGGGATAGTACTGGATACTCCTCTGAGTCCTTAAAGTTCATCCCCTCATAATGCTGCTGTCTTGCCCAATTTCTTTAGTTTCTTCTTCTTCTTTTTTTTTTTTTTGAGATGAGGTCTCACTCTGTCACCTAGGCTGAAGTGCAGTGGCATGATCTCAGCTCACTGCAACCTCTGGCTCCCAGACTCAAATGATCCTCCCACTTCAGCCTCCAACTAGCTGGGACTACAGGCATGTACCACCATACCTGGTTAATTTTTTGTATTTTTGCTAGACACAGGATTTCACCATGTTGCCCAGGCTGGTCTCAAACTCCTGAGCCCAAGCGATCTGTCCGCCTTGGCCTCCCAGAATGCTGGGATTACAGGCATGAGCTACTGCACCAGCCTCTTCCAGTTTCTAAATTCTCACTTTCATCTCAACAATTCCAGGCGTCAGGGACCTGATGATGATAACAATGATGATGACAGCACCTACTGTTTTTTGAGCAGCTAACCAGGTCCTAGGCTAATGCTTTATAGTATTACCTCATTTAATCCTTACCCTATGAGGGAGGTATTATTAGAGAAAACCAAATACAATATCCAAGCTCACATGACTAGTTGAAAGAAACAGGATTCTAATCTAAGTCTCTATGACTCCAAAATCCAAACTCAGCCACTACAGTACTCAGCTCCCCACTCTTCCACTTGTTCAGCTGATCACTTATGTATCTTAAAATGCAGCCTCCAATGTGTATCCACCACAAAACCATCTCTTATTAAGAATATGGGTGTGTATCCTGCATTTTGATCTCTAAGTTTCTAGAGCTGTGAACACAAAGACAGCATGTTCGTGTCTAGGAGCAGAAAAATGACTCTTCTTTAAAAACTATTCCTTTTGGTTTAAATGTATGCTAACATGCAAATTTTAAAGGATAAAAAGCCAGGTCTCTTAAGAAGGCTCTGGAAGAAGATAGGGCTTTAAACTAGTGAAGCCCAGTGGTATAGTTAAGTAACTTTAACACACATATTAGTTCCAATGAATAGAAACTACTGTTCAGATGGGAAGAATCTTCTCTTAATTGGAAAAAGACTAGCCTAGGAATGGCCCTGTGCTGCAAATAAACACCATGTAATCTCTCTCCGAGGTAAAACAAAGCCACCTGAAGGAGAAAACAACTCAATCTTACGCAAAAAGGGTAGGAAAGCCCAGCAGCTTTCCTGGGACCAGGAAAGCCAAGGGGATGTTCTTTCACTTGGACAGTTGGAGAAAGTTTACTATTAGCAGGAAATGCCTACTATGACAGGAAAAGAATGGGAAGGAAACGGCAAACAGGCCAAACCCCAGATATAGGAAATAGGGCTGACTGGGAAAGTGGATAAATATGTGGATGCATGCTATGGAGTATAATACATTAACTAAAAGAAGGAAACTAGACTTACATATTGCAATGGGAATTGATCTTTCCTTTTAGATGAATTCTGGCTGTGTCACCCAGGCTGGAGTGCAGTGGTGTGATACTGGCTCACTGCAACCTCCACCTCCCAGGTTCAAGCAATTCTCCTGTTTCAGCCTCCAAGTAGCTGGGATTACAGGTGTGTGCCACCCTGCCTGGCTAATTTTTATAGTTTTAGTAAAGTCGGGAGTTTTGCCATGTTGGCCAGGCTGGTCTTGAACTCCTAATCTCAGGTGATCTGTCTGCCTTGGCCTCCCAAAGTGCTGGGATTACAGACATAAACCATGGTGCCTGGCCTAGGAACTGATCTTCAAAACAGTATTCTAAGTGAAAAAAGCAGAGAAAATGGTATCTCTAGCACAAATTTAATCTACATAAAATTTAGAACAGATGCACACAAAACATGTAAAAGAATACACAAGCACATTAGAATGATTCAGGTGCAGGAGAAGAGAATGTAAGAATGGAATAAAAATATAACAAACACATAACTAATACAAAAGAAAGGTTTTTCACAGACCAGTGAGGCTGCTGTGCCAGGATTGGAAATGTAACTCAGTCCTCTGGTACCAGAGTTCTTACCCCAAAAGATTAGAATTGGATTAAATAGTAATAATAACAGAGTTTATTTTAAAATGTCTGGCCAGATACAATGGCTCATGCCTGTAATCCCAGCACTTTGGGAGGCCAAGGTGGGCAGATCACAAGGTTAGGAGTTCAAGACCAGCCTGGCTAACATGGTGAAACCCTGTCTCTACTAAAAACACAAAAATTAGCTGTGTGGGGTGGCGCATGCCTGTAGCTCCAGCTACTCTGGAGGCTGAGGCAGGAGAATCGCTGGAACCCGGGTGGCAGAGGTTGCAGTAAGCTGAGATGGCACCACTGTACCCCAGCCTGGCAACACAGCAAGACTCCATCTCAAAAAAAAAAAAAAAAAAAATCTGAACAGTGAGGGGGGAAAAAAAGAAATGTTCACAGTTATCAAGTATCACTCTATAGCACAGAATGTGAAATTAAATATAAATTATCCTAAGACATTTGGGTGCCACTCCAAAGCTTAGTTTTCTTAAATGTATTTGACCTTTGGTCATCCTAGCCTCCCAGCCACTCCTAGCAAATTCTGTTGGCTCCCTTAGTTGGTTCTACACGCAGTTTCCCTCAAAATAATGGAAGATAAGTGCAAAGTCAAATTATCATACATCATAAAATCCGCAGGGTGTAAACTGTTTTAATATATTTAAGAAGGAAATACTGGGGCTTTTTTTTTTTTTTTGCAAATATTAATCTATTCCTAAGTGTTATACTTAAATTTTAGACTACTATGTTCAAATACAGATTGACATTTTCAGAAAGTCACTACCAAAGCTAAGTATACCCAAGAGACAGTGATCAAGATGACACAGTTGAAACTATCTCATACCAAAAAGTAGTTGGAGAGAGGCCTCTAGTGGAATACTACTAAGGTCCATCCTGTTTAACAGTTTTATCATAAATTCCAACAAATTTCTGAGTACCTAATTCTGTAACAGGCACCCTGTAAGTTGCTGGAACAGTACTGTACAACAGAAATACAATATAAGCTATTTATAAAATTTTAAATATCCTCAGAGCCACATTAGAAAACTAAAACAAAAAAAAAGGTGAAATTCATTTTGGTGATATATTTTTTAATCCGATATATCTAAAATATTATCATTTCAACGTGTAACTACAAAAGTTATTTAATGAGTTCTTTTTTAAATTTTTTGGTACTAAGTCTTCAAAATGTGGTGTGCACAATTATAGCACATCCTAATGTGGTCTACCCACACTTCAAGTGCGTATTAGCCTCATGTGGCTTGTGGCAACTGTATTAAACAGCAAAGTGTGCGAAATAAAAAAGTCACACACACACATTCCTTATGTCAAATACACAAGATGTAATGAGGGCCATAACCCTACAGCAGATTTTCCACCTTTTTCCCACCAAGTCCAAGAAAGGATGATTGACAATTCCAGGCTTCTGTTTCTTTCTTGAAAGAAAACTGAAATGCAAAACGAGTGAAATGAACTCAAAGTTGTTTTAATTGTATAGAAAGAGTTCCAGTACCCTATCTACTAGTATTAACAGATTACCTTTGGACACATTTCCCAGGTGACAAAGCACCAAGGTTTTCTACCACCCTCCAGATTGGACCTAGACACAGGAGCAAGGAGCATCTGACTGTGCTTTAATAATCACCAGCAAAAAGGTAAGTCCCTAGTGTCATTCATGTACAAACATCCAATTTAAAATAAATCCCTTCACACTTGAATCACTATTAAATGTCACTACAAGGAAAACACTGAGAATCTACTTTTGTTCCCTTCTTGCTGGAAATTTATAAATTATGTTTATGAATAAATGAATTACATCATTTCTTCTAAAAAGAAAGAGAAAAATATTTGTGGGATGAACTTTCCTAGATCCTACCCCAGAATTTGAAAATGGAGAAATAAGACTGTCTGGGTCCCATAAGAATAACTCTATGAAATCAATACACAATAATCCGGATCACAGGTTTGCAAAATAAACAGAAATCAGCTCCACCAGCATGTTCCTCAGCAGTATCTCCCAAGGAACATATGCAACATAAAGAGCAGCCTTGCTGATCCACTCCCTCCCTCCTCCAGGACACTCCTCCGCTGCCTCACAGAAGCTGAATGGCTCTGAAGCCAGCAAGATAGACAGTAACTCGCTGAAGCTATAAACATCTCCAAAACAAGGACACCATTAATTAGCAGTGGGAGCCCGTGCACTACAGAAGCAGCAATGAGGAGGGACAAGAGAGAGAGCTGGCAGTGCCCCTATGAACTGTCTGCTAGGAGGTTCCCTGGCTTGGGAACTCAGGGATGAAAACCCAGACACAAGATTCCGACATTGGAAATCAACGCATGAGGTTCATAACATAAACCACTATGGTTACCCAACTGGCTTCCTGGACTTAACCTTGGTCAAACGATCAGTAAGCAAACTTTTGATCATAATTTGCTTCTCCAGGATCGTCTGCCTACAGGACAGAAAAAAAGGTGCTAATCAAAAATATGTATTTGATGCAGTTGGTAATTATCTTTTCCACTCTACACAGATAGCATTCCTGGCTTTAGACTGCTTCTTGTTACTTTTAATTAACAAGAGCCAGTCCCTCAGAGCTCAGTCTACTCTAGAGAGACTGACACGTGAATTTCCCTTCCTGCAAGCTGAGAACCAGATTCTCCTGGGGAAGTTCTTGCTGGGTCCTTGAAGTACCTTATGAACAATCCTCTGTCCCCCACCAGGAACCATTCTCTGCTTCCATTTCTTTCCTCTGCAAACTGCAATGAGTACCTCACTAATAACAACTCCACTAATGCAGTCCCTTATTTTTCTTTATGTTTAAGTAAAAATAAAGTCTCTAAGAATGAATTTTTACATAAACTGGCTACTTCCTGTCTGAAAAGAAGCAGGAATTGCAGGAAATTTATCAGTGTGCATTTCCACCCTACCCTTGCCTAGAGACATTTCAATAGCCCCTAATTCCAACCTTTTGAAGCTACAACACACTATCATTGCATCTTTCATTATATGAGTGGTTTTTTTTTCCCTTAAGAATTATGTATGACATATTTTTCTCTTTTCAATGAAAGTATATTAAAGTTACTTTTTTTCAGAGTTTCTCAAGATTCCTAGGGTACCACAAACCAAACCTGTGGATCACAATATTACAATGGCTCAAAATGCTGGGTTTTAATCTGGGTGAATGCTATAACAGGTGTTTATCATATTAGTCTCTGTACTTTTTTTTTAAGTTTCAAATAGTTCACTCTTTTAATATGGCCTTTTGAGTGGCCTTCTGTGGTGTTATGCACATAAGGATCTCCAAAAATATTTTTTTAAAAAAGTGAAATTGAGTAGATGAATATAAATCTTCATAAAAATCTCCTTAACATAATTGAGATAAGTTGAGATAGGCAACTGCAGTGCCTCACTAATAACAACTCAATTAATGCATTATTAGTTAACTGATAACTTATTTTTCTTTATGTTTAAGTAATAATAAAGTCTCTAAAAGAGCTAGCACAATGATGTAAACAAGTATTTTTGTTTCTATATACTGTATGCCTTTTTTTTTTTTTTTTTTTGAGATAGGGTCTCACTCTGTCACCCAGGCTGGAGTGCAGTGGCGTAATAACAGCTCTCTGTAGCCTCCACTTCCTGGACTCAAGTGATCCTCCAGCCTCAGCCTCCCGAGTAGCTGGAACTACAGGTGCACACTACCATGCCCAGCTAATTTTTTTCCATTTTTTGTAAAAACAGGGGTCTCACTTAGTTGCCCAGGGTGGTCTCAAATTCCTGGGCTCAAGCCATCTTCCCACCTCAGCCTCCCAAAGTGCTGGGATTACAGGCGTGAACCACCGCATTCACCTCTATATGACTCTGAATGTCCTATATAATCCTGAGATTTTGAATTAGGAAAATCGAATTTGATACAAAAGTTTCATTTTTAGAAGTTCCCTCAAAAGGAGGATTTTAAAATTAAAATGTCAAACAGGTACCCAGTGAAAGCATGCACACTGGCATCAGGAACGGATACCTTGGGCCACCGCGTCGGGGTGGTATTCGGGCTCCTCCTCCGGGGGGCTCTGCAGGAAGTAGAGCTGCTCCGGAAGCATGCTGGCGATCTTCTCCTTCCCTAGGACGTGAGTACTCAGCAGCGGGCTGACGCTCCGTTTCACCTTCTCTCTCCTTTCATGGGCCATAATTTTTTTGGTCCGAGCCTTGATGTTCTCCCAGCACTTCTTCAGCTGTTTGAAATCCCGCAGGGACACACTCGGCTGAGAGTTGTATTCGTGGGCCAGCGCCTGCCAGGTACGCTGCTTAAGGGCAATAGTTCGCGCATCACTTTTCTTACATTCCAGCACATATTTGTACTTTTCTACTAAAGCCAGCAGGATGCTCTTTTCCAATTCTGAGAAGTATTTGGCAGGCTTTATAATTTCGTTGTTTTGCATTTTCCACTATATTTCTCCTGGCCGCTAACTATCCTGTAAAAGGAAGTTTGAACCAATGATTACCAACTCCAGCAAAAACAATACCCACAAATCACTGAAGCTTAATTCCTGACTTGATTCCCTTGTCTGAAATACAGTACTTTCTTTTCCATTAATGTTGAATTATGATATTCAGGACTCAGAAAAATATTTAGAAATAAACTAGGAATGGGGTTTTACCTCAAAGTGGATTGTTGTGGCCATACTGGGACTACCTGGTATATAACAGCAAAAAAAAGAAAAAGAAAAAGAAAAGAAAGAAAAAGAAAAAGAAAAGAAAAGAAAGGAAAGTTGAACATCTATATAGAACTCTGATTTCTTAATTTATTTTTTTTTTAATGTTAGGGAACTGATTATTCCTCCAAATCATGTTAGCCAGTTTTAGAACTAAACAGCTTTCTCAAAGTTTTATCACAGCTGAGGACAAGAGAAGCCACCATGTAATCAAATATAAAAGATGATGTACAGTTGGGCGCAGTGGCTCACAACTGTAATCCCAGCACTTTGAGAGGCTGAGGCAGGTAGATTGCTTGAGCCCAGGAGTTCAAGACTAGCATGGGCAACATGGCAAAACCCTGTCTCTACCAAATTAAAAAAAAAAAAAAAAAAGCCAGGTGTGGTAGCATGCTTCTGTAATCCCAGCTACCTGGGAGGCTGAAGTAGGAGGACTGCTTGAGCCCAGGAGATCGAGGCTACAGTGAACCATGTTCGTACCACTGTACTCCAGCCTGGATGATAAAAGGAGACACCTGTCTTAAAAAAAAATAATCTGATGTTTTCATCACTCTGTGTCATGTACCTAGAGCAACCCCACCCTCAGTTTCATCATCTGTAAAATGAGAGGTTGGAGTCTGTGATCCCTCAGGTCTGACGGTTGCTTTTAAAAATCCTAAGTAAACAATGTCTATAATGTCAGATGTAAAGGGCCTAGGCACTTAGACACCGAGTCCAATGTTCCTCTTTACATCCCCAAGTCTCTTCCCCGCTGAGGGAAGTAAAGGTCAGAAAGGTGAAGTGGATTGCACAAGATCACAAAGATGGCAACATGGAAAGTCCAGAACTTGGACTGCCCTAGGAGTCTGGTATTCTTAGAATCATTCCACACCTGTCTCTCAGCCTCTCACCTTGGGTGACTCCAAGTGATCCCACTATGATTCCTGTAAGTCACCTTGTCATCCTCCACAGTGCTGAGTCAGCATCTTTCACACAACAGGTGCTTAGGGAATGTCTTATTCCAGTGAAGTGTACGAAATCCATGTGTGCTTTAGGACCCCATGCTTTGCCCACATCTTTTAATCACAGAAAGTTTCCTACAAAACTAACCTCTCAAATATGTTACATCAAAAATGTAGCTAAGCTATGCTGACTGTAGCAATAAAGTAAGCATTATTTCACTTATTGGAAAGGGCCAATGTATTCCCAGTCCTTCTTACATTCTCCAAGCCTCTGACTTCTTAGAGTAACAGGCAAGCATCAAGATACTAATGAGGCAGTCCATTTAAAACTGACCAATCGTGTCAAAAAATTAGGAACCAACTTGAAAAGATTCCCACTAGCCAAAAATAGTGTCATTTGAAATCAAAGGTCATGGGTATACAAGGATTAAGTTATTTTCTCAATCTTTGTTATGTTTCAAAATTCCATAATAAAAAATTAGTTGGGGTGGGGGAGGCTGTGACTTTTAAAGTTATGGTACACTAATTTTAAATCACACTATTTCCAGCCAGCTACTCACACAGTATGCCTGGGAAGGAGTTTCTGTAGTTGTGAATGGCTGAAATCTGTTTGGCTGAGGCTGGAGAAGACTGGGACAGATCAGAGAGCCTTTAAATTGAGGCCAAGGAGTGTGGGCTTTACATGAGGGTGACAGAACCTGCTCAGGGTCTCTCACTCTGCACCGCCTCATCCTAAAAGTTATTACTAGAATGAAGTACTAGGGTAATCTGTGTCTCCAAATACCAGGCACCCTGCTCTACATTCATACTGGACACATCAGGTATCAGAAACTGAGACGTTTAGACACGTTTAGACAAAGGTGGTCTGGCCCTCAGGTCCTGAGCAAAGCTAAAAGAGTGGACATTTATCTTTGGGGATGTGTCCCTATAACTCTAAATTCCCATGCTTGTGCTTTGATTATGTTGCTCTAATATCCATATAATGATACCCAATCCAGGATCCTTCTTCCTCAAAGGCCCCAAATTAATTTTTTGCCCTCACCCATACTTCCATTCCTATAAATGAATGTTCCCCAAACTGAAATTAACACACACCCCGTACAATGTATCTCTTCTACATTATCTTTGTCTGCCAAGATGTCTATGTCCAACTTTACTTTCTGTAGTTTTTGTTAGGAAATTAATAGATACACTGACTGTTCTTAAATTACACAGCTCGCACAGCAGACTCTGATCCACTTCCCCAACCTCAACCAACGCCTCTGCTCCAGATGTCAATATGCCAACTTTCCCCAGTCCTAAGAATTGCTGCTATAAGGATTAAGAACTCTGATTCATAAATGAAAAAAGTATTACTCCCTATTATGTAACGCTATTTTACATATACATTACATTTGTATACACACACACACACACACACACACACACACTTTCTAAATAAATATCTTTCTACCTTATTTCTTCAAGAGAAATTCCTAGGACTGTTGCACCAAAAGATAAAAACACTTAAGACTTATGTTACATCCCCAACTTGTCCTTGTAAAATAGTGCACCAATTACATTTCTAGTAACAGCACATAAGCATATCCATTTCCCTATTTCGTCTTTTTTATTCTGTGCCAGCTGTGGAAGTAAAAAATGTCACTTCATCGATTAATGGTATATGAATTTCAGCTCTGAGGTAAGTAAGCTACACTCTGAACAAAGGTCCTGTGATTCTTGGTGGGACTGAAATTACATGGAATGAATTCCAAGCAATGTAATTCTTCCTCACGATGTGTGCAGTGCCTCTAACTGCCACCAGGTGGTAGTAGACTTGCGGGGAGTCTAAATTTCACAAAGGCTCTTGCCCTACCTGTGGCCAGCTGAGTCTCAAAGTAATAATAATGATAGCAATAATGAAACAGCAGATAACTTTTATTGAGCCCTTATTGTAGGCTAAATGTAACAAGTATTTAAAATATCATTTAACCCTCCCAAAAATAGCCTCTGAGAGCATTTGTTATACTTTAATGTTTTCTGTTAAAAAATACATATATATACATGCATATATATGCATATATATATTTACATAAAGTACCAGAAGAAATTATACAACTGCCCTCAAAAGCAAATACTTGGAATTACCAACACCTGGGGACCATTAATAGCCTATTAAGTAAACTGTTATTTAATCACTAGCTAAGTAAATCCAAAGTTACCAATTTACTTTGCTTAACTTCGTAGAACAGCAGAGTTCCATGGGCTATGTGGTTGCATTCTGCCTGGCTATAAAGGGATTCTGATACAACGCAATGTACCCCAAAGGTTCCTTATGGATTCTCCACAGCCTTGTGAAATAGGCTGCTTGTCTCCTTTAACCAATTACTATTCCCATTTCCCAGATAAGAAAACTGTGGCTCTGTAACTTACTCTGGTCCCACAAATATTAAGTGGTCTGACTTACTCCAATGCCCATGCTCCTCTCTGCTCCGCTTAGCTCTCGTTTCAGACCTAGTGATAGCTTCTATTCCCCAACTCAAACTATGGCCATTAACACTCTAATCTAATCAGCTGGGAAAGGGCCCAGGGTAGGGCAATTTAGGTGGAGTGTATCTCCATCTGTTGGCTCTTTCCCCACTCATTTCCCTCCCTCCATCACCTTTTCCCACTTTCAAACTTAGGGCTCACAGTCCTCCCACATGTACCTTCCTCATTCTGACCAGAGCTCTGAAATAATTTCTGCCGTTGATCCAGTAAGACTGTATGTTTGGGCCGGGCGTGGTGGCTCATGCCTGTAATCCCAGCATTTTGAAAGGCTAAGGCAGGTGGATCACCTGAGGTCAGGAGTTCAAGACCAGCCTGGCCAAAATGGTGAAACCCCGTATCTACTAAAAATATACAAATTAGCCGGTGTGGTACCACATGCCTGTAATCCCAGCTACTCAAGAGGCTAAGGCAGGAGAATCGCTTGAACCTGGGAGGCAGAGGTTGCAGTGAGCCAAGATCAAGCCATTGCACTCCAGCCTGGGTAACAGAGTGAGACTCTGTCTCAAAAATAATCATAATGATTGTATGGTTGAAGAGTAACTGTAGAGATCTTACAGAGCTTTAACATGCCTGGTCCGTGCCTCAGGGGAATGCTGGCATTCCACCTGAGCATGTAAACAAATACTTCCCAAAGTAAGAGATCTCTCCAGCAAAGCTTATTAATGCTTATTAATAGAAACTTTGAGGCTAGAAAGCATACTCTAGCTTAAAACTATTCAGCAGTATCCATAATTGGTTACAGATGACATCATAACATGCGTTCCCTGCTGCATCAGCTTTTATTAGGGAAGGAATGGCCTTCCTTGTCCCCTAATACTGCTCAGGAGCCATCATCTCGTGTCTGCTGTTCTGCTAGACAGTGGGTGACCCATTCTTATGCAGGGCTGTAGGGCAACATGGAGCCCAGTGACCCTCACAAAGTGGGTTCTCAGTAAACATTTTATAAATATAGATATTTTCATATAGGCATAAAACAGCCTACCATGCACACAGTATCATACATGACAAAACAGTAAACTAGATGCTGCGTTAGCTGGGTGCAGTGGGGTGCCTATAGTCCCAGCTCCTTGGGATGCTGAGGGAGGATGATGATTTGGGCCCAGGAGTTAGAAGCTATAGTGAGCTATGATTGTGCTTGTGAATAGCCACGCCACCTCAGACTGGGCAACATAGTGAGACCCCCATCTCTTAAAAAAAACAAAAGGTGCATTAAAGTAGAAATGGTCAAATAAAATATCAAAATCCAAATACAGTGGAAATTCCCCTTGGGCTAGTCAAAGACCCATAGATAGGCCTAAATAAAAAGGCATAATTCCAATACCCATATAACAAAAAGAAAAAAATTAACACAATTTCCAAAACACTAACATTAAACCACCAGAAACTGTAATGCATACATTTACTATCCAACTTAAAACAAAAATCCATCTGTTTATAGACTAAATATCTGTGCCTTCCAAGATTCATATTGAAGCCCTGACCCCCTAGTGGTTGTATTTGGGGATTGGACATCAAGGAAGCAATTAAGGTTAAATAAGGTCATAAGTATGGGGCCCTGGTCCAATGAGATTAGTGCCTTTATAAGTAGAGACACCAGGAAGCTGGCATGCCCCCCTACCCTCAGTAGACTCACAAAGAGGACGAGGTCATGTAAGAACACAGCAAGATGGCTACCACCTACAAGCCAAGAGAAGCAACCTCAGGATGAAACCTACCTACCACACCTTGATCTTGGCCTTCTCAGCCTCTAGAACTATGAGAATCCAATTTCTGTTGTTTCAACCACACAATCTGTGGTATTTTATTGTGGCAGCCTGAGGAGACTAACATATTATCTAGTGATTTTTCAGTCCACCAAGGGTGAAACTAAACCCTAAAGTCTGAGGAAAGACTAGAGAAACTTGTCAAGATTTCATGTTTCTTGCCCTTTGTGGAAACAGGAGTTCTTTGAAATTAATCCTCAGAATGGGTACCATGACGGAAGAGCGTGGCACTGGAAATTTAGACTTCAGGACATTAATGGACTGCTGACCTTAAAGTAAAGTGAAATGAATCAAGATGCTGGATGCAGAACAACCTGGGCTCAAATCCTGACTTCAGCCCTCACCCAACTGTGTGACTCTGGATAAGTCAACTGACCTCTAATACTTCATCTGTGAAATGGAGTTACTCACGCGCCACCCCGATCCTGCCTCATTCCCTCTGCACAACAGTCCTGCAACATGAAGAAAGAAGCACAGACTAGAGCTTCAATTTTAGTTCTTTCCACTCTTCCCACCCATATTAAACTGCTTCCAAAAGTAGAATAGTGCTCTGTGTATTTGTGTGTGTGTGTAAATATATATATATGGGGTGTGTGTGTGTGTGTGTGTGTGTTTGTACAGTTATCGGCTCTTTATTTCATACACACACAATTCAACAAATAGGTAATGAACTCCTGCCAAAAGCTCAGCACCATTCTAGAGTATGTGGGAGATACAGGGACAGGCTGAACCCTCCAGCCTAGAAAGAGCGCTGACATGCACAAACTGAGAGGCACGCTGAAACAGACACCAGAAGAGAGGACAATGCGCCTTGAGCATGCAGAGGATGGAAGAGGTTCACTTTTATTCTTCATGAACAAGAGGACATTTGAGCCAGATCTTTAAGAATGTATAGGATATGAATGGAGAGGGTTGAAGGAGATCATCAGATACATAATTGATAAGAAAAGGCCCAGACTCTGAGTGGAGACATTGGAAAGGAGGAAGTACACACCAAAGTCCCTTCACCTTCCCCTTCCCCTTCCCCTTTCCCTTCCCCTCCCCCCGCTTCTTTCTTTCTTTTCTGAGACACAGAGTCTAGCTCTGCTGCCCAGGCTGTAGTAGAGTGGCGTAATCTCGGCTCACTGCAACCTCCACCTCCCGGGTTCAAGCAATTCTCCTGCTTCAGTTTCCCAAGTAGCTGGGATTACAGGTGCCCACCACCACACCCAGCTAATTTTTGTATTTTTAGAGAGATGCGGTTTCACTATATGTTGGCCAGGCTGGTCTTGAATTCCTAACCTCAGGTGATCCAGCCGCCTCGGCCTTCCAAAGTGCTAGGATTACAGGCATGAGCCATCACGCCCAGCCAAAGACTTTTTCAAAGGAAGAAATGAGCAGGATGTATATGTGTCCACAGAAGGGTAAGGGGATCAACAGAAAGCAGAGGGAGGGAGGATATGCAAGGATTAACCGAACACCTACTCTGCAGGCATCAAGGAGAATGCTATTCCTTAAAGTCAAGGAGATCACAGAGCAATGAGGACATCACAGTCCCATTAAGACATAATGTGCCACATGCATTGTGGGACAGGCTGGTGCGAGGCAGTGTAATAAGCACAGTGACAGAAATGAGCCCAGGGACATACTCCAAAACTGGGGGGATCTAGAACAGGAACCTTAATTCCTACTTGAATAGACTGAAATTAGATTAGCTTGAGAACAAAGCAGGGCCACCATGTGGGAAGGAAGGACTTAAAGAACATATGCAGAAGTGGTGGGTGAACCAAAGGACATGTGGCAGCCCTCCCCACAAGCAAGGCCTGGCAAGTAATGGGCAATCTGTTTGCTCTAAAGAGAGAAAAGTTATTTCCTACCCTGGTCTGTTGCCTGTCTCCTTATTCAACACCTCAAAAATAGCGTTTCTTTTAAACTACAAAGGACTTGGGCAGGGTGTGACGGCCCACATCTGTAATCCCAGGACTTTGAGAGGCTAAGGCAGGAGGACTGCCTGAGCTCAGGAGTTCAAAACCAGCCTAGGCAACAAGGCTCCATTGCAGTAAAAATTAAAATTAAAGAATTAGTCGGGCAAGGTGGCATGTGCCTATAGATCCAGCTACTAGGGAGGCTAAGATCGGAGGATCCCTTGAGCCCAGGATTTTAAGGTTGCAGTGAGATATGATCACACCACTGCACACCAGCCAGAGTGACAGAGCAAGACCCTGGCTCCAAAAATAAAAGGTAGTTTAGAGGTTAAAGACATGGGCTTGGACACATGGCCTCAGATCCCAACCCCACCACTACTTCTAAGAATGGAGCTTTAGAAAAAGAAAAAATAAAAATAAATTTTAAATAAGGACCTCAATCTAATCCTCTCACTTTATAGTTGAGGAAACAGGCTCAGAACAAAACAGGGCTTCTCTGCAACAGAGGTTACAGGGCTGCCCTAGTAAAGGAGCAGGGTCTGAAATCAAGCCTTCATCATTTGCTTTCCAACCCCTCTCCCAGCTCTCCCACTTCAGAACCCCCCACCATCAAGATGCCCTTTTTGCTAGGTACCTTCAAGCCTCCCCCACTGTACCATTTGAAAACTCCAGGGCACTGCTCTGAATTCTGCCATTCATTTTGTGACATTTGTCTTGGCATGACTTCTTTACTTGCTGTCAATCCCTCATCTCTAAATGATAAAGCTCAAGGGGGTATTCACTAAAGTCCTATCCAGTACTGTTCATCGGCATTAGCACTGCCATTAAAATGGCTTTTCTGCAACCTAATTTCCACAGTTCACTGCCAAAGACACATAGTTGGTATCTTCTGATTATTTATGAGGCTGGTGGAGCTACTGGCCAATGAAAGAGAGCATTACAACAGAATGAAGTGATCTCAGCACTTTAGATGACCTTGCTATTTTGCTTAAGGCCCATACACAGGTTTAACTGTGCAAGTTAAGCAGTTCCAGGTGAAATGGCAAAAGTAGGTGATCTGATCCGTTGGCCACAGCTCCTTGAGAGTGCCTGGTGTACATCAAGCACTCAATAAATATTTGTGGAATTTGATGCCGTAACCAACCTGCTTACCATTTGCATTTTTTCACTAATTATTGCTAGATGTTTTATTATTTTAAATTTCTCCTCTTACAAAGGATTTATCATAAAATAATCGTTTCCTTCTTGCAAATATTATTACAGTTCAAAGGAGGTAGAAACGGCAATGTTTTAAGAACCTCACTACCACTATGATGCCTTCAGGATTTCATTTTATCCAGAGGTAAGAGTAATCACACAATACTCTTACATGCAGGCACATATACATACCTGTCTGCCCAGCATGGCCACTCACCGAAGCCCTCTCTCCTCTCCACCTTCTTTCTTTCCTTTTCAGGAGTTTTCCAGTCAAATCTAGCACTGAACTTGCTTTGTCTAATGCATTCCCTCTCTACCCATTTTCCACCCACTCCAAGCAGCCACGTAACTTAGAGGTGTTTATTTTCATCATCTGTGTCTGAGTGTAACTGTGTGCATGCAGAACTAGCCTTCTGTTGGAAGCCCGGGCTCCCCCACTTTCCCACCCTCACAGTCCCCTGTAAACCAGATGAGAGTTCTTAAAAGTCCTGACCCCTTCCTTCCCCTCCCCCACACTCCATCTTAAACCATCCCTACCTACAGCTTCCCTGAAATGCCTTTGGAATCATTATTAAAGCATATTCCACAGAAAGCACTGCTGAAAAACAGAAGGTCCCCTTCTGTAGGTGTTCCCACTTCAACCTGCTTCTTGTCTACTAAGTGCACTCTTCTCCACTCCCACCACTTCAGCTGCAACCACCAGCTCTCAAGTCTTCTCTAGGCCAAGGGTACCAAGTATTTACCTCTCGCAGCACTCAGAATTACTCTGCACTCAGATCTATCAATCTTCTGAAGGTTCTCCCTATCTGACGGTGAGCTCTGAGGCACGGAACTACATTTTATTTGTATCTTTAGCACATAGTAAATTCGCCGTGTTTGTTTAAAAAAAAAAAGTTGGGCAGGGACCCAGGCACAGTGGTTCACATCTGTAATCTCAGCACTTTCAAAGGCCAAGGTGGGAGTACTGCTTGATGCTAGAAGTTTGAGACTAACCTGGGCAACACAGCGAAACTCCATCTCTAAAAATAAAAATTAAAAAATTAGCCAGGCATGATCATCTATAATCCCAGCTACTTGGGAAGCTTGAGATGGGAAGATCGCCTGAGCCCAGGAGTTCGAGGCTACAGTGAGCAATGATTGTACTATCATACCCCAACCTAGGTGAGAGAGCAAAACCCTGTCTCTTTCCAGAAAAAAAAAAAAAAAAAAACAGACTTGATAGCTGTAATCCCAGCACTTAGGGAGGCTGAGAGGTGGGCAGATCACCTAGGTCGGGAGTTCGAAACCAGCCTGACCAACATGGAGAAAGCTTGTCTCTATTAAAAATACAAAATTAGCCAAGCGTGGTGGTGCATGCCTGTAATCCCATCTACTTGGGAGGCTGAGGTAGGAGAATAGCTTGAACCCAGGAGACAGAGGTTGTGGTCAGCTGAGATCGTGCCATTGCACTCCAGCCTGGGCAACAAGAGTGAAACACCATCTCAAAAGAAAAGAATAAAGTGGCAGTGTTGGGAAGAACCTCTCTTCCAAGCCCCAGCCTCTCTCCTTAGCATCAAACACATTTCCAATTATCTATCAACCATCTCTGCGCCCCATCATAGGCACCTCAGAAAACTCCAATTCTCCATACCCAAAAACAAACTAATTATTCCCCTACACCAAGATCTCCTGATTTCTGATGATGTCAGCCACATCAACCTGGCTTCCCAAAGCAAAAGTATCAATGTAACTTCAATCACATGCAACTAATTAACAAGACCTATTGTTACCCCAACATTTGTTCCCTCCTCTCCCATTCTTACTGTCCATTTCTGAGGTCAGACCTAATCTCCAAAATAATCTCCCAAACTTCCAGCCCTTCTTCCACACAACTTACAGGGGTCTTCTTAAAACGCAGTGATCAAGCCACAGGCGGCCTTATAAACCTCAGATGTCTCTCCCACTGCCTAAGTGATAAAAGTCCAAACTCCTCACATGGCATTCATGGCCTTTTTGGCTCTGGCCCTGATTACAGCACCGCCTCCAGTCCCTTATCCTCTCCATGTATTTTTCAACCTAACCAGACCAAACTCACCTTCATGCCCTTGAATCTGCTGTGTTCTCATACCTCTGTATACATATGGCTTCCTTTAGCTGGAATCCTTTACCCTAAGGCCACCAAGGGCCCATTTTCAATCTTTTTTTTTTT
Organism: Saimiri boliviensis; assembly: GCF_048565385.1. Taxonomy (NCBI): domain Eukaryota; kingdom Metazoa; phylum Chordata; class Mammalia; order Primates; family Cebidae; genus Saimiri; species Saimiri boliviensis. The sequence goes on along the minus strand of NC_133450.1, from coordinate 193,609,429 downwards.
TTTTTTTTTTTTTTTTTGAGATAAAGTCTCACTCTCAAAGTACTGGGATTACAGGCGTGAACTACCGTGCCCAGCCCATTTTCAATCTTCAAAGCCCAACTCTCGTATAATTTTTGCAAAACCTTCCTCAGTTAATACTCAGTCTTTTTATTTTCTTTAAAACAGCTTCTTTCTAACATGAATTTCAAGCAGCTTACGAATTACATACACACTGCAACTATTTTTTTTTTTTTTTGAGAGAGAGAGAAGCTACTATCAGGGCAAAGATATGACAGAGGTAAAAGGGATCAAAGCTAGGTGGTAAAGGAGCAATCAAAACCTGTCATGGCTGGGCATGGTGTTTCACGCCTGTAATCCCAGCACTTTGGGAGGCCAAGGTGGGCGGATCACCAAGGTCAGGAGTTCGAGACCAGCGTGGCCAACATAGTGAAACCCCATCTCTACTAACACTACAAAAATTAGCCAGGCATGGTGGTGGGCGCCTGTAATCCCACTTACTCAGGAGGCTGAGACAGGAGAATTGCTTGAACCCAAGAGGTGAAGACTGCAGTGGGCCAGGATCACACCACTGCACTCCAGCCTGGGCAACAGAGTGAGACTCTGTCTCAAAAAAATAACAAAAAAACCTCTGTGTCATAAGGTCTCATACTCATCTTGTTAGATATAGATTGGCCCTGAGTTCTCATTGGCTCAGAATGAGTTACTCTTCTATGAGCTTGCTGCCAGTTGTACATGACTGTACTGTAGCACTTCCCATATTTTTTGCAATTTGCTCTTTGCGTCCATCTCCCACACTGGACTGGGAAATCCCTAGGGAAATACATAATTTCTGACTCATTGCTGTATCCCCAGGATGTAACGCATGATTCAGCACACGACTGGAGCTCAGCAGACATTTGTTAAATGAATGTTATCACGGACAGGGAAAACGGTACTAGTGCTTGTTGAACTGTATGCCAGATACGCGAGAAAACATTACTTTTACCCTCACAAAAAATGTACAAAGCTAAGAAATGGCTGAGCCAGGATCCAAACCCCAAACTGTCTATCTCTCCAAAGCAATTGCTTTTCCAACTATGCATGGTGTTCCCTACCTTCACCATCGCTACGTACCCACATACTCTCTGCTTCAATGCCTGGTTAAAAACACAGCAAAACACCCTTCTCCCAGCGTCTTTCCTATTCACTCAGGACAGGAGTGTCTGAGTCCACAGTATGTGAAGTAACAAATCACCACAAACCGGGAGAGTAAAGGGTGCCCCTTTGATAGCTGAGAACTGAACAGCCTGTTGGGTATTCCGCAGATGATGGGGTGAAGTCCTCAGCTCCTCCTTCTCCTGCCTTTCCCCACAGGTGCAGTACCTGGGCCCTTCCTGCCTCTCTCTTCCTTCTTCAGGATCCAAAGCCTTTTAGTTCTCCCCATTCTAAACGGAAACCCCAAATAATCTCCTCAGGCTTATTACTTCTCTGACCCAGTGAACAGTGTTGAAAATTCACTCCTCCATTATATCAGTGAGGCCTTTGTATTTTAAGCATCTCATCAACCATTAGGGCTGGCGAGCATCCCGTGTCCTGAAACACAAGAATTTTGTGAGAAGGGATAATGGCATTGTAGGAGGCCCCCCAGTCACCCCACCCTCCATCAATCCGAATATTTTTGGCCTGGCCTGAGAGTAAAAAGAGACAGCCTATAACAACCCTCCCCATCTCCTGACCCAGCAGCCTTCCTCCCCCAGCCCGAGTCTCTAAGGGATGGATGACACCTGGCCCGAAATCCTGGTCCAGAATGCTGCAGGGCAGCGATGGTGAACCCTGGTGTCTTTCTCTACATCTACCAGGACTTCAGAATCCTTCTTCTCCCCTCAGTGCATGCATGTCTCTCTCTGGCCCCAAACTCCCATGGCCATCCTCAATCCTAACTCAGAAACTATGTTTCTGAATTAGTATTCAGCAATTTCCTTGGAATACAACCATCTTCTCTGACATGCTGAAAGGCACACTCTTTAGCCCTGATATTATCCTATCTTCAGTTTTAAATGTGTGATAAACATATCCCAGCATCCTATAACCACTCTCCTCGATACTGCAGGAACGTCTGTAATCTTATATGGTATCACACCTAAGAAGTACCCAATCTCCTGAATCGGTATAGAGAGACTAAATTCTTCACTATTTCGTACTCCTAAATAAAGATTATTGATGCACTTTACAGTAACTACCTCATACCGTCAGTGTGATGATTCAATAATTCACGCGAACTGTTTAGTACCTCGGGCCTGGTACACAGAAAGTGCTCAAAATTTAGCTGTTACCATTTACATACACTATCTTTCACAATAGTACCTGAGGGTAGATATTATACCACACCCCCCGACCCCCGCCTCTAATTTACAGAAACAGTAGCCCAGGCTCGGAGTAAAGGAGCTTTCCCAAGGTCAGTCAAGCAAGGATGTGATGCTCAGCCTTCATCCAGCAAGTGAGGGACCCCTCCCGTTACACTCGGGACGGGGGAGGGGGCACTAGGGGGTCTTAAAGGAGACAAGTAAGGAAAAGCGCAGAGCACAGTGATCAGCACACAGTGGGCACGCTGGGATGGGAAGACCGCGGTACTGCGGGTCACCTGGATTCCCCACAGGCAGCTCCCCGAGCCCGGGAGTCCAGAGCCCACCCCACTCCCCACCCTGAGCGCGCCACTGAGTCCCCCGAAGGCCCGCGCCCCCGGGGCTTTGTAGGCGGCAGGCCTGCCCTACTCACCGAGTCCCATCGCGGCGCGCGGAGGCGGCCGCCCGGCGCCCGGCCTGCAGAGCGGGGGTCGCAGCGGCGCGGCCCGAAAGCCCGCCATGCCGGCCCCCCGCCCGCGGCCCCCGCGCGCCCGGCCCGCACCCCCTACCCGCGCCCCCGCCCCGCTGCTGCCCGCCCGGAAGGGGAGCCTCCTACCTGCAGCGGCGGCGCGGCGGCCGCGGCGACGGGGGAGGGGCCGGCGAGGCGCGAGCGCGGGCGGCCTGGGCTCCTCTCTCAAGCAGGGCGGCCGGGAGGGCCGCGGGCTCCCGAGCGCCGGGCGGTGGCGGCGCGCCCCCGGCCGGCCAGGCCCCGCCGCGCGCGCCGCGGCCACAAAGCCCGGGCGCCGCCGCCCCCTCGCGGACCGCCAGCCGCCTGCCCGTCAGTCTGCGCCGCCGAGGAGGGCGGGAGCGCGGGCCCGCGCCAGTCCCCGCTTCCCCGAGCTGCGGCCGCCGGCCTCCCGGGGGCTGGGGCGGGGCGCGGGGTCTCCCCCGCCCACCTGCCTGTCGGCGCCGACCCCGCTGCTGACCTCCTCGGGCTGCAGTCCTCGTGCTGATTTAGTTACCTTTTTTCCCCGCCTTTGCAGAGGAGCTCCTGAAGGGGCCCGAAAAGCAGTTTTATTTCTATGAACAACAAAAGAATACATTTGTCACACGGGATTTGGCGGCCATGGACACGAGTTAGTTCAGTCCAAGTCCCCCGACTGAAATAGACCCTTTCCTTTTAGTGCTCGGTGGTACTAGGGACAGCCAATCCGTCTGTACTAAGTTTATCACAAACTTCTGTTAATTTGCGGAATTGCCTCTCCCGGGACCGCCACTGTGCCCACTGGAGCCCGGGACACTGTGCTGACTCAGTGGTAATTAATGCGTGTGAAAACAACAGCTCAAACTGTCGGGACAAGCCACGCAAGCAGAGTGGCTGGGTGTTTGTTTTGCCCTGGATCCGTTGGGAAGATTTCAAGCCCAGATAAGGGCAGAGAAGGCTTTTTAACTTTTTTTTTTTTTCCCAAGGTAAAATTCACGTAACATAAACCATGTAAAAGTGAACGATTCAGTGGCATTTATTACATTCATAACGTTGAACAACCAAACTAGTTCTGAAACATCCATCACTCCATTCCCCAGTCCATTCTTCCTCCAGACCCTGATAACCACTCAGCTATTTTCTGTCTCTATAAGTTTACCTTTTCTGGATATTTTATATAAACGGAACCATACAATATGCGGCCTTTTGTGTCTGGTTTCTTTGACTTAGCCTGTGTTTAAGATTCCTCTATTTTGAGGCGTGAATCAGTACTTCATTCATTTTTTATGGCTGATGAATATCCCATTTTATATGCATATTACAATTTGTTTATTCATTCATCACTTGATAGATATTTGGGTTATTTCCACCTTTTGACTATTGTGAATAGTGCTGCTCTGACCATGCCTGTACACGTATTTGAGTACCTGTTCCCAGTTCTTTTGGATATATACCTAGGAGTGGACTCTCTGGGTCATAGGATAATTCTATGTTTAACTCTTCCAGGAACTGCCAAAAAGTTTTCCACAGCAGCTGAATCATTTTACATCCCCACCAGCAATGTTTGAGGGTTCCAAGTTTCCACAACCTTGCCAACACTTGCTATTTTCCGTTTTCGTGTTTCAATTCCTTGAGCGTTTTTAAAACTGTTGCTTGCCCTCCTGACTCGCACCATCCATAGCCCTAAAATAAAAGCTGATCTAGGTTTTCACGATGTACAAAGAATCTCCTAACTCTTTCTTCCCCCCAAAAAACAATCGGTAGAAGCACCAATAAAAATAAAGACCCTAAAAAGGCCGGGCGCGGTGGCTCAAGCCTGTAATCCCAGCACTTTGGGAGGCCGAGGCGGGTGGATCACGAGGTCAAGAGATCGAGACCATCCTGGTCAACACGGTGAAACCCCGTCTCTACTAAAAATACAAAAAATTAGCTGGGCATGGTGGCGCGTGCCTGTGATCCCAGCTACTCAGGAGGCTGAGGCGGGAGAATTGCCTGAACTCAGGAGGCGGAGGTTGCGGTGAGCCGAGATGGCGCCATTGCACTCCAGCCTGGGTAACAAGAGCGAAACTCCATCTCAAAAAAAAAAAAAAAAAAGACCCTAAACTAAGACCTATACTTGCTAGTCCTCATTCTTTATTTTTATTTATTTATTTTTTGAGACAGTCTCACTCTGTCCCCTAAACTGGAGTAAAATGGCACGATCTCAGCCTACTGCAACCTCCACCTCCCAGGTTCAAGCAATTCTCCTACCTCAGCCTCCCAAGTAGCTGGACTATAGGCATATGCCACCAAACCCAAGTAATTTTCGTATTTTTAGTAGAGATGGGAATTCTCCATGTTGGCCAGGCTGGTCTCGAACTCCTGACCTCAAGTAATCCGCCCACCTTGGTCTCCCAAAGTGCTGGGATTACAGGCACCTCATTCGTTATTTTAATCATAATTTTTCTGATGTCCAGGAGACCTTGAAATTGTCCAGAGAACGTGGAAACTAAGATTATGCCAGGGGAATTGCTAGAGTGTACTGGTAAACAAATTATGATACCATACTGAAAGCCAAGACTGTACATCATTCCACTTGTTTTCCACTTAGTGCCATAAGTCCATGAAGATTCCCTTCTTAAATACAGATACAGTCAAGGGAAAACTATTGGGGTGTGAAATTAGAAGGTCAATTCAGATAGGAAATTTGATTGATAAAGTGATGCAGTGTGGAAAAAGCACTAGATTTATGTGAACTAAGTTAAGCTCCTGAATCTCAGTTTTCTCATTTCTAAGATGGGACTATGATGCCTACCTGGCTGGATAGGTAAAAGTTTCTAGTCTTAACTTCAACAAGTCATCAGTGTTATTTTATTGATTTAAATAATGATTATTGTGGCTAATGCCTGTAATCCCAGCACTTTGAGAGGCCAGGGCATGTGGGTCCCTTGAGCCCAGGAGTTCGAGACCAGCCTGGGCAACATGGCAAAACCCCATCATTACCAAAAATACAAAAACTAGCCAGTCTCATAACCTGGTCTCAAAATAAATAAACAGATACAATTTTTTAAATTAAAAAAATTATGCTGTAATAAATACATAAATAAATAATGATGATTGACATGAGCCACATGTAGAAGTGCTGCTAAGGAGACATAGGAAATTAATCTTTAGTCGTGTATCTCCTCCTCAAATTAAGACAGCAGACTATCTTAAAAACTAATGTGGCAGGGTAACTACTCAGGCCTACAATGTGGTGGCTGCCTTCCCAGCTCTCTCCTTGTTCCATGACTTAGTACTGCCTGCTACCTTGGACAACTTTCTTCTTCTTCTTTTTTTTTTTTTTTTTTTTTTTTTTTTACTTTGGATCACTTAAATCAAACTACGTAGGTTTTTTTTTAAAACAATAAATGTGAGCTATTTTATCAATAATAAAGTTATTATAACTTCTCTGTAGAAAGTGTTAACAGAAGGGCAGTGTCTGCACAGAGTCTAGAAAAAGAAAACCTTAAAGAACTCATCCACGTGACTTGTCCCTTCCTCAAATGCTGGAGGGTTCCTTCAGGAGATCCATTCCCATGATGGGGATGAGTAATGCATTGTACTCCACAGGTTGCTGAGAGTAACTCTACATGTTGTCTCTTTTTTGCTAGGATCCAGGCTCACCAAGGAGTCTTGATGTAGCAGTTGATTTCAATGAAGTATTTTTTTTTTTTTCTTTTTTATTCCTTTTAGAGACAGGATCTTGCTCTGTCATTTAGGCCAGACTGCGGTTCATGATCATAGCTCACTGCAGCCTCAAACTCCTGGGTTCAAGTGATCCTCCCACCTTAGCCTCCCTAGTAGTTGACACTACAGGAGCACACCACCATATCCAACTAATTTATTTTTATTTTTGTAGAGAAGGGGTTTTGCTTTGTTCCCAGGCTGGTCTTGAACTTCTAGGCTTCAAGCAATCCTCCTACCTTGGGCTCCCAAAATGCTGAGATTACAGGCATGAGCCACTGTACCCAGCCTGGCTTCAACAAAATGTTCTTAAAGAAGGGAAAATGCCCTGAACATCCAACTCTGAATACTCTAGAGTTCTGTGAAAGTACAGCTGTCTTTGAAAATTTATCTATTGGTGTTTAGCTTATCCATCTGTCTGTTATGATTTTAACTTGCCAAATTCAGTCTCCCCAAAGTCTAATTACACATGGATATTAGAGACTCTTTCCATCAGGCTCTTTTGGTGGCAAAGAACAGAGACTCATCCAAACTTGCTGCAGGAGAAGGCTATTTATTGCATCTTAGGCATTGAAAGATAGGAATCCAAATTGAGAAGGACTTCACAGAACTTAAAAGCCACTGGGGACCTCGTGCAGTGGCTCACACCTGTAATCCCAACAGTTTGGGAGGCAGAGGCAGGTGGATCTCTTGAGCCCAGGAGTGTGAGACCAGACTGGGCAACATAGCAAAATCCCTCTCTACAAAAAAATACAAAAATTAGCAAGGCGTGGTGGGAGGCTGAGGTGAGAAGATCATCTCAGCCCAGGGAGGTGGAGACTGCAGTGAGCTGCAATTGTATCACAGTACTTCGGCCTGGGCCACAGAAAAAGACCCTGTCTCTAAAGAAAAAAAAAAAAAAGGCACTGGGAGGTTAGTGTGTCTTCACTCTTGTTGCTCAGGCTGGAGTGCAATGGCGCTATCTAGGCTCACCACAACCTCTGTCCCCAGGTTCAAGCGATTCTCCTGCCTCAGCCTCCCGAGTAGCTGGGATTATAGGCACGTACCACCACGCCTGGCTAATTTTTTTGTACTTTTAGTAGAGACGGGGTTTCTCCATGTTGGTCAGACTGGTTTCTAACTCCCGACCTCAGGTGATCCGCCCACCTCAGCCTCCCAAAGTGCTGGGATTACAGGCATGAGCCACCGTGCTGGCCTTTTCTTCCTTCCTTCCTTCCTTCCTTCCTTCCTTCCTTCCTTCCTTCCTTCCTTCCTTCTTTCCTTCTTTCCTTCTTTCCTTCTTTCCTTCTTTCCTTCTTTCCTTCTTTCCTTCTTTCCTTCTTTCCTTCTTTCTTTCTTTCTTTCTTTCTTTCTTTCTTTCTTTCTGAGATGGTGTCTCACTCTGTTGCCCAGGTTGCAGTGCAGTGGCGCGATCTCAGCTCACTACAACCTCTCCCTCCCAAAGTGCTGTGATTTCAGGCGTCAGCCACCACGCCCTGCAAAAACTGGTTTCTTATATGTTGTTTCACTTAAAGTTGCAGTCTCCAAGAACCTATTGACAATGTTAAGTGAGGGCTTATTGTATTTTCTTATGTAAAATACTAAAAACAAAGACATACAGAACAAGATTTATAAATATACCTATGTAAAAATTCATTTCTACACACACAGTGCCCAGATACTGATTTCTAATACACATTTTCCAATAAAAGGGACCAGGATTTTTTTTTTAATTGCATTTTAGGTTTGGGGGTACATGTGAAGAACATGCAAGATTGTTGCATAGGTACACACATGGCAGTGTGATTTGCTGCCTTCCTCCCCATCACCTATATCTGGCATTTCTCCCTATGCTATCTCTCCCCACCTCCCTACCCCCAGCTGTCCCTCCCCTATTTCCCCCTGACAGACCCCAGTGTGGGATGCTAAGGGACCAGGATTCTTTGAAAAAATAGCTGATTCTAGGACTAGGAAATATACAGGATAAGCATTGTGCATTTTGCAGTGTGTTAGAAAGTAAGGACGAGCTAAAATACATGCACAGTTATGAAGATGTGTTGAAGGGACACAGGAGTTAATTGAAGGTAGTCCCAATGGTCAAAACTGGATCAATTTGAGCAATAAAATAAAGAAGCATTGAATTATTACTGTAACTCAAAGTATACAATAAATAACCATGAGTCCATACTGTACAAATAAATGATTGAATAAATAAATAAATAAATAAATAAATAAAATAATAGGCAAGAGTAGGCAAATCTCCTATGCAGAAGAATTCCAAATAATGTGTGAAGAAACGAAACATAACTCCCCACCCTTAAATCTGAGTTGTACGGTGACTTTTTTTCAAAGGGGAAAAAAAGAAGGGTAGCTTTACCTTGGAGAAACCTGACAAATACCATTTCAGCCAGATGATCAAGGTTGATATCACTAGTGACAAGTCATATTGACAGTCTGTTCCCTTGAAATAGTATGATCCAAGTGGTGCTACTTACCTCTTCAGGTTCCCACCCTCAAACCCAAACTCCAGTCCAATCATTAGAAAAACACCAAACAAATCCCAACTGAGGAACATTCTACAAAATACCTAATTCGTACTTCTAAAAACATCAAGGCTATCAAAAACAATAAAAGTCTGAGAAATTTTTAGAACCCAGAGGGACATAGAAGACATACTTAATGTGCTATTGCAAATGGGACTGTTCAACAGGAAAAGGACATTAGGCAAAAATGAAGAAAATCTGAATAAAATATGGGCTTTAGTTCATAATATGTCAGAATTGGTTCATTGACTGTGACAAAGATACCATTCTAATGTAAGATGTTAACAATAGAGAAACTAGGTGTGGGATATATGGGAGTACTCTGTTCTATCTTCAGTTTTTCCGTAAACCTAAAACTACACAAAAACAAAAAGTTGACTTATAAAAATTGACTTCTGTGTTATAGACACCCTTAACAACACTGAAAGACAAAATCAAAACAATGAGGTACTATTTTCTGATGTCAGATTCGCCGAAATTTAAAACTGGTTGGAAAAAGTGGGTTCTTTCTTGGAAGCGTAAATTGATAGGATCTTTCCGAAGGGCAGTTGCTATCAGAATGTTAAAATGTGTAACCCTAGGTATCTAGAGAACTACTACTTTCACATATGGAAGAAAGGGCAGGCACAAGCGTTTCCTAAAGCATCATAAAAATAAACTAAAACCTAACAACTATCAAAAGGGAAATGATTAAATAAGCTATGCAATAGTCATATTTAGAACACCATATTTCATTGATTCGAGGATGTGACCCACTATAGCCTTCATTATTTTATACATCATTAAGAAAGAAAAATGCTCCTAATTAAGCTGTGACACAAAGCTTTTTGCCATTTATAGTTTTTAGTTTATACTTGTTGAAAAAGCTAATTAAGGCTTAAGACATATTTAGTTCCATATTATCCTTATGCATAAATTAAAATGATTCATGAAATAAATTACCACATAACTAAATCCTCTTCTCAGAGTCTGACCCTTCTGTATAATGTTTAGACTCAGAATCATCAATATGCCAGGCTGCTAACCTCCACTCTGCAAGTTTTGATGCATACCCAGCAGGCAATGACAACTATATCACTATTGCTGCCTAGCTAGCTGACAGCAACTGTAAGATGCATACCAATCTCAGAGATCATAAAATGTGAATTTAAAAGTGTGCTTTAGAATAATGAAACAAGAGGATTTTGCAGTAGCTAAAGGAACTGAGGAATTCTAATTCACATTGCTAAGAAAAAATAGCACATTGCAAAAAATAATATGCTGTATGAGCACATTTATGGAGAAAAAGCAAAACAAACCTCTATGTTTGTGGGACATCCACTGAAAATTTGGCTACTCAAATTTTCTTTCTTTCTTTTTTCTTTTTTGAGACGATGTCTCGCTCTGTCACCCAGGCTGGAGTGCAGTGGTACAATCTCGGCTCACTGCAACCTCTACCTCCCAGGTTCAAGCGATTCTCTTGGCTTAGCTCCATGAGCAACTGGACCACAGAAGCATGCCACCAGGCCCGGCTAATTTTTTTGTATTTTTAATGAGATGAGGTTTCACCATATTGGCCAAGCTGGTCTTGAACTCCTGCCCTCAGGTGACTCGCCCACCTTAGCCTCCCAAAGTGCTGGGATTACAGGTGTGAGCCACCCCACCTGGCCTCAAATTTTCTATACTTGAAAATTCTATACTTTAGATACTTGAAAGGTGACTTTTCCAGACTTCCTGTTAAGAGGTCATGTGATAAAGCTCTTGTCAATGAGCAGTAGGCAGACATTCCCTTAGGCTCCTTTTCTTGAATGAAAATATAAAACTTCACGAGAAGATGACTTTGGCTTTTCTTATCCAGTACATGCACACAATTACTTGAGAAGCAGCAATCATCTTATGACCACAAGGACAAAAGTCAGATGCTGAGGCCATTGTTGAGCTGAGCTGCTATGCATGCCCTCTGTGCCCTGCCTGCTCCTGGGCATCTTTCTTTTCCTTTTCTTTATGTGGTAAAACATATATAACATAACATTTACCATTTTAACCAGTTTTAAGTGTACAGTTCAGTAGCATTAAGTGCATTTACACTGCTGTTCAACCATTTTCACCATCCAGGTGCTTTCATTATCCTAAACTTTGCACCCGTTAAACACTAACTCTTCATTCCTGCCCTACCTTCAGCCTCGGGTAACCATTATTCTATGTTCAGTCTTTGTGTATAATATTTGACTATTCCAGGTACTTCATGTAACTGGAATCATGCCACATGTGTTCTTCTGTGTATGATTTATTTCACTTAGCATAGTGTCTTCAAGGTTTATCCATGTTGTAACTTGTATCAGAATTTCACTCTTTTTAAATGCTGGATAAGATTCCGTATATACCACATTCACATTGTTTATCCATTCATTTTGTTTATCATTTATATAGGGACAATTGGTTTGTTTCCCCCCACCCCCCCGGGGCTTTTTTTTTTTTTTTTTTTTTTCTTTTTTACTTCTTGAGACAGGGCTTTGCTGTGTTGCCCAGGCTGGAGGGCAGTGGCGCGATCACAGCTCACTGCAGCCTCAACCTCTCAGGCTCAAGCGATCCTCCAACCTCATGATAATGATTATAATAGCACTTGTCATTTACTGGGCTTTTTCTGCGTACCAGGCACTGCACTAAGCCCTGATACCTACTACGTCATTTAATCTTCACAAAATCTCTGTGATGCACACGACTATCATCAACTCCATTTTAAACAGGTAGAGACTGAAACTTGGACAGGTAACTTGCCCAAGGCCACCCATAGTCACACCAGACACTGGAATCTGGGTCTGTCCAACTGCAAAGCACCAGTTCTTGACCACTAACGTTAACTAAAAAAAAACAAAATCAATAGACCTAATGTGAGCAGTAAAAGACGCATCGTGTGTAAACTCAGGTCAGTCTTTTATGGATTCTCTTTGAGTAGCCGCCGGACACCCACTAATCGGCCCCACGAGCACTAACCCCTCCGAGCCCTAGCGGACTCCTGCTCCGATCCCTTCCGTGTTTTTCTTGTCACCGCAGTCTAAGCTCCGCGGGCTCCTCCCCTTCTTCGCCACCGGCTCCTCCCACGCAAGCGCATCGTGACCCGGAACTTGACCACCGTTGCGCGGGTCTCCCAGAGCGGCGGCGCGAGCGCGGAGGGAGCGCGTGGGGCCGGGAGGCTCGCGAAGGTGGGCGGGGCTTTGCGTAAACTGCGGGCTTCGCGGGCTTTGGGTTACGGATGAATGGCGTGGACCGTACTTCTCAAATGGAGGGAGTCGCAGGAAGTTTCGAGCGCACTATTGTTTCATCCATCCACCCATTCACTCCAGAAGTATATGCATACACTGTCAATGACTGCTGTGTGCGGGCACCCATCTAGCACAGAGTGTGCTCCCTGCGTACTCGCACTTGATAGATACAGCAGTTCAGGCAGGAAAGGGGGACTAGGGGATGTGAAAGATGTTCCTTGAACCTCCCCGCTTGCTCACAATCCCCACTTCCCTATCCTCCCGCCCCCACCTTCAGAATTCATATACGAGATGTCTGCACCTAGCAGGAATGGCATTAGATTGTCTCTAGAGTTACCACTCCATGCTCCTCTGTTACCAGAGGACCCGTACTTACCCCATCCGCATTCATTTCAGGGTCTCGTAATGGCCTTTTTTAGTCAATGTCCTCTTAAGACTGTATGATCTAGAAAGGTGGAGACAAGGTCTTGCTCACAGTTGAGTTCTCTCACAGTTGAATACCCAGATCCTAACATAGAGTTTGGCCCAGGTGAGATTCAGATTTACTTCAATATAAGATGCATAAATGAGCAGCTCCTCTGTACAGTGGGCTACGTGACATGTAGCATACAAAGATGGGCTAAGTCCCGCTTTCTAGGAGCTCACACTCCAGGAGGGTTGGAACGCTTTACCATAAGATAAGGAGAGGAAAGAGTACTCAGCAAAGGAGCGAATAGATAGAGATGGGGACTGTCGAAGGCAGTCCAATTATCCTCACACGGGTCCCCAGGGATAGAGAAAAGAGAAGGGGGAGGGAGGGAGGAAAAGAAAGGAAGAAAAGTAATAATTTTGTTTTGCTTGCTTATTTGTAAATTTTTGTGCCAAACTATTTTTTGTATCTATTCTGTTTTCTCAAAAGTTAAATAGTTTCTTGCATCTGCAGCAACCTGGGCCATTATTGTATGAATTCCTCTTTTCCTCAATGTCTGCTTCATGTCACTCCCAGTTCTTCCTCCCGACACCTACCCCTCCTCTGATTGTTTAACAAATGTTAAATTGTGGAAATGGTTTCTGCTGCCATTGTTCAGCTTCACAACCACTTTATTCTAGAATATATGGTCTTTAACTCATTAAGAAATAGCCAAACTGGCCGGGCGCGGTGGCTCAAGCCTATAATCCCAGCACTTTGGGAGGCCGAGGCGGGTGGATCACGAGGTCGAGAGATCGAGACCATCCTGGTCAACATGGTGAAACCCCGTCTCTACTAAAAATACTAAAAATTAGCTGGGCATGGTGGCGCGTGCCTGTAATCCCAGCTACTCAGGAGGCTGATGTAGGAGAATCGCCTGAACCCAGGAGGCGGAGGTTGCGGTGAGCCGAGATGGCGCCATTGCACTCCAGCCTGGGTAACAAGAGCGAAACTCCGTCTCAAAAAAAAAAAAAAAAAAAAAAAAAGAAATAGCCAAACTATCTATCTATACACACTATTTTATAATTTCCCAGTTTCAAACAGCTTTTCATCCATCCATCCTTTTTTTTTTTTTTTTGAGATGGAGTCTTGCTCTGTTGCCCAGGCTGGAGTGCAGTGGCATGATCTCAGCAACCCTACCTCCCCGGTTGAAGCACTTCTCCTGCCTCAGTCTCCCAAGTAGCTGGGATTATAGGCACATGCCACCACACCTAGCTGATTTTTGTATTTTTGGTAGAAATGGGGTTTCACCATGTTGGCCAGACTGGTCTCAAACTCCTAACCTGAGGTGATCCACCTGCCTCGGCCTCACAAAGTATAGGGATTACAGGTATGAGTCACCATGCCTGGCTCCGTCCATCCAGTTTTATAAGCAAGCATAGTAATCTGGTAGGTTCCTTGACACTATTCCCACCCCTACATTCCCATATCCAACATATTATCAAGTCTTGTCAATTTTATGTCCCCCTCATTTCTCAAAGTGTCACACCATCTCCACCAGCACCTTAATCCAAACTTTTACCTGGATTAATGCTATACCTACCTCAATTTCATTTTTGCTTGTCTGCCAATCCATTATCCTCAGAGCAGAATAATAATATTCTTAATATGGAAATCTAATCTGTCATTTGATCCTAACACCTGTCAATGATTTACTTTTGTTTCGAGGATGAAGACCAAAATCCTCAGTGGGACCTACAATGTTGCCCTGTCAAAAGCTCCACTCTATTTTACTTTCTTCTCCCCCCTTTTTCTGTCTTACCCACTGGCCTTCTTTCAGTTCTTTAAAAACACCCTTCTACTTCAGGGACTTTGCACATGCTATTCCCCCTGCTTCATTTATTATTTTCCTTGTTCTTCAAATTCTTAGCACTTGCATATCCTCTAGGTCTCAGATTTAACATCACTTCTGAGTCAAGTCATTACAAAGATGAATTCTGCCTAAGTAAGCGTGATTAAAGCAAAAGTGCGTGTTCAGAATTCCACTCGCTCCTCCTGGTGCACTCTTCACTTTTCTCTGCCATGCTTTGTGGCCAAGGAGGCTGATTGGTGTGGACTATACCAACGTCTCCCTGGCCTCCCCGGCCTCCCTGGCCCTCAAAGCAAATGAGGGTGTCAAGGTGTTTATCCCCTGCACCCCCAAGCTGGGTCGCTACAGACTGGCTACTCCATCAACCAAGTGACCACTACAGCCTCTGTCGGGCAGCTGTTTCCATGGAGGTTTCTTTGTCTCTGAGTTCTAGGCACTGCTCCCTCCTCTTTCTCCTCCAGGCTAAGGGGTGCCATCAACAGTGCGGTCACACACTACATTATTACTTCTGGTTCCCCTAATCCCTGCTCACACCTTTGTAAATAGTTCTTGTATTTAACACTTCTCAAATTACCCTCTTGTTATATACCATCTGTTTCCTCTGGGGACCCGGACTGCGACATTGCCCTGGGGAATTTTGGGTGTAACTAAAGTTTACATCATTGGTGTCAAAACTTTTATTTATGGCCAACAAAAAAGGATTATCTAGTCTTTTATATTTATAAAATGGAATACTATATGGTTACTGAAAAAGATTGTTTTTGAAAATAGAAACAGGATATAAATACATTGAATTTGGTCTCAAGTTTATTTTTAAAAATCATCACTAATATGTGTCTATAGTCAACAGATACATTTCAAAATGTTAATTGCTTTCAGAGTGACAGGATTACTTCTTTGTGTATGATTTTCTCTGTTTTTCTGGTTTTCTGCAATAATATTACATTATTACAGTAATAAGGGTATATATAATATATATACATACATACATGTTATTTTAAAACATTTTTAATTGATCCAATTATTCAAATTATAAAATTCATTATTTAAAGTATAAATTAAACAAGACAAATAAAGTATATTGCCTAGGACACTACTTGTACAAGATGGACACTCAAAATATCAATAACAATGTATCGTGACAAATAAATATTTTCCAAATTTCTCTGCTTTATTAAACAAAATACAGAGAACAAAAATTAACCTTTTCTGAATGCTTGGGAATATTAATTATTATATTGTACTTTAATAGAATGATGCTGTGAGCTCATTTAATTCAGTTCTTTCATTTAACATGCCAAAAAAACAATCTGTAAAATAGAATCATCCCCAGAGAGGTGAAGTGACTTCCCTGAGGTCATATACAACTAATTAGTGCTCTCAGCTCTTTTTTTTTCTCTCTAAAGACTTCCTCCAAGATCTGCTTCCTTTCCTCCAGAGAAATACTTCTTTTCCTATATTTGTCACTACTCTCAACTTAGTTAATTCTATTACAGACTTTTTTTTTTGAGTAATTAACCCTATTTCTAATTCTGTAATACTACATTATATATTTTTTCCCTTCTCTCTCCTTGTCTCAGTTCTATTTCAATTCTGGAAATAGATGTTATCAAGTGAAATGAATATTAATAATACATAACAGTGAAAGAAAATAGATTCAGAATAAATTTATATTTAAGAATGACTTGTTGCAGGTAGCAACTATCTGAGGTTGGTGATGCAGTTGGTAAAAAGAATTTACCAAGGCAGACTGGGCATCGTGGCTTACTCCTGTATTCCCAGCACTTTGGGAGGCTGAGGCTGGCAGATCACTTGAGCTCAGGAGTTTGAAACCAGCCTGACCCACATGGTGAAACCCCATCTCTACTAAAATGACAAAAATTAGCTGGGTGTGGCAGCACATGCTTGTAATTCCAGTTACTTGGGAGGCTGAGGAGGGAGGTTCACTTGAACCAGGGAAACAGTGGTTGTATTGAGCCGAGATCATGCCACTGCACTCTAGCCTGGGCGACAGAGTGAGTGAGACTCCATTTCAAAAAAAAAAAAAGAATTTACCAAGGCAGTATGAGAGAAAGTAGTAAAATTCATTGCAAGAAAGCAATGAGCAGATCTGCAAAACAGGAGCTGACTGCAAAGAGACACAGGCTTTCCTGGGGTTTTATAGGATGGTGCTTTTGCTGGAGAGGGCTATGTGCGGTACTAACAATGCCTAGATTGCAGTGAACTGACTTGCATTTTTCTATCAGCTGAGTGTCTGGTGATAGCTAGGTACAGGAAGACTGTGAGTTATTTGGGCAGGAGGGCTGTGTGTCCTGGACCATGAAGACAGGCAGACTCACAACTTATCTGCTTTTCTTTTTGCTTTCCCCTGCTCCCTCCAGCCTTACTCCTTTTCCCTAATTAGGATTCCACATGAATGCCATCAACTTTTAGAGCCAATTACCATGCCTTGTACTCCCTTTCAGAAATCACACAAATGCCTACCATCACCTTTCTCCACCTTTTTTCCTAACAATACTTTTGTGAGGTATAATTTATGTATTAAAAATGAATACATTTAAGTGTAAAGCCTGATGAATTTTGACAAATATATACACTGTGCAACCATTACCCAGATCAAGGTAAAGAAATTTCCTTAACTTCGGGAAATTCCCTTATGTCTCATTCCTGTCATCTTCCTCCCAGACCCCATGAGACACCCCACTATTCTGATTTCTATCACCATAGCTTCGTTTTATCTGTTCTTGACCTTCATATAAGGAATAATACAGTGTATACTCTTTCACTGTGTGTATAAGCTGTTCATTTCTTTATATTGCCAGATAGTATTTTACTCTGTGAATATACCTCAATTTATTTATTTGTTCTGTCAATAGACAATTGGGTTATTTCCAGTGTGGGTTATTATAAATAAAGCTACTATAAATATTCCTGCACAAATCATTTTTGGACATACAGTAAACTTTCTTAAAACATGAGAGTCTTTTTGCAATTTTTTTTTTTAGTGTATTTTATGTGTGGCTCAATATAATTCTTCTTCTTCTTCCAGTGTGGCCCAGGAAAGCCAAAAGATTGAACAACCCTGGATATGCCTAGGAGTAGAATTCCTCCACCAAGAGGTAAGTGCATGTTTCACTTTCTAAGAAACTACCAAACAGTTTTCCAAAGTGGTTGTTTTATTTCATATTCTTTCCCATTATGCCACATCCTCACCAATGCTTAGAGTTGCCAGTCTTTTAAATTTTAGCAATTCTGGTGAATATGTGTTAGTCTCTCACTATGATTTTAATTTGTTGAGCAAATTAAAGATACATTTAGCAGATATTTTTTTTGCATGTGAAATATCTGTTCAAATCTTTACCCATTTAAAAACTTGAGTTATCTCTTTATTATTGATTTGTAAGAGTTCTTTAGATATCCTGTTTACCTGTCCTTCATCTTTCCCAGTCTATAGCTTGCTGTTTCACTTCTTTAAGTGTCATTTGATAAACAAAAATTTTTAACTTTTATGAAGTCCAATTTATTGACTGTAGTGAATTGCGTTATAAGACACAGTTATTTGGCCCAGCACAGGGGCTCATGTCTGTAATTCCAGCACTTTGGGAGGCCGAGGTGAGCAGATCATTTGAAGGCAGGTGTTTGAGACCAGCCTAGGCAACATGGCAAAACCCCGTCTCTATCAAAAATACAAAAATTAGGCAGGCATGGTGGCACATGCCTGTAGTCCCAGCTACTTGGGAGGCTGAGATGGGAGGATTGCTTAAGCCGGGAAAATGGAGGTTGCAGTGAGCTGTGTTCACACCACGGCACTCCAGCCTGGGTAACGGAGCATGACCCCCACAATTCCCCAAAAAAGACTTTTGCAAAGAACACATTGATGGGGTTTGCTCTATCAGATATTAAACTATTGTGTAAAGAGGCCAGGCGCAGTGGCTCATGCCTGTAATTCCTGGACTTTGGGAAGCTGAGGTGGGTGGATCACTTAAGGTCAGGAGTTTGAGACCAGCCTGGCCAACATGGTGAAACCCCATCTCTGCTAAAAAAATACAAAAATTGGCCGGGCCCGATGGCTCATGACTACAGTCCCAGCACTTTGGGAGGCCAAGGCAGGCAGATCACGAGACCAAGAGATTTCAACCAGCCTGGCCAACATGGTGAAACCCTGTCTCTACTAAAAATACAAAAAAATTAGCTGGGCATGGTGGCATGCAACTGTAGTCCCAGCTACTAGGGAGGCTGAGGCAGGACAATCACTTGAACCCAGCAAGTGGAGGTTGGAGTGAGTTGAGATAGTGCCACTGCACTCCAGCCTGGCAACAGAGCAAAACTGCATCTCAAATACATATATATTGATTATATATATAAATATATATATATATTTATATATGCATACAAAGCATATATACACACAAAAAAAAATTAGCCAGGCAAGGTGTGGTGGCAGGTGCCTGTAATCCTAGCTACTCTAGAAGCTGAAGCAGGAGAATTGCTTGAACCTGGGAGGCAGAGGTTGCAGCGAGCCAAGATTGTGCCACTGCACTACAGCCTGGGCAAGACTCTGTCTCAAAAAAAAAAAATTGTATAAAATAAGCAATTTTAAATGTAGGTTACTCCAGATAAATAGAAATTTTTTGCAAAGAAATAGAAGAGAGTTAAAATATAAATAGGTATTTCTAAGCTTATGGGCAAGGATGTACAAGTCCATAAATGATACTGAAACAACTATCTAGTCATGGAGAAAATAAATCAAATCCTTACCATATATTAAGGCAAAAATAAATTCCAGATAGAGCTTAACATTAAGAAATCATATGAATATTAAAAACAAAAATGAAAATTGTTTGTAATCAATGAATATCTTATGCAAATGCAAAATGATGACAGATTAACTGTGTAAGAATTGTCTTCTGCCTGAGTAATAGGCAAAAATAAATGAGAAACAAAACAAATGAGATACCAATTTTGCAGGATCAGATTAGGAAAAATTTATTAATAAAAAACACTGTTGGCTGGGCATAGTGGCTCACACCTGTAATCCCAGCATTTTGGGAGGCCAAGGTGGGTGGATCATGAGGTCAAGAAATCGAGACCAGCCTGGCCAACATGGTGAAACCCCGTTGCTACTAAAAATACAAAAATAAGCTGGGCGTGATGGCACATGTCTATAGTCCCAGCTACTCAGGAGGCTGAGGCAGGAGAATCGCTTGAACTCAGGAGGTGGAGGTTGGAGTGAGCTGAGATTGCACCACTGCACTCCAGCCTGGCAACAGAGTGAGACTCCGTCTCAAAAAAAAAAAAAAAAAAGAAAAGAAAAAGAAAAAAAAACTTCTTTGCGTGACTTAATGTATACCCTGGTACATTATTAGTGCACATTTATATTGGTATAATCTTTTTGGAAGACAGTAGTTAGATTTTTAAATGTGCAATCCTTTTAGTTTAGAAATTCCACACCTACATATATATTCTAGAGATATACATGTACGCAAAGAGGCATGTGTGAGAGAGTTCACTAGAACACTAATTTTGATAAATGTTTAAAAGTCATAAAGTAGGCCAGGCATGGTGACTCACTCGTGTAATCCTAGCACTTTGGGAGACCCAGGTGGGAGGACTGCTTGAGCCCAGGAGTTCCAGACCAGCCTGGGCAATATGGTAAGGCTCCACCTCTATTTTTTTTTAAAAAGTTAAAAAAAAAAATCATACTGTATAATACTGTATTTCATTGATTCTAATGTGACATCAATTGTAAGACCCACCATTATTTAGTATACCAATAAGAAAAACATGCCGGGCGCGGTGGCTCAAGCCTGTAATCCTAGCACTTTGGGAGGCCAAGGCGGGTGGATCACGAGGTCAAGAGATCGAGACCATCCTGGTCAACATGGTGAAACCCCGTCTCTACTAAAAATACAAAAAAAAATTAGCTGGGCATGGTGGCGCGTGCCTGTAATCCCAGCTACTCAGGAGGCTGAGGCAGGAGAATTGCCTGAACCCAGGAGGTGGAGGTTGCAGTGAGCCGAGATCGCGCCATTGCACTCCAGCCTGGGTAACAAGAGTGAAACTCTGTCTCAAAAAAAAAAAAAAAGAAAAAGAAAAAGAAAAAAAAATAATGCTGCCAATTGAACTATGACGCAATATTATGTAAACTATATATTTATATTTAATGAAAGAGATCTTTTAGACTTATTTGACTTAGATTTATAAGTCATATATCACTTTTTTGCACTCATAAAATGGAAAATATAAAGGAAATAAATGAATTAAAATACTCTTAAAACAACTTCGTTGGCTGGGCATGGTGGCTTATGTCTGTAATCCCAGCACTTTGGAAGGCTGAGGCAGGTGGATCGCCTGAACTCAGGAGTTTGAGACCAACCTGGGCAACATGATGAAACCCTGTCTCTACAAAATATACCAAAAATTAGCTGGACATGAGCACACACCTGTGGTCCCAGCTCCTCAGGAGGCTGAGGCGGGAGGATCACCTGAATCCATGAGACAGAGGTTGCAGTGAGCCAAGATCTCAACACTGTACTCCAACCCAGGCAACACGGTGAGACCCTGTCTCAAAACAAAACAAAACATAACAAAACAAAACAACTTCACATTACATTAAGTCCAATTGTTCTGAATCCCTTTTGAGTCAGAGTCATCAATGATGTGCTTTTTCCCTATGAAGTTGTCCCATGTGCCATCCAAAGCATTGGTGATACAGCATTTCTTTAACAAGTGTTCTTCTGTTTTAGTTTTCATTGAATTTTCTAGCAAACTGACATCCATTCTCAGGTTTTGATGCACATGTAAAGTCTGTGAAAAGAGATTGTATTAATTCGTTCTCACATTGCTATAAAGAAATACCAAAATATCTGAAACTGGGTAATTTACAAAGAAAAGAGGTTTAGTTAGCTCATGGTTCCACAGGCTATACAGGAAGGATGGCAGCATCTGCCTCAGGAAACTTACAATCATGGTGCAAGGTGAAGAGGGAGCCAGCATTTTACATGGCTGGAGCAGGAGGAAGAGGAAGAGGGTGGAGCTGCTACACACTGTTAAAAAAACAAATCTCACGGTAACTCACTCACTCACTATCACCAGAATAGCACTGAGGAGATGGTGCTAAACCATTCATGAGAAATTGCACCCACGATCCAATCACCTCCCACCAGGCCCCACATCCAACACTGAAGATTACAATTGAACGTGAGATTTGAGATTTGGGTGGGCACACAGATCCAAATCACATCAGAGGTTTTCACATGAAGATGTGAAAAACTGTATGTTAAAAATTGATGAAATATGTATGTTATATAGAAATATCTCTTCTAGTACATATTAAGTGAAAATAGCAATTTGCATAAAATACGTACAATGTTATTCCAGTTATAAAAGAAAGAACTAAGAGTTTCTATGGCAGACACTCTAGTTTGACCCACCAGAGCCATTTATAATCCTCTTTTCTTTTTAACTTCTAACAGCTTTATTGAGATGTAGTTTAGGTACCATGCAGTTCATTCATTTTAAATGTATAATTCAACAATTTTTAGTTAATGTATGCTATTGTGCAACCATCACCATAATCCAGTTTAAAAGCACTTCCATCCCCACATGTGGTTAAAGAAAGCGCCAGGAAGTGATCAGCGTTCTGGTTAAGATTGCAGAGTAGCCTTGGGCTTGTGGAATGGCTGGGAGCAGTTTCTATGCTGAAGGAATGGCATAAAGCTGTAATTCCATATATATTTCCTTTCATTTTATTATTCAAGAAATCTGCATTACTGTCTAAAATGTGCAAGCTCCCACCAAGCAAGAGGACTACCTTCCCTTTGCTCCTACATTTGAAAGCATAGTAGGGACAGCATTACAATGCACTGCAGAGAGTACAACAGAGGAAAATGCTGGTAGGGGTTAGGATGGGGACGAGAGGTGGGGAAGGGGATTACAGAATGAGGTTTTGTAGGTCATGGTCCAAAAATACACTTACGGAAAGGGCACTCAGGGTAGACTCTAAGCCACATCCTATATCCTTTGAGTCCACAAATTTTTATGTGATTTCCTCCACTGTCTTCCACACTATTCTGTACTAAACCTGTCAGCTCTTAAAATGTGTTGTAACTGCCAGTTTGGTTGTTGGCAATCTCCGTTAGACTGCAAGCTCACTGAAGGCACAGACTAAATATTGCCCATAATTAAACCTCTAGCTCTAACACAGTTCTGGATTTCCTGCTGTTTTTGAGGCAGTATCAGGAGAAGGCAGATAAACTAGGGATTGGGGCCAGGTGTGATCGCTCATGCCTGTAATCCCAACACTCTGGTAGGCTGAGGCAGGAGGATAGCTTGAGTCAGGAATTCAAGGCTGCAGTGAGCTAGGATTATGCCACTGCACACCAGTGTAGGTGACAAAGCAAAACACTGTTTAAAAAAGACATCCTAGGAATTGGGTGCTTTTGTTGATGAGCTATCCTGGCCAGTCACAGAGAGAACACTGCAAAATCACCAGACATGGAGAGTTAGGACCAAACAATGGAAAATAGCAACAGCAACAAGAAACTTCCCACAAAATAAGCCTGCAAACAAAAACCAAAGCATAAATCTACTCCTGAGAAATGGATGATAGAGCAAATACAAATATTTAATATTCTCAAATAAATGAAAAACAATCCATAAAAGAAAACCGAATAGGCCATGTGTGGCAGCTCACATGTATAATTCCAGCATTCTGGGAGGCTGAGGCAGGAGGATCACTTGCGTCCAGGAGTTTGAGACCAGCCTGGATAACATGGTGAGACTTCGTCTCTATAAAAAATACAGAAATTATCTGGGTGTTGGGTGCTTGCCTGTAGTCCCGGCTACTTGAGAGGCTGAGGTGGGAGAATTGCTTGTGCCTAGGAGGTCATGGTTATAGTAAGCCATGTTCATGCCACTGCACTCCAGCCTGGAACAGAGCCAGACCCTGTCTCAAAAAAAAAAAAAAAAAAAAAAAGAAAAAGAAAAAGAAAAAAAAGGAGAGAGAGAGAAATGAAATAATGAAACAAAACTACTGGAAATGAAAACTATAATAAAATAAAATCTCAAAGAAAGATAAACTCTAGACTGAATTCTTAAAAAGAAAAAAAGACTTGGGAAATAGTACTGATGAATTCATTGAAAGCATCCACACAAAAGTAGATTCTTTCAAAAATATAAAAAAGCAGTTAAGAAACACAGAGAGTAGTTTGAGACATTTCAAAGTATATTTAATAGTGAATAAAGTATACATTATGTTAATTACACCTCAATAAAGCTGCTTTTAAAATTATCTATCTATCTATCTATCTATCTAATCTACCTACCTACCTACCTATCATCTGTCTGTGAGTTCCAGAAGAGAATAAAGGGAATGATGGGAAAGTGATACTGAGGATACTGCAGCTGATCATTTCTAGAAGTGAATAAAATCCAAGTTCTCTGAGAGAAAGCTCTAGATACACTCTAGTGAATCTGCAAAATAAATGAGAAACTATTAAAAACCGTAACACAGAAGTAGAGAGTATAGGCATTGGAAATCCTTCTTTATCTATCCCCTTAATCTCATGTCCTGCTCCACAAATCACTAATAAAAGTTTGATGTATGGTACACATGGGTAACTACATGTTTATGCAAATATATTATGCAATTTGTTATGCATGTGCTTTTGCTTTGTTTGAATTGATACAAGAGATCATATAATATAAATTCTGTGCAATGTTCTCTTTTCATGTAGCAGTAAACCATGGAGATCTTTACATATGACTCTATAAGAATGTTTTTTTAATTGTGAAATTTTCCTTTTTTAAAATGCTATTTAAAAATAATATTTAATTTTTTTCAATGTCAGAGAAAAATAAAGACTCATAACCCCATTGTCCAGATACCACTGTTGACATTTTAAATAGTAAAGGAAATAAACATTCATAGCTAGCAAACATTTTTACAGTTCAGAAAAACATAAAAACTTTAAAGTCATTTTTTTCCAGAACTCTGCTTATTTATTTATTATTCCAGGCCTCTGTTTATACATTTATTACTATATGTTATTGGCAAGGTGTGGTGGTCATGCCTGTAATCCCAGCACTTTGGGAGGCTGAGGCAGGTGGATCACCTGAATTCAAGAGTTCAAGACCAGCCTTACCAACATGTGAAACCTCGACTCTATTAAAAATACAAAAATTAGCTGGGCATATTGGCAGGTGCCTGTAATCCCAGCTACTTAGGAGGCTGAGGCAGGAGAATTGCTTGAACCTGGGAGGTAGACGTTACAGTGAGCCGAGATTGCACCATTACACTCTAGCCTGGGCAACAAGAGTGAAACTTCATCTCAAAAACAAAACAAAACAAACCAAGACAAAAAAAAATATGTTGTTTATATGGACTTGCCTTTTGTTTTAAAAAGTTTTTTAAAGTTTTAAAACAAGAGGAATCATAACATTATTTCACATGTTGATTTTTACCTTAGTAATATAGCTTGGAGATCTTTCCATATTAGCCATTTGAAACGATAGCATTCTTTGCTTTTTAATGGATCCATATATTTCATAATATGGAATACACTATATGTAACTATAAACATTTACTATATAGGAGATACATTGTATATAACCACAATCATCGATATCCTCTAAAATTTCTTTACTATTTGTCTAAAAACAAATTTTAAGTTGTTTCTAGTGTTTTGCTCTATAAGCAGTATACTCATACTAAACATCCTTGTTCATATATCTCTGTACATCTGTGAATTTTTTTTTGTTTTTGAGATGTAGTTTCACTCTTATTGCCCAGGCTGGAGTGCAATGGCATGCCTTGGCTCACCGCAACCTCTGCCTCCTGGGTTTAAGTGATTCTCCTGCCTCAGCCACCCTCGTAGCTGGGATTACAGGTGCCTGCCACCATGCCCAGCTAATTTTTTTATATATTTTTTAATAGAGACAGGGTTTCACTATGTTGATCAGGCTAGTCTCGAACTCATGACCTCAGGTGATCCATCCACCTCAGCCTCCCAAAGTGCTGGGATTACAGACGTGAGCCACTGTGCCCAGACATCTGTGAATATTTTTTGTTGGACAGATTTCTAGATTTGGAATTTCTGAGCAAAGGCACATAGGCACTTCAAATTTTAATTACCAATTCCCCCCACAATTTCTGGTCCACTTTCCCTCTCAGAAACCTGCACCAGTTTACCCTTCTAACAGTGTGTCTGAGTGCTTTTTTCTCTATTTCTTATCAATACTGGGTGTTAGCAATTTTTAAAATGTGTGGTGGCTCATGCCTGTAATTCCCACACTACAGGAGGCGGAGGTGGGTGGATCTCTTGAACTCAGGACTTCAAGACCAGCTTGGGCAACATGGCAAAATCCTATCTCTACAAAAAATATACAAATTAGCTGGATTGGGTCACACATGCCTGTAGTCTCAACCACTTGGGAGGCTAAGGTAGGAGAATCACTTGAGCCTGGGAGGTGGAGGCTGCAGTGAACTGAGATTGTGCCACTGCACTCCAGAATCTGGAGACAGATTCTGTCTCAAAAAAAGAAAAAACTTTGCCTGCATCATGGATAACTAAAAGTGATATTTTATTATTTTTAGTTACATTTTTCTACTTACTGGCAAGAAGGATATTTCATAAATGTGAATTTGAATTTTTCTTCAAGCCCACTTTTTTGGGAGTTAGTTTCTGAATGCATGATGGGTGTGTGTGTGTGTGTGTGTGTGTGTGTGTGTGTGTAATAGTCTAATGCTTGTCTTTTATCTATCATTATATATTTTTTTAACATATCAAAGCTTGAAATTTTTATGAAATCTAATGGCCAAAGGATTTAGGGTTTAGTAATTTGCTTGTAAAAGCCTTCTACATGCCCCCCAAAATATTGTTTTATATTCTTTCTACAGTTTTTTTTAAACATTTAAATGTTAGTTTGGAGGCCGGGCGCGGTGGCTCAAGCCTGTAATCCCAGCACTTTGGGAGGCCGAGGTGGGTGGATCACGAGGTTGAGAGATCGAGACCATCCTGGTCAACATGGTGAAACCCCGTCTCTACTAAAGGTGCAAAAAATTAGCTGGGCATGGTGGCGTGTGCCTGTAATCCCAGCTACTCAGGAGGCTGAGGCAGGAGAATTGCCTGAGCCCAGGAGGCGGAGGTTGCGGTGAGCCGAGATTGCGCCATTGCACTCCAGCCTGGGTAACAAGAGCGAAACTCCGTCTCAAAAAAAATAAATAAATAAATAAATAAATGTTAGTTTGGGATATAAGTAAAATTTTGATATCCAGACCCATAGCTAATCATCTAAACACCATCTATTGAATCATATTTTCCTTCACTGACTTGAAATGTCACATTCATCATGTACTAAATATACATATGTCTGTATATCTATGCATGCCATATGTGGAGATCTCAGATTTCCTCCTGCAAGGAGAGTAATTACCAACTCCGCTTCTTGCACTGTGAAATCCATCACTGTTTTCACTCTAAGGCCTTGCTTCCCATGGGCTGCTCCCACTCAGTGATTGAACACTGAAGAGACACTAAAGCAAAACTTTCCTGGAAGACAAAAATTCTTCTGACAGATGACCTTTGCTCAAAACTTGGATGCTATGCTCTGTAGGTTGGACATTATTCTCCAGTTAAGTGGAGACCCATTAAAGAGCAGACTGACAGCAGATTGAGCCCCACTTCCCTGTCAGCATGCATAGCAGATGTCTATAGCACAATTTTCATGATCATAACCATCAGCAAACACTTATTAGGCACCTGCTATGCATATAAGACTCAGATCCAAGTTTCAGAATATTTACATTCTTTTCCAGGATGATAGGAAATGTTGGAGGTAAATGTGATATAAATGGAAGATTAGAAGCATAGAAAATAAATGTCATTGGTGGGGTGCGGTGGCTCATGCCTGTAATTACAGCACTTTGGGAGGCTGAGGCGGGTGGATCACTTGAGGTCAGGAGTTTGAAACCAGCCTGGCCAATATGGAGAAACCCCGTCCCTACTGAAAATACGAAAATTAGCCGGGTATGGTATCGCACAGCTAAAATCCCAGCTACTAGGGAAGCTGAGGCAAGAGAATCGCTTGAACCCAGGGGGCAGAGGTCTCAGTGAGCTGAAATCACACCACTGTACTCCAGCCTGGGCAACAGAGCGAGACTCCTTCTCAAAAAAAAAAAAAAAAAAGAAAAGAAATAGAAAAGAAAGAAATGTCACCAAGTTCAAAGAGAAAAAAGACACTATTTTCTGGAGTAGCAGACGAAGGCTTTCTTGAAAAACTAAAGTTTGAACATGAACTTGAAGGATAGGTAGCCCTTAGATGTAGAACAGAAGTTGAGAGGTATTCTAGACAAAGGGGTTAGCAAAGAGGAAAATCATATTATGAGACTAAAGAAAGAATTAGTAAGAGATGAGTTCATTGAATAGGTGAATTAAAATCAAATATTATTTTGTAGACAGCTAGGACTCATTTTTTTTTGTAGAAAACACTGACTTGTACAGTGTTTATTTTTTCTTTTTTGTTAGTTTTTGTTTTTTTGAGACAGTGTCTGGCTCTTGTTGCTCAGCCTAGAATGCAATGGAATGATCTCGGCTCATTGCAACCTCCGCTTCCTGGGTTCAAGCAATTCTCCTGACCCAGACTCTCGAAAACCTGGGATTATAGGTGCCTGCCTCCATGCCTGGCTAATTTTTGTATTTTTAGTAGAAATGGGGTTTCACCATGTTGGCCAGACTGGTTCAAGACCAGACTGACTTCAGGTGATCCATACACCTCGGGCTCCCAAAGTGCTAGGATTACAGGTGTGAGCCAGCATGCCTGGCCAAACCAGTGTTTTATATTAACTTAATCCAACATTGATATGGAGAGGCTGGAGATCAGCAATGGAGAGAACAGCCGGGTCTGAATGAGCAATTCATTAAGAAACAGATATGGTTTGGCTGTGTCCCCATCCAAATCTCATCTAGATTTGTAATCCCCACGTGTCAGGAGGGGGCCTTGTGGGAGGTGATTGAATCACGGGTGCAGGCATCCATCCCCCTTGCTGTTCTCGTGATAGTGAGTGAGCTCTCACAAGATCCAGTTCTTTGAAAGTGTGTGGCACTTTCCCCTTTGCTCTTTCTCCTGCTCCGCCATGGTAAGACATGCTTGCTTCTTCTTCAGCTTCTGATTCTAAGTTTCCTGAGGTCTCCCAGTCATATGTCCTTTTAAGCTCGTCGAACTGTGAGTCAATTAAACCTCTTTTCTTCATTCATTACCCAGGCTCAGGTAGTTCTTTAAAGCAGTGTGAGAACAGACTAATACAGGCCCCACGAATAACCAAACTATCAGTTAGGAGTCAGGTTTTGTCATAGAAAAGTCAAGTAGTGGTGGCTTAAATAAGAAAGTCCAGAAGAAATTTTTATCTGAACTAGTAAGGTAGCTCAAGAATTTCAAGGGCAGAGTCTTTTTATTTCTTTTAGCTGGAGTTCTCATGTGCTATACACCAAATTGTGTCACCCTCAAGTTCATATATTGAAGCCCTAACCTCCAGTGTGACTGTATGCAGAGACAGCCTGTTTAGGAAGAAATTAAGATTAAATGAGATCATAAGCATGGGATCCTAAATCCTGTAGGACAATAACCTTTTAAGAAGGGGAAGAGAGAGCATTTACAGTTTCAAGTTTTCGAAAGGAAATTTTAAATAGAAGGAAGATGGGAGAAATTTTTTTCCTTCTAGCACCAGGGAAAATTTTAAAGAAAATATAACACACACACACACACACACACACACACACACAACTTCTAGGTCCCTAAAACTACAATAGTAATATAAAGCTTCATTATATTTTTCAATAGAATTTTTACAGGAATTCTTCAATATAGAATTCTTCTAATTCTTCAATATAGAATTTTTACAGGAATGAAATAAGTTGATTCATGTAAGGATCTTAGAATAGTTCCTGGTACATGTTAATTACTTGATGACTGTAAGGTTTTATTATTTTCATTTAATGATTTCAAAATAGTAGAGTCTTGGCCAGTGAATAATAATTCGTTACTTAAAAAGTTTATTTATCATCACATAACTGGTTATTCATGTTAGTTTAAGAAAAAGTCCTTTGTACTGTAGAATTATAACTTTTAGTTAATGGAATACAACTACTTAAACTTTTAAGTGAATATTTAATAAGGCTGGTGATTGACCTTATTATCTGGGATTCATCAGGTTAAGGTTTGGGGGCCTTAATACGTTCCAGCAATTACAAATGCTAATCACCTTAGGGAAGACAGTAAAAGAAGAAATCAAACTGAAAGAGATTTAAAATTAGAGGTTAAATCTCTGGGAAATATTGATTAGAAGAAATAACTTTTTAATGGAAGTTCTTTTTCACCTTTGAAAGTCATTTCCAATGTTGATTTGCTTATTTCACTATTTTTGATGCCATTTGAACAATATCTACTCATCAAAAAGTATTTTTTAAGTGCCTTAATATCTGGTATTGGTATGGTTGCTTTGTGACTAGCAAAAGCATGTAATTTAAGGATAGATACACTCTGTTTATTTTGTGGACATGTTTGTACAGTGTGCAGGCCACTTGAAATAATGGTAACAAAGTTGGATTAATGGGATTTCTAAGTGAAAAATTAAATTGCATGGTTCCCAAGATAAACCAGAAAGAATATGAACTGCTGCTGTCTTAGACATGTGCTAATGTAGCTGTCACCAGTCTCAGGAGGAAGACACTGAGGTATTGCATGAATGGTTTACATTTAGCAGTGTTTTTCTTCAACCTACATTTAAAATTCTATTACGATCAATATTTAATTCTAACAAAAAAATAGGCTACATTGGGATTAGCCTACCCTAGATGACACCTAATTGGCACATAAATTCCATAGGAAGGGAATATTCCTACTTATTAACTTTATTTCTTTTTCTCTCTCTCTCTTTCTTTCTTTCTTTTTATTTTCTTTTCCTTCCTTCCTTCCTTCCTTCCTTCCTTCCTTCCTTCCTTCCTTCCTTCCTTTTCTTTCCTTTCTTTCTTTTTCTTTAAGACAGAGCCTCACTCTGCCACCCAGGCTGGAGTGCAGTAGCGTGATCTAAGCTCAGTGCAACCTCTGCCTCCTGGGCTCAAGTAATCCTCCCACTTCGGCCTCCCCAGTAGCTGGGACTACAGGTGCTCACCAACACGCTTGGCTATTTTTTGTAGGTTTTTTTTTTTTCTTTTTTTGGAGTGGGTAAAGATGGGGTTTCACCAGGTTGCCCAGGCTGGTCTCAAACTCCTGATCTCAGGTGATCCACCCACCTTGGCCTCCCAATGTGCTGGGATTACAGACATAAGCCACCACATCTGGCCTCCTACTCATTAATTTTCTACAAGAATCCTGTGATGAAATAATTAAGGAGATTTCAAGTAAGAGTTTATAGAACCACACACATAAAAGGTAACTATGTGAAATAATGAATATGTTAATTTGCTTGATTGTAGTATTCATTTCACTGTGTACATGTGTCTCAAAAATTACATGATGTACACCATAAATATATACAACTGAAAAAAGCTAATAGATAAATATATTGTGCTGGGGGTGGGTGTGGGTTCAGTAAACAGTCACAGAAAATTGTAGTTGTATAACGTATTTAAAAAATATTTTGGGGGCAGTATGTGGTGACTCACACCTGTAATCCCAGCACTTTGGGTGGCCAAGATGGGGGATCAAATTGAGCCCAGGAGTTTTAACACCAGCCTGGGGAACATGGCAAAATCCTATTTGTACACACAAAAAAATACAAAAATTATCCAGGAATGGTGGCACCTGCCTGTAGTCCCAGCTACTTGAGAGGCTGAGGTAAGAGGATTGCTTGAGCTAGGAGACAGAAGTTGCAGTGAGCTATGATCACGCCACTGCACTCCAGCCTGGGCAAGAGAGTGAGATTCTGTTTCAAAATGTATTTCTGCTCTAATCATTATTGTTTTCACATGTACCATAATTGACTTGAAAAGGAACATATGTACTTTCTGCCTTAAGAAAAGGTAGTCTAAATACACTCATATACTGGTTGTTAGTTATAGCAGTATCTATAAAGTTGTAAGTAGTTTGTTAAATATCATAAAATTGATGAGTAAATTTAATTTCCCTTAGTAAACATACAAATAAATAGATACATTTCTCTATACCAAACAAGGAAACGAGCATTAAAGTAGAAAGATTAAGCATTATGTAACAAAAACCCCTTGATATTAAAGTGTTATACCCGAGCAAGTGGGAAGGAAAGCACCACCCTCTGAGTTCCAACTGAGAGTCCTTTATTGCTGGCACCTGAGAGTCAGCACACGCTCAAAAATCTCCCGGCCCCGAAGAAGGGAGTTTGATTCCTTTTTATATCTTGCTTAAGAGAGGGGAGGGGGAGCCTAGCTGAAGCAGAATTTACAGAAGCAGAAGAAGCAAGTTAGACAAGGAGGCTCTTAACTAGGAGGCAGGAGGTTCCCATGATTGTTGATTACTAAGGAGGGTACACACAAGCAGTTTCCATGATTGCTGGTTACCAAGAGGGGTATTCAGTACTTGCCATACAATCAATCAAGGGGGTATTCACAATAGCAAGTGGGCTTACCAAGCAGGATATGGTTATAATGGTTATATGCCTCTATAGTTCTAAGCACAACATGACCCAGCACAGTAGCATGACCCAGGTTTGCACTCAAGGGAGAAATGGCAGAAGGGGTGAGGCCGAGGTTAGGATGGAGTCTGTCTGGCTTTCAGCAAGATGGAGTCTGTCAGGCTAACACAGGGTAGGTTAGCACAAAAGTAGACTCTCACATAAAGTTTGGCACAAAGTAAGCTCTTGGCAAATGTCAATTTCCTTCCTCTCCTCTTCTCTCCTCTAAGTTAATATATTGACTTTCTCTTATTAAATGTGGTATATTTTTGGTTTCTCTAAAGAAACAAAATTTCAGCAAGCATTGATCACACATATGATTACCACCCAGTCTTCCAACCCTCTGGATAACATAGGCTGAAGGGAACACCATTTAATGCCTAGGAAGGGTGGGAAAGTGAACTATAGTATAATAGGTACAGTCAATTGTCTCAACCAGGCCTCAGACAAACTGCAGGCATATCAGGGATTTAAACCTTTCTTCATAATGTAATCTTACTATTGCAAAACTACAGATGCTCCTTGACTTATGATGGGGTTACATCCCAATATACTAATTTTAAATTGAAAACATCATAAATTGAAAGTATGTTTAACATACCTAACATACCAAACATCATAACTTAACCTAGCCTACCTTAAACGTGCTCAGAAAACTTTTAGCACGATATTCAATAAATTGCATGAGATTGTCCAAGTCAAATAAAATAGACTAATTTTAAAATGTTTTATTTGGGACACAAGAATTGCAATTCAGGGCATAAACACAGGCATGGCGGTTTTGGGTATGTCTCAAGAACAAAGGGTAGGTTGGAGGTTTTAAAAAAGGAAAAATGCTATGTATGACTTTGAAAGAAAATTCATAGGCACTAATAAAATGTTGAGGAGCTGACGAGTTCTGATTGGTGAGTGACAGCAGTGAGTAAAACAAGTCTAGAATCAAGTAGATTGTTTCTGTATCTGTTACATAAAACTGATTTCAGGTTGCAGCAGGCAGTTTCAGCAGCTGGGTTGTGCTCCAGCAGTCAGATCCTGCTCTACCAGTCCTCTCCATTTTTATGAATGGATATAAGAGTGACCAAGGAGGTGAGAGATAAACCATCCAGGCTCTAGCATTTGAAAGTGTGAGGTTAGACAGCTCCTGTTCATGCAGATTCAGGAAAACATTAGCAGCCCAACTATCAGGTCTCTTGGGAAGTTGAGGTCAGGCACAGCCCCTTCCACCTACTTGGGGGACAGGGAATGAACTGTTCATAGGCAAGCAACACAGAAAGTGTTCTCAGGTCATTGATTGGACAATCCTGCTTATCTCTCCACAGTAGACTCCTTTGGAAAGTTCTGCATGTTTTTTCCATCAAAGGAAACAACCCACTCATATCTGAAATAGGAAGAGAAAGATGCTCATTTGCCCTTCTACCTGCCACCCACTTCCTGGGTTGGATATGTTTATGTCAAATTAATTGGCCTCTGTTCTCCTCCATAAGGATGAGCCACCGTGTTGGTCAGTCATACTGCCTAGTTGAAGCCATGACAGTGAAAGTGTTCAGATAAGAAAAGGAGAATGCATTTACCGGCAGGACCTTGGGGAACACCTATGTTTAGAAGGGCATGGAACAAGAATGAGCTAATGAAAAAAAAAACAAAACAAAAACAGAAATGATGGAAGGTATTAGAGCCAGCATATAAAAAGCCATGGGGTGGGTAGGGTGATCAAAAGTGCCATATGCTAGAGAGAGGATAAAACTGTAAAGACTGAGAAAAGGCCAGATTGGATTTGTTGGTTTTAGGTTTCTAATAAATTTGGAAAAAGAAGTTTTAGTTAACTGGTGAGAATAAAGTCTCCTTGCAGAAAATCATGTAGTAAGCTACAGAAGTGTTAAGATTTTAAGAAATTTGAAGGTAAAGCAGTCATGTTGAGTGTATTTTATAAATGTGTTCATATCTTTTCTTTACCCACCCCCACCAATCCTATCACAGGTATTCATCATCTCTCTTTTTTTTTTTTTTTTGAGATGGAGTCTCACTCTGTCACCCAGGCTGGAATGCAATGGGGCAATCTTGGTTCACTGCAACCTCCGCCTTCTGGGTTCAAGCGATTCTCCTGCCTCAGCCTCCTGAGTAGCTGGGACTATAGGCACATGCTACTACCCCTGACTAACTTTTAATTTTTTTTTTTTTTTTTTGAGACGGAGTTTCGCTCTTGTTACCCAGGCTGGAGTGCAATGGCACGATCTCGGCTCACCGCAACCTCCGCCTCCTGGGTTCAGGCAATTCTCCTGCCTCAGCCTCCTGAGTAGCTGGGATTACAGGCATGTGCCACCATGCCCAACTAATTTTTTGTATTTTTAGTAGAGACGGGGTTTCACCATGTTGACCAGGATGGTCTCGATCTCTTGACCTCGTGATCCACCCGCCTTGGCCTCCCAAAGTGCTGGGATTACAGGCTTCAGCCACCGTGCCCGGCCTAACTTTTAATATTTTTAATAGAGATGAGATTTCACCATATTGGGTGAAAGGCTGTCAGGCTGGTCTCGAACTCCTGACTTCAGGTGATCCACCCACCTCAGTTTCTCAAAGTGCTGGAATTACAGGCATGAGCCACCATGCCTAGCAAGTATTCATCATCTCTTACCTGGTTTATTAAAATAGTCCTGTTTCTGGTGTCACTCTCTGACTCCCACCCAAGATTAATAAGGGTGGTTATATTGATAGAAAAAAAATAAACCTCCAAAATTCAACATCTTAAAGAACAATAAATTTATTTCTCATCTCATTCCAGAGTAGGTTTCTAGGTCAGCAGGTGGCTTTTCTCCATGTCGTGATTCATGGATCCAAACTCCTTCTATCTTGGGCCTTTGCCATTTGCAAGG
The DNA here is from genome assembly GCF_048565385.1 of Saimiri boliviensis. Taxonomy (NCBI): domain Eukaryota; kingdom Metazoa; phylum Chordata; class Mammalia; order Primates; family Cebidae; genus Saimiri; species Saimiri boliviensis. The sequence goes on along the minus strand of NC_133450.1, from coordinate 193,574,383 downwards.
ACATTCATCTCATTTGCATGACTGAGGCAGGGTCACCATGGCCAGAATTCAGCTGGTGGAAAGGGAAAGCAGGAAAAGGTTCAGCCCGGTCTTAAGGTGCTGGTGTGGAAGTGGTGTGTTTCACTTCCGTCACCTCCATCTCACATTCTGTTGATTAGAAGGTGCTCACATGGCCACACCTAACTTAAGGGGATGCTCTGATATGTCAGCTAGCTATATGCTCAGGAAGGAAAAGAGACTAGATTTTGATAGACAGCTCTCAGTCTCTACCATACTCTCTGGGCCTTGTTCATCCTCCATGCTCCTGACAAGCTAGCTACCTGATTCCCCAATCTAACCATATCATTTCCCAGTTAAAAAAGAACAAAATGCAGTGGTTTCTATAAGTGAACCACAAACACTTTTATTGAGCATCTACTATGTGCACTATAGACACAATGAAAACAAAAAGAAAAATTCTGCATTTGTCCTCTTGAAGCTTATGGAGACGCTAGAATCTTGGGAATCGTATGTAATTCCTTATTCTCTCTCATCCCTATGCCCAGTTCATCATAAAGACCTGTGAATTTTCCTTTCATTCAAAGTACTAGTCTGGACCAGCACAGTGGCTCACCCGTGTAATCCCTGCACTTTGGGAGGCCAAGGCAGGCGGATCACCTGAGGTCAGGAGTTTGATACCAGCCTGGCCAACATGGTAAAACACTGTTTAAAAAATTAGCTGGGTAGGATGGCACATGCCTGTAATCCCAGCTACTTGGTAGGCCGGGGTAGGAGAATCACTTGAACCTGGGAGGCAAGGTTGCAGTGAGCCGAGATTGTACCACTGCACTCTAGCCAGGAAGACACAGTGAGACTCCATTCAAAAAAAAAATAAAGTACTACTCTGTACCCCTTCTACCTGTTTCCCCCTAGTGTGGCCACTGTAGATATCTTTTTAAAAATCCTAAATGGCACAGCTTTTACATAACCATATGTTTAGAGGACTTCATCAAGTAAGCCATGAATGTGCAGAGTGTAGGAGGAAATGAAGCATTTAATTTTAACTAGTTTGTTGGTATTATATACAAATATACTATATATGGAGTAAACCTGTAATACTAAATATATGGTATATAAATATATTTATGCCATATGTAGTATATAAATATATATGTATATATTGTTAAGTTTAGTAAATATATAGTATATATAGTATATATCCACTATATATTACATATAAATATATATTTACTATATATAGTATATTTAGTCAATATATATAAATATACTAAATACATAGTACATAAATATATGTATACTGTATTGTATATAAATATATAATATGTGGTTAAATTCTCTTTTTAAATTTAGTAAATATATACTATACAGTGTATATAAATGTAAATATATAAATGTACAATAAATAGTTACATCTTTTTAAGTTTAGCAAATATATACTATATAGTGTATATATAGTATATATAGTAAATATAATACACATAGCATATGTATATTATATATTTATTGAATTAAAAAATATATTTTCCTAGAAGTTTTTCTTTGTCCTTTCCTATATACAATAAAGACAAATGAGAGCATTGGGTTTTCTATTCTTTGAGGCCTACGCTAAAAAAAGAATCAAAATATAAAATTTAGATTTGGTGATAGTAAAACAAAAAAGCTATTAAAGTTCATACATTAGAAAGATTTTTTGTTTGTTTTTGAGATGGAGTTTCACTCTTGTTGCCCAGTGAATGGCACAATCTTGGCTCACTGCAACCTCCACCTCCTGGGTTCAAGCAATTCTCCTTCTTCAGCCTCCTGAGTAGCTGGGATTACAGGTGCCCACTATCATCCCCAGCTAATTTTTGTATTTTTAGTAGAGTCTGGGTTTCATCATGTTGGCCAGGCTGGTCTTGAACTCCCGACCTTAGGTGATCCTCCCACTTCGGCCTCCCAAAGTTCTGGGATTACAGGCGTGAGCCACCACGCCTAGCCTGAAAGATGATGTTTTTATAAGACCTTAGATAGAAAATCTTCTATCTAACAATCAATCAATTTGTTTTGTCTGAGTGTTCAAAAGGAAATGTTTTTATTCCCAATTATGGTTTTGTACAATTGTATAATTAATGGAGATGATCATATCATAAGGGTGAATTTACAGGTGTGTGAGAGGTGGTGGTGATGGGGGGACCAATTACAAATTGTAAATAACGGAAATAAGGTTCCTTTTTATTTAAAAGTACAAAAACAACATATTCTGGTTTCAAGTAGGGATATGACAGTTAAAAAGAAAGGATTGTAAAACTGAAGACAGGATTTTAAGACTTTAGGATTGTAAGCCTGAAGCTAAATTTATTTATTTGTTTGTTTGTTCATTATTTTTTAGAGATGGAGTCTCATACTGTCACTCAAGCTGAAGAGCAGTGCTGCAATCATAGCTCACTGAAACCTCAAACTCCTGGGCTCAAGTGATATTCCTGCCTCAGCTTCCCAGGTTGCTAGGAATACAGGCATATACCATCATGCTCAGCTATTTTATTTTTTTTCCACAAAGATGACGTCTTGCTATGTTGCCCAAGCTGGTCATTAACTCCTGGCCTCAGGTGATCCTCCCATCTTGGCCTCCCAAAATGCTGGGATTACAGGCCTGAGCCACAACACTTGGCCTGAATTTATTTTTATAGCTAAATAAACAAGTGTCAGTCAGAGAGGAATTGATTGGTCTTCTAAACAAAGGAAAAGAAAAGTCCCTGAAGAACATTTTGGGTATGCTCATCCAACACTGAGCAGGGAAGAGACTTGGAAAACTTTATAAATCGCTTTCCCAGTGGCAAATGTAACCTAGTTTTGAAACTGGGTGCATCGTATCTCTTACTGATAATCATTCAGGTTATTTAACTTATTCCCTTTGTTCCATTTTCATGTCCGTTATTTAAACTCGTAGTTGTAATTTTTCTTTCTTCCCATGGAGGTGTACCCATAGGGAGAGGATATGTAATAGACATATTGACTTGGGTATTCTGTTCTCTCGAACAGGAATATTTTCATTATAAATCCAAATGCTGATGTTCAGTCTTTATGCATCAGATCCTATTGAACTTGGTTAATAGGAGCTTATGCTAAGCATACCTACACTAATCATTAAGCCGTTGGGGAGTAAGATCTTACAGGCACTTTAGTGAAGTTATCAAGGTAATGGCACAAATTAATATATTTCCTCCAAAGACCTCTGCATAATTGAGCACAGTTTTCTGTCAACTTATCATCAAAGCAATGGCTGCTTATTTCAAGAATCAATTCAGTTACTGTGGAATAATATTCATAGAGTTCAAGCGCTGTGGCTTAACCTTGTAATCCCAATATTTTGAGAAGCCAAGGTGGGAGGATTGCTTGAGCCCAGGAGTTCAAGACCAGGTTGGGAAATGCAGGAAGACCCTGTCTCTACAAAAATAATTTTTTTAATTAGCCGGGCATGGTAACATGCTCCTGTAGTCCCAACTACTCAAGAGGCTGAGGTGGGAGGATCAGTTGACCCCAGGAGGTTGAGGCTACAGTAAGCTGTGATCATACCATTGCCCTCCAGCCTGAGTGACGGAGCAAGACCCTATCTTAAATAATAATAATAATTTTTATAAAGAGCTTTGCTCTCCCAGGAAAGAAAAATGATTTCCATTTGTTGATTTACAAAATCAAATTAATAGGATAAATGTGAATAGTCCTTGACCTGGGAACACAAATAATTTTGTTCTGCTGTTATAAAATACTTATTTTGCAGATAGAATCACCTTTAATGTTGAAAAGGAAACTGTCTTTAACTTTAAAAATACATGGAAATAAAATTGATAAAATATTTAAATTCTTGGAAAGTATTTTTAACCCACAAAAAATCAATTTGAGAGCTTTTGAAAATCATTTAAATGTTTTGAATACATGAGAAATATTAAAATCAAACTATTTTGCAATTGCTATGCAGAAATTTCTTTTTTTTTCTCTTTTAGGTCTTCAAAAAAAGTTTTTAATGCATATATCCCTAAAGAAAATATCAAAATCTGAATTTTCGACAATCATACTGTATGTGAGAATTTATAGTAGGTTTGTTCATTGGAGAAAGCATAAATTTGTCAGAAGCTAAATTTGAAAGTGGTGATAATTACAAGTAAAATGAAAGAGATAATTGTGGGAAGTAGAAAAGTTCCTTTTTAAAGTTTTCTTTCTTGTTAAAGAATAAATCATAAGTGTGCTAATAACTCTTTGTTAAGCCCTATCCTATGTAGCTGTTAAACATGCCATGCTTACAGGCATGTAGTGCATTCTCTGTCCTTGTACTTTAACCAAGATATCTGTGCTGGACATGTTCACAGGGATGTCCCAGCTCTCCACTGCTTTTACCTGTTTAGAAAAGTTTTATTAAGTTGTTTGCCAATCGGGTTTTAAATTGTGAGGTCTAGCTCCAGCCAACAGAGATTAGACACAGCAATAAGGATGACCCCAAATGCATAATGAATAAATTTGTGTTTTCCTTTGTTCATTGTACTTTTGCAGCAAGACGGCTAGCAAGAGTACCCTTCCTGCAGTCCAGGAAGTAAAATTGCATTGCTGAAAGATCTTTTGTATCAGTACTAATTTTTCTTTGTGGCATCAAGCATCTATTTCCAACATCTATTTCCTACATCATAATAATAACTCATATTGAAAATCAGGCCAGGTGCAGTGGCTCACGCCTGTAATTCTAGCACTTTAGGAGGCTGAGGCAGGCAGATCATGAGGTCAGGAGATCAAGACCATTCTGGCTAACACGGTGAAACCTCATTCTACTAAAAATACAAAAAATTAGCTGGGCATGGTGGCATGCACCTGTAGTCCCAGCTACTCAGGAGGCTGAGGCAGGAGAATCGCTTGAACCCAGGAGGTGGAGGTTGCAGTGAGCCAAGATCACACCATGCACTCCAGCCTGGGCAACAGAGTGAGACTCTGTCTCAAAAAAAAAAAAAAAAGTGTCATGAATAGTTTCTTTGTTTGAATCAGGATTCTTGGAAAGTCCATACATTATATTAATAATTCATTGATATATCACTTAAGATTCTCTTAATCTAGTGCTTCCTACTCAATCTCTTTTATTCCTTCAAAATGACTTTTTAACAGAAATCAGGTTGTCATGTTGAATTTCCTACATCCAGATTTTACTGACTGCTTTGCAACAGTGTAGTTTAATATGCCCCCCCGCCCTTAATTTCCATAAACTGGTAGTTAGATCTAGGCTTGATTAGATTCTGTTTTGATTTTTATTTTTTGGTGGTGAGGGACAACACTTTTTAAAAAGTATATTGTATACTGTAATAAGAAGGTTCATAATGTCTGCTTGACTCTTTGTGATTTAAGATGCTGCTGACGATCATTGCCCAGATCTATTTGGTTTACTAAGGGCTGCAAAGTGGTGATGTTTTAATTTTATCATTCCCTCTTCATTTATTAGCTGGAATATTTCTATAAAAAGAAAACTGCCCTTATAAATCATTGAAGATTTTCCCCATACCCTTAAATATTCTTTAAAATACTGTTTTTAAAAATTGTAGGCCAGGCATGGTGGCTGACGCCTGTAATTCCATGACTTTGGAAGGCCCAGGTGAGAGGATTGCTGGAGTCCAGAAGTTCAAGACCAGGCTGGGCAATAGAGTGAGGCCTGTCTCTACAAAAAATAAAAAATAAAATTAGTGGACTATGGTAGCATGTACCTGTAAAGTACCAGCTACTGGGGAGGCTGAAGTAGGAGGATCACTTGAGCCTGGGAAGTCAAGGCTACAGTGAGCCATGATCACACCACTGTACTCTAGCCTGGAGAACAGAGGTGAGACTCAATCTCAAGAAAAAAAGTTGCAGTATTTTCTTTCTTAAGTATGTATCATACTTTATATACCCATTCCCTAACTGCTGGAAATTTATAATGTTTCTGATTTTTCACTCTGTAAACATTGATGGGGTCAACATTCTTATATATTGCTTACACATATATCTTTATTTAGATATCGGGTTATTCAATTAGAATAGAATCCTAGCAGTGGAAGGCCAAGGGATAAACAATTTTGTAGCATCTTACTAAATATTAAAAAGTTTTTTCCCAAAATGTACCAGTTGACTCCCTCTACCAATGAGAGTTCCTGTTTCTGTAAATCCTTACCATTCCCACATATTTAATGTGTTTGTGCTCCATGTTTTATGTTAACTGTGAATGGTTTGAATTAGGAATGCATCTACTATACAGCGAGAAAATTCAAGGTTTGGTATTTTATTTTATAGAGTACAGAGAACTGAGACAAAGCAATTGCTCACATATGAGAAAATAAAAAATTAATCTGTAGAACTTCAAAACCATGAAGAAGTATTGAACTACTTGGTATGTCTCATGATTATTCATCTATTGTTTTCAGGAACTAATGGTAATTATAGAGTGTGTATGTGTGACTTATTTTTCTAAAAATGTTGAAGTAATGTTTTTAAAATGTAAATTTCAGACTATAAATGTAATATGCTAATAACAAAATACTGCTCTGAGGAATAGCCTTTTAGAAGTAATGCTCCAGACTCTGCAATTGTCATTTTATAATTTAAAAGTTTTCATTCGTTGACTATCATAAGGAAAGTTACTATGTTAGTACACTTTCACACTGCTATAAAGATACTACCTGACACTGGGTAGTTTATAAACAAAGGAGGTTTAATTGACTTACAATTCCACATGGCTGGGGAGGACTCAGGAAACTTACCATCAGGGCGAAAGTGGAAGCAGGCACCTTCTTCACAAGAGGGCAGGAGAGAATGTGAGTGTGTGAAGGAGGAACTGTCACACTTATAAAATCGTCAGATCTCATGAGAATGCACTCACTATTATGAGAACAGCAAGGGGGAAAACACCCCCTCATGATCCAATCACTTCCCTCCCTCAACACATGGGGATTACAATTCAAGATGAGATTTGGGTGGGGACACAGAGCTAAACCATATCAGTTATCCTATTTCTTTGCCTGAAAATTTAGGTGTTTTAAGATCTGGATCAGAATCTAACTTTACAGATTAATAAATATGTATATCTCTGTGCCTTACCTTCCTTAGGACTGAAATTCAACTAGGAGGCACTAGGACAGCTATTTCGGTACCTTAAAGCTGGCCTCAATGCTGATTGTTGTTGGGCCACACTAGCTGTTAAACTTTTTGAGTATCATCCTTCTGATATGAATATGAACGTAGTAGTTGCAGTTTCTTACTTTTGTTGTGGGTTCAAGGATGCTTTCTAAATCCCAATAAATTCTGTGTAGGATCTGGAAGGTTACAATTTAACCTCCGATGATTACATGGCTTTTACAAAAAGAATTGTAAAAGGATGTATTTCCTTACTTAAGTTATCTATTTGCTTTTTAGTTTTTCAGAAGACAAAGTTGGAAAGTTTGCTACTCAAGATAAGTCTTCTGCAGAACATTGTAATGGAACTTATGGGTTTGCTATTGTCTCAACTTCTGGGAAATAATAAAATATGCATTTAAATATCAAATCTTGGGCTGGGTGTGGTGGCTCACGGCTGTAATCCCAGCACTTTGGGAAGCCAAGGTGGGTGGATCACCTGAGGTCAGGAGTTCAAGACCAGCCTGGCCAACATGGTGAAACCCTGTCTCTACTAAAAATAGAAAATTTGCCAGGTGTAGTGGCACACACCTGTAGTCCCAGCTATTTGGGAGGCTGAGACAGGAGAATTGCTTGGACTCAGGAGGTGGAGGCTGCAGTGAGCCAAGATTGCACCACTACACTCTGGCCTGTGCGAGACAGTGAGACTCAGTCTCAAAAATAAATAAATAAAATAAAATAAAAATAAATTCTTGTTATAAAAATTGGTGAAATCCAAATAAGATCTGCACCTGAGTTAATAGTATTGTACAAACTGCAATTTTCTGGTTCTCACAATATACTCTTGATAGAGGCAAGAAGCAGACAAATTCCTAGGCAGATAGGAAAAGGATCTCTGGAGAATCTTTGACTTGCCCCAGATATTTTATGCTAGATATTTTTGTACAGATAAGGGAACCTGCACAGGATCTTGCCAGGGCATGCCCACAATGGACTGGAGGCCCACATACACTGGGGAAATGGTGGGGAGCACCAGGAATTCGTACCTTATGCAGGGGAGCAGGCTGGCCTCCCAGTTCATGTGTGGCAGCCTGGTATTCAATCTGTGAAGTGAGAGCCTGCTAGAGGACCCTGTCTTTTTTCTGAGAGCTTTCTTTTCACTTAAAAAATTCCATCCTCCTTACCCTTCAACGGGTCTGTGTGCCTAATTTTTCCTGGTTGTGAGACAAGAAACTGGATTTAGCTGAACTAAGGAGCAAAAAAATCCTGTATTACTATGGTTTTGTAAGATTAGTAAAAGTTGGATGAAGAGTACAAGGGAACTTGCTGTACTACTTTTGCAAATTCTTGTGACTCAAACTGTTTAAGAATAAAATATTTAAAAAACAACAACCCATGCTTGACATAAAGGTGTTAAAAATCATTTTATTTTACATTTTGTTAACCAGACTTTTATTTATTTATTTTTATTTTATTTTATTTCATTTTGAGACAGAGTCTCACTCTGTTGCTCAGGCTGGAGTGCAGTGGCATAATCCCAGCTCACTGCAACCTCCACCTCCTGTGTTCAAGCCATTCTTGTGCCTCAGCCTTCTGAGTAGCTGGGATTACAGGTGAGCAACACCATGCCTGGCTAATTTTTGTATTTTTAGAAGAGACAGGGTTTCACCATGTTTTTCAGGCTGGTCTTGAACTCCTGATCTCAAGTGATCCACACACCTTGGCCTCCAAAGTGCTGGAATTACAGACATGAATCACTGTGCCCAGCCTGTTAACCAGACTTTTAATCATCTCTTTATGCTATTTACATGTTCCTCTTTCCTTCTGGTCCTTCCAGGTCACTGATAACTTTCTGACCTGTTATTTCTCACACTTTTCTCTATGTTTATGTAATGGCATACAAATAAATAAATACATATATTGATGTTTGCATTTTCATTTATTTCATAATGTAATTAAATTGTATATACTTCCCTGCAGATTATTTTTCTTACTTGAAAATACATCGTGAAAAATATCTTCAATTTACTTGGTATAGATGAAACTGTCCTTTTAATGGCTTGATTGTAGTCATTGAATCACAGCTTATTCAACCATTCCCCTACTGATTGATGTTTATTTCCTTCACAATGTTTTGCTACTCAAATATTTTTATAATAAATACTTTACAAGTATATATTTTGGACTGATGTTTTTATATCTGTTGGATAAGTTCTCAAGGATTTATCTGTGGAATTACTAGATTGAAATAATATGATTTAAAAATTTTTAAGGTATTTTCAGGCTTCTTTTCTAATGGCTTCACTACTTCACATTTTCAGCAGTGAAGAAGAGCCCACTTTTTCCTGCATCCCTACCACCAGTAGGTGTTATATATAATCCATGCTTTGTGTGTTCATAGTGAGAAGTTATATTTCACTAATATATTAATTTATGTTTCCCTGACAAACAGTGAGATCCAGCAGCCTTGCAACGTTTACTGATCATTTGGATTTTTCTGTGAATTGTTATTCATAACTTTTGCCCCCTTTCTTTCTTTCTTTGTTCTCTCTCTCTCTCTCTTTCTTTCTTCCTTTCTTTCTGACAGAATCTTACTCTGTCACCCAGGCTGGAGTGCAGTAGCATAATCTCAGCTCACTGCAACCTCCACCTCCCAGGTTCAAGTGATTCTTCTGTCTCAGCCTCCCAAGTAGGTGGAATTACAGACATCTGCCACCACACCCAACCAATTTTTGTATTTTTAGTAGAGATGGGGTTTCACCATGTTGGCCAGGCTGGTCTTGAACTCCTGACCTTGTGATCCACCTGCCCCTCCCAAAGTTCTGGGATTACAGGCATGAGCCATCATGCTGGCCACTTTTGCCCTTTTTCTATTAGATTGTATTTGCCATTTCCTTGATAATTTGTAAGAGCTCCTAATATATTACATATATTAATTAGGCATCTTTCATATGTATTGCTAATATTTCCTCTAAGCTCCTTTTTTTGCCTTTTGTCTATGTTTATGATATCTTTTGCTATACCACCTTTAATTTTTAGTGTTATGAAATATGTCTATATTTTTCTTTATTGTCTTCTTAGTTTCCTCCCCTTTTTAACAGTCTTTCCAACCCTCAAATTATACATGTATTATGTAATTTTTTCTGATACTTGTGTTATTTTATTTAGTTGTTTTACATTCATATAGAATTGATGTGCTGATTACTAAGCTATCATCATTCAGCTTCAAACCCACCCTTCTGTATTCTGCTTTGTGATGAGGGTCTGGGGACTCTGCAAACCACATTTCTGCTTTGCCAGCTGGTTCCCTGCTAAGTCCTGTCAACGGGAGGCAGGAGAGGGGGACTGGATGGATAAAGGAGGAAGACGGGACTTGATCTTTTTTGTCTTTTCTTTATTCCTGTCAACATCACTTAAGCAAAGATCTTCACACAGTGGTACTTGGTTCTGGAGTGGCAGTGGGTTTCAGTTGGTGGTTTTCCAACTCTTGCAGAAACATCCTCATTGCACTCCCTCAGAAATGCCAGCCAATGGGCACCATCTGTTTACACTTTCAGAGGTCTGACCTCCAGTTCAATGAGCCCCATCTCCAACCTTCTAAATTTTAATAATCCCCACTCCTTCCCTTTGTTCTCCCAGTCCTATGGATAGTAGCTACCTTCTACATGTTTCCTGTGATATTTCAGTATCCTCTTTCTGCCTTTTTATTCCCTAGTTAACACTTTTTAACTAGAGAATAAAGCACCTAGTTAACACTCTTTATATTAAATCCTCTTTCTTAAAATAACTGATATGGCTTCTGTTTCCTGCCTGGGCCTTGAGTGTTACTGTTGGATTCATCAATGTTTTCCTTTAGGATTTTTGCATGTTGTGACCTGCTTTTGATGTTGGGAATTTCACAGATGCCAGTTTTTTTTCTTTCTCTTTAAATGGCTAATTAATTGTCCCAACAGCTTTATTGTCTACTTCATCTTTCCCTACTAATTTAAAATATATTTTGATACATAGAAGTTTAAAATTTTTGTAGAGTCAAACTTATCAATTCATCCTTTATGACTTTTTTTTTTTTTTGGTGTTACTGATAAAAAGGATAAGTTCAGTCCCATTTCTCTGTGTCATGCCCTCTCTTATTTTCCACCATGAAATGACCCTTGCTACATGTTGGCACCATGCTCTTGGAATTCCCAGCCTCGAGAACTGTGAGCCAAATAAACTTCTGTTCATTCCAAATTATCGAGTGTATGGTAGTCTGTTACAGCAGCAATGAACTAAGATACATTTGGAGTTCAGACAGTAATCATGCCTGTTTTCTTTCTGTGCATTTGTATTTTATATATATATATATATATATATATATATATACATATTGACAGAGCAAAAATATGTGTGTGTGTGTGTGTGTGTGTGTGTGTGTGTGTATATATATATTTTTTTTTTAAAATGAAGTCTCACTCTGTCACCCAGTCACTCTTGTACTATATTATACTGCCTGACTTAGCATAGTAGTTTTCAACATTTTAAAAATTGAGATTCACTGTAAGAATACATTGTGATCAGGTTCAGTGGCTCATGCCTGTAATCCCAGCACTTTGAAAGGCCAAGTCAGGCAGATCATCTGAGGCCAGGAGTTTGAAACCCGCCTGCCCAACATGGTGAAACCTCGTTTCTAGTAAGAATACAAAAATTAGCCGGGTGTGGTGGCATGTGCTTGTAATTCCAGCTACTCTGGAGGCTGAGGCAGGAGAATTGCTTGAACCCAGGAGGCAGAGGTTGCAGTGAGCCAAGATTATGCCATTGCACTCCAGCCTGGGTGACAGAGCAAGACTCTGTCTCAAAAAAAATATCTATCTATCTATCTATCTATATATATGTATATATATATCTATATATATGTATATATCTATCTATATATATATGTATATATATATGTGTGTGTTTGTATACATTTTTGCTCTGTCAATGAATGTATATATACACATGTTTATATAACGTTGAAGCAAAAATTTCACAAAATAGTATTTGTGGCAGAGATTTTTACTACTTACAACTTCCAAGAAGCCTCCTTAAATGGAGGTTTCCACTTTCCCTTTCCTCTCCTTTCTTTTACTTGCTGACTGAAATGTGGGCATGATGGCTTGAGCAAGAATTGCACTTTGAAGCAGTCTGAATGAGAACTTTCTGGAATCAAGCCACTTGATGCTTAGTCTGACTACATTTGAAGTTTAACATAAAAAATTAATTTGTTGTTCTGTGTTTTATTGTTACTCCTAGCCAAAGTTAATGCTTACACATACATCTTCTATAGAGTTTATGCCAATTTATACCTCCACCAATAATATATGATCACTATTTCTCCACGGCTTCACCATAGGTATGTTGTCAACTTTTGGATTTTGATAATCTTGAAAGTGAGAAATAATAGCTTTTAATTTGCATTTCTCTTATCACACGTCAGGTTAAACAGCTTTTAGTATGTGGAAGGGTCATCCATTATATTTCTTTTTCTGTTGTTTGAAGTAACTTTAGATGGATTAAATTTAACAGAGTTTAATTGGGCAAATAATGATCTGTGAATTGGGGAGCCCCTTGAAGCAGAATAGGTTTAGAGAGACTCCAGTGCTGCCACATAGCCAGAAACGATTTATGGACAGAAAAAGGAAAGCAACGTACAGAAAATAGAAGTGAAGCACAAAAACAGTTGGATTGCTTATAGTTTGGCATTTGACTTATTTGAATATTGAACGGTTGGTTGTATATGAATGGCTACAATATGGCTTCTGTGATTGGCTGAGATTTGGCTACTTGTTTCAAAACTCAGTAATAGCCTGTTTACATGTCCAGTTAAGTTACAGTTCAATATGTACAGAAAAACCTTTAGGCTAAACCTAGGAGGAAGCAGCTTTAGACTAAGTTTAATTTAACAGTTCCTACCTTGTGGTCAGCCTCTTCACCTCTTAGTCAACTTCTCAATTTTGAGAGGTTGACCAAATTTTAGGCATTGATGTCACTCTGTCACCATTGTAATGTTCTTATTTGATTTCAAATCCCACTGAGAAATAGTAGAATAGTGGGCTTTGTAAGATGAGAACAAGGACTTCAGCTTCATGTTACTTTTTTTTTTTTTTTTTTTTTTTTGAGACAGAGTCTCACTCTGTCATCCCGGCTAGAGTGCAGTGGCTCAATATTGGCTCATTGCAACCTTCACCTCCTGGATTCAAGTCAATTATCCTGCCTCAGCCTCAAGTAGCTGGGATTACAGGCATCTGCCACTATATCTGGCTAATTTTTATGTTCTTAGTAGAGACAGGGTTTTGCCATGTTGGCCAGACTGGTCTTGAACTCCTGACCTCAGGTGATCCACCTGCCTTGGCCTCCCAAAGTTCTAGGATTACAGGCATGAGCCACTGCACATGGCCACTTTTCTTATAAGGATTATAGCAGAGGGGATCTCCTTGTGTTGGAATCTTGTTTTCAGGAGAAAACAAAACCTAATCTATTTTAGGATCTATTTGTTTTCTTAAAATTTCAGTTTAATCTGTCGTATTTATTATAAGTGACTTCATTTTGGTTTGGTCTGATCTATTGGTACCTAGTGAGTGAGCTCAGTCCTTAAAGATGGCCTCCCATAATTTTGTTAAAAAATTTCTCCTTTTAGTCAGGTTCTCACTTAGGTGAGACCATAATTTAGGACTTTAGTACCACTCTCAGTTTTACCATCATTTTGGGTTTCTGGCTTCAGCATGTTATTCATAGGTCATGGCACCTTCATGGTCATACTTTTTTTGAGTTTTTGTCATTCTAGTTAGAGTGGGCTGACATGGTTTGGCTGTGTCCCCACCCAAATCTCACCTTGAATGGTAATAATCCCCATGTGTCAAGGGCGGGGCCAGTTGGAGATAATTGAATCATGGGGGCAGTTTCTCCCATACTGTTCTTGTGGTAGTGAATAAGTCTCATGAGAGCTGATAGTTTAAATGGGAGATCCCCTCCATAAGCTCTCTCACCTGCTGCCATGTAAAATGAGACTTTGTTCCTCATTCGCCTTCTGCGATGCTTTTGAGGCCTCCTCAGCCATGTGAAACTGTGAGTCAATTAAAACTCTTTCCTTTATAAATTACCTAGTCTCATGTATTTCTTCATTGGCAGTATGAGAACAGACTAATACAGGGCCCATTTGACATTCTATGCATGGCTGTAAGAGAATTTTTAAAAGTCTGTTGTGCAACCGTGGCCTTTGTAGTAGAACCTGCTATAACATCTATTAGGAGGGACAAATGTTTAATCACTGTCTCATTTACTCCAAATCATGTTAAAAAAGACCTAGCAAGTGATGTCCATCCGAAAGAGTAAAGGTGTCCTGGCAATGTTCTCTTTAACCTATGATGCAAGCTAAGAGGAGTGGACCAATATTTTATTTTTGATTAATTATATATCAACAAGTGTATCTTAAAATATTTTGCTTATGTTGGTCCTTTATCTTTTATTTATCAATGCATGATGTTGTTCATGTATAAGTTTATAAGGTTGCTTATAAAATCCTCTACAAATAAAAGTATACTCCATGAATGCACATAAGAGACCCATTTTCTGGTTTTATTATGGGTTTTTCTTTTGAGATAGGGTTTTGCTCTGTTGCCCAGGCTGGAGTGCAGTGGTGTGATTATAGCACACTGTAGCGCCAAACTCCTGAGCTCAAGTGATCTTCTTCCCTCAGCCTCCTAAGTAGGTTGGAATATAAATGGATGCCACCAAGTCCATCAAATTATTTTTTATATATTTGGAATGGGGGAGTCAACCCATAATTTGACCACAAACAGTGTCTCACTGTGTTGCCCAGTCTGGTTTTCAACTCCTGGCCTCAAGCAATCTTCCTGCTTTGGCCTCCCAAGGTACTGGGATTACTGACATGAGCCACTGCACCTAGCCTAGTTTTACTGTTCAGAGAGGTGTGAGCAAGGAAAAAGTTGACAAGTAAGAGCTTCATGATAGAGAAGCCTTGATCATTAATCTGTCATCTTGGGAAAGCTGTCCAGATTTAGGATGTTGTCTGTTTCTGAGGAGAAACTTTGCTGGTTAGCTTTGCCTGAAGGTGTCTAATGGGTATATAGTTCCCAGAGTGGGAAGAGGCCTTTCTGAGTTGTGGGATTACAAACCCAAGTTTCAAGCTTCCAAAGTTTTGCTGTAGTGTGAGTGGCAAGGACAGTCTTTCTCTGATCATTTTCAGAAGACCTGATCTCTGGGTTTTAGTTCATGAAGGGTTAGATTGTCTTCAGTCCATGGAGCATGAAAAGCTTTCTTTACTTGATGAAAATACAGTTGGGCATTGTGTTAGGCTGTCCTTGTGTTGCTATAAAGGAAAGGAATACCTGAAACTGGATTATTTGCAAAGAAAAGAGGTTTAATTGACTCATGGTTCTGCAGGGTGTACAGGAGGTAAGGTGCCAGCATCAACTTCTGGTGAGGGCCTCAGGAGTCTTATAGTCATGGTGATAGGCAAAGGTGGAGCAGACACATTGCATGGCAAGGGTTGGAGCAAGCAGGGGTGTTGTCAAGCACTTTTAAGCAACCAGATATTGCATGAACTCACATATCACCAAAAGGGTGGTGCAAAACCATTCATGAGGGATCCACCCCCATGATCCAAACATCTTCCACCAGGCCCACCTCCAACACTGGAAATTACATTTTAACATGAGAACTGGAGGAGGGGGGGAATATCCAAACCATATTGGGCAGAATGCATTTGCATTAGTCTATTTGTATTATTATAACAGAATACTTGAGACTGGGTAATTTTTAAAGAAAGGTAGTTTAATTGGCTCATGGTTCTGCAGGCTGTACAAGCATGATGCCAGTATCTGCTTGGCTTCTGCTGAGAGCCTCAGAAAACTTACGGTCATTGAAGGCAAAGTGGGAAGCCAGGGGATTACAAGGCAACAGAGGAAGCAAGGGAGAACAAGGTGAGAGGGAGGTCCCAGACTTTTAAACAATCAGGTTGCATGTGAACTAACTAAGCAAGAACTTACTTATCACCAAGGAGTTGGTGCTAAACCATTCATGAGATCCACCCCCATGATCCAATCACCTTTCACCAGGACCCACATCCAACATTGGGAATCATATTTCAACATGAGATTTGGAGGGTACAAATATCTAAACCACATGAGCATTAAAGACTTGTAGCATTTAGTTATGTCACACTTTAGAAACAGAAGATATTTGAAGTTTTACTATTAGAAGTCTAGGCCTTTTAGTGACTACTGTAAAAGAGGTCAACTTATGTTTTCACTGGGAGTAGATTTGATTGTCATTAGTCTATAATATCTTTGACCAAGGAAATCTAGTCAGGTCAGTTAGTTTGTCTGATGTTATTGTATCTGTAATACCTTATTTAACTGTTTTACAACTTGTCCAGTGAAACAAGTATCTTTTTTGCTGGGAATTTCTTCAGGAATGTCCCAGAAGGGAAACACATTTTTTAAATAACCTTCTATCTATTGTTATAACATCAGCCCCCCTGCGTGATCTGGAGATCTTTTATATCACCAGAAAAGATGCATTGAAAATGATGAGTAAAATTCCGCCGTAACTCTTTAAATGGCCCATCAGGTAGAAAAAAAAGTACCTGAAATTTTGATTGTCTTTCTAGGATTATGAATTTGAGGAACCAAACATTGGTCATAAACAATTTTAGCAATTTTAGAATAGTCACCAATATATATACTTTTATTTTTTTTTTTTTTTGAGACAGAGTCTCACATTGTTGCACAGGCTGGAGTACAGTGGTGCAATCTGGGCTCACTGCAACTTCTGCCTCCCTGGTTCAAGTGATTCTCCTGCCTCAGCCTCCTGAGTAGCTGGGATTACACGTGCATGCCACCATGCCTGGCTAATTTTGTATTTTTAGTAGAGATGGGGTTCCACCATGTTGGTCAGGCTGGTCTGGAACTCCTGACTTCGTGATCCACCCACCTCAGCCTCCCAAAGTGCTGGGATTACAGGCGTGAGCCACCATGCCAGCTGCCAATATATATTCTATTTGGATCATTTTATTTCTTTTTTGAAGAGTCATGGAAAATGCACAGCTTTTCTTGTTTGTTTGTTTCTTAGTAGAGATGGGATTTCACCATGTTGATCAGGCTGGTCTCGAACTCCTAACCTTGTGATCCACCCTCCTCAGCCTCCCAAAGTGCTAGGATTACAGGTGTGGCACTGTGCCCAGCCTGGAATGCACAGCTTTTAATAATGAAAGCTTTAGGGACTCAGGAATAACTAGGCAGCCATCTAGGTTCTGAGTCTATGCTTAACACTGGATTTACATCTTCTTAAATTCTAATTTTGTTTTTCTAGTTCAGGTGCCTACCACTGTTTATTAGATGGGTTATCACAGGTGATTTGATGTGGATCATGGAGTTCATTCAAATTGCATTTCTAAACAATTTCAGTACCAGCTGCTTTAGTGTGAAAATCTGGCAAAGTATTTTTTTGGTATTCAACTAATTTTTGTCCTGCTTGGGTTATCAGTTTTTAAACCAGTCAGTCTCTTTCTTAGAGTTTTTGGAAATTCTTACCCAGTCCAAATGATCTGATTCCAAAGTCATCAGAAAACTATTTAAGTGAGTTTGTCAGGGTCCTTTTGATCTTTTCCATGAACTGCTTTGCAGACACAATACACTAGAATTTTATTTGCTTGTAAAGAATTTTTAGAAACTCTTTCAGAATTAAGTAATTAACTAACTGTAAAAATAACTTCAAATGGTTGTAAAGACATAACTGAAAAAGAAATTTGGTTATTTCCGTGGCCTACAATAATTTAACATAATTATCATAATTATGACTGCTAACATATCAAGACATATTAGAATATTAGGAATCTCATATAATTTTGGAACATATATTAATAACATATCTATTAAAATGTAACTTGAAGAAGGTTAAACATTGTTCTTTATTTCACAATACTTTTCACATCATTTAACGTATCAAATAAACTGTTTACTCTTTTTTGGATGTTGTATGAGCCCTCAAAGTTAGTTGGAGGTCAAAAAGACTTAATTTCTAATTCAAAATTTGATTTTGAGAAACATCAAATAGGTCAAAGGTTTAAAACAATCCAAATAGGATCACAAGTCACTGTAAAATAATATTCATGTGGTCAAAATGATAAAAGGTTTTAAAAGCAAAAAACATTTTTTGAGAGGAGATTCAGTTTTCCAAACAATCAGCAGACCTAAGAAACAGCATAAGACAATTTCTCTCTTTTTCTCTTCTTGTCTTTTTTTGTCATTTACTTAAAAGATGCACAAAAATTTTACCATTTATTAATACTACATGAAAATTTTTGTTTAAAAGAGAAACCCATATTTTACTTTTTTATTTGTATATTATAAATAGGAAAGCTAATTTTACTAAAACCTTATAAACCAAATTATCTGATCTCAGACATCTTTTGACTACACTTTTATAAACCTTTTTTAAACCTTTTATAACATATTGCAATTATTTTTTTCACTTTATTTTTATTTAGCTTTAACAATATCTTTCAATTTTTTTTTAATTGCATTTTAGGTTTGGGGGTACATGTGATGAACATGCAAGATTGTTGCATAGGTACACATATGGCAGTGTGCTTTGCTGCCTTCCGTCCCCTCACCTGTGTCTGTCATTTCTCCCCATGCTATCTCTTCCCACCTCCCCACCCCCCCGCCCCACCCCCATTCCCCCCCAACGGACCCCAGTGTGTAGTGCTCCCCTCCCTGTGTCCATGTGTTCTCATTGTTCAACACCCGCCTATGAGTGAGAATATACGGTGTTTGATTTTCTGCTCTTGTGTCAGTTTGCTGAGAATGATGGTTTCCAGGTTCATCCATGTCCCTACAAAGGACGTGAACTCATCGTTTTTGATGGCTGCGTAATATTCCATGGTGTATATGTACCACATTTTCCCTATCCAGTCTATCATCGTTGGGCATTTGGGTTGGTTCCAGGTCTTTGCTATTGTAAACAGTGCTGCAATGAACATTTGTGTGCACGTGTCCTTGTAGTAGAATGATTTATAATCCTTTGGATATATACCCAGTAATGGGATTGCTGGGTCAAATGGGATTTCTATTTTTAGGTCCTTGAGGAATCGCCACACTGTCTTCCACAATGGTTGAATTAATTTACATTCCCACCAACAGTGTAAAAGTGTTCCTATTTCTCCACATCCTCTCCAGCATCTGTTGTTTCCCGATTTTTTAATGATCGCCATTCTAACTGTTGTGAGATGGTATCTCAATGTGGTTTTGATTTGCATTTCTCTGATGACCAGTGATGATGAGCATTTTTTCATATGTTTGTTGGCCTCCTGTATGTCTTCTTTTGTAAGTATCTGTTCATATCCTTCGCCCATTTTTGAATGGGCTTGTTTGTTTTTTTCTTGTAGATCTGCTTTAGTTCTTTGTAAATTCTGGATATCAGCCCCTTGTCAGATGGGTAGGCTGCAAAAATTTTTTCCCATTCTGTTGGTTGCCGATTCATGCTACTGACTGTTTCTTTTGCCGTGCAGAAGCTGTGGAGTTTGATTAGGTCCCATTTGTCTATTTTGGCTTTTGTTGCCATTGCTTTTGGCGTTTTGGTCATGAAGTCCTTGCCTACACCTATGTCCTGAATGGTTTTGCCTAGATTTTCTTCTAAGGTTTTTATGGTATTAGGTCTGATGTTTAAGTCTTTAATCCATCTGGAGTTAATTTTGGTGTAAGGTGTCAGGAAGGGGTCCTGTTTCTGCTTTCTGCACATGGCTAGCCAGTTTTCCCAACACCATTTATTAAACAGGGAGTCCTTTCCCCATTGCTTGTTTTTGTCAGGTTTGTCGAAGATCAGATGGTTGTGGGTATGTTGTATTTCCTCTGAGGCCTCTGTTCTGTTCCATTGGTCTATATCTCTGTTTTGGTACCAGTACCATGCTGTTTTGATTACTGTAGCCTTGTAGTATAGTTTGAAGTCCGGTAGTGTGATGCCTCCCGCTTTGTTCTTTTTGCTTAGCATTGACTTGGCTATGCGGGCTCTCTTTTGGTTCCATATGAAGTTTAAGGTGTTTTTTTCCAGTTCTGTGAAGAAGGTCATTGGTAGCTTGATGGGAATAGCGTTGAATCTGTAAATTACTTTGGGCAGTATGGCCATTTTCACGATGTTGATTCTTCCTAACCGTGAACATGGAATGTTTCTCCATCTGTTTGTATCCTCTCTTATTTCGTTGAGCAATGGCTTGTAGTTCTCCTTGAAGAGGTCCTTTACGTTCCTTGTTAGTTGTATTCCTAGGTACTTTATTCTCTTTGTAGCAATTGTGAATGGCAGTTCGTTCTTGATTTGGCTCTCTTGAAGTCTATTACTGGTGTATAGGAATGCTTGTGATTTTTGCACATTGATTTTGTATCCTGAGACTTTGCTGAAGTTGTTTATCAGTTTCAGGAGATTTTGGGCTGAGATGATGGGGTCTTCCAGATATACAATCATGTCATCTGCAAATAGAGACAATTTGATTTCCTTCTTTCCAATTTGGATACCCTTTATTTCTTTTTCTTGCCTGATTGCTCTGGCTAGAACTTCCAGTACTATATTGAATAGGAGTGGTGAGAGAGGGCATCCTTGTCTAGTGCCAGTTTTCAAAGGGAATGCTTCCAGTGTTTGCCCATTCAGTATGATATTGGCTGTTGGTCTGTCGTAAATAGCTTTTATTGTTTTGAGATACGTTCCGTCAATACCTAGTTTATTGAGGGTTTTTAGCATAAAGGGTTGTTGAATTTTGTCAAAAGCCTTCTCTGCATCAATCGAGATAATCATGTGGTTTTTGTCTTTGGTTCTGTTTATGTGGTGAATTACGTTTATGGACTTGTGTATGTTGAACCAGCCTTGCATCCCCGGGATGAATCCTACTTGATCATGGTGGATGAGCTTTTTGATATGCTGTTGCAATCGGTTTGCCAGTATTTTATTGAAGATTTTTGCATCTATGTTCATCATGGATATTGGCCTGAAATTTTCTTTTCTTGTTGAGTCTCTGCCGGGTTTTGGTATCAGGATGATGTTTGTCTCGTAACATGATTTGGGAAGGATTCCCTCTTTTTGGATTGTCTGGAATAGTTTCAGAAGGAATGGTATCAGCTCCTCTTTGTATGTCTGGTAGAATTCGGCTGTGAACCCATCTGGACCTGGGCTTTTTTTGGGTGGTAGGCTCTTTATTGCTGCCTCGACTTCAGCCCATGTTATTGGTCTATTCAGGGTTTCGGCTTCTTCCAGGTTTAGGCTTGGGAGGATGCAGGTGTCCAGGAATTTATCCATTTCTTCCAGGTTTACTAGTTTATGTGCATAGAGTTGTTTGTAATAATCTCTGATGATGGTTTGGATTTCTGTGGAATCTGTGGTGATATCCCCTTTATCGTTTTTTATTGCATCAATTTGGTTATTCTCTCTTTTCTTTTTTATTAATCTGGCTAGTGGTCTGTCTATTTTGTTGATCTTTTCAAAAAACCAGCTCCTGGATTTCTTGATTTTTTGAAGAGTTTTTTGTGTCTCTATTTCCTTCAGTTCTGCTCTGATCTTAGTTATTTCCTGTCTTCTGCTAGGTTTTGAGTTTTTTTGATCTTGCTCCTCTAGCTCTTTCAATTTTGATGATAGGGTGTCAATTTTCGACCTCTCCTTTCTTCTCATGTGGGCACTCATTGCTATATATTTTCCTCTAGAGCCTGCTTTAAATGTGTCCCAGAGATTCTGGTATGTTGTATCTTCGTTCTCATTGGTTTAGAAGAACATCTTTATTTCTGCCTTCATTTCATTGTTTATCCAGTCAACATTCAAGAGCAAGTTGTTCAGTTTCCATGAAGCTGTGCGGTTCTGAGTTAGTTTCTGCATTCTGAGTTCTAACTCGATTGCACTGTGGTCTGAGAGACTGTTTGTTATGATTTCTGTTCTTTTGCATTTGCTGAGGAGTGATTTATTGCCAATTATGTGGTCAATTTTAGAGTAGGTGTGATGTGGTGCTGAGAAGAATGTATATTCTGTGGATTTGGGGTGGAGAGTTCTGTAAATGTCTATTAGGTTTGCTTGTTCCAGGTCTGTATTCAGGTCCTGGATATCCTTGTTGATTTTCTGTCTGGATGATCTGTCTAATATTGACAATGGGGTGTTAAAGTCTCCCACTATTATTGTGTGGGAGTCTAAGTCTCTTTGTGAGTCATTAAGAACTTGCCTTATGTATCTGGTTGCTCCTGTATTGGGTGCGTATATATTTAGGATTGTTAGCTCTTCTTGTTGCAGTGATCCTTTTACCATTATGTAATGTCCTTCTTTGTCTCTTTTGATCTTTGTTGCTTTAAAATCTATTTTATCAGAGATGAGAATTGCAACTCCTGCCTTTTTTTGCTCTCCATTTGCTTGGTAGATCTTCCTCCATCCCTTTATTTTGAGCCTTTGTGTATCCTTGCATGTAAGATGGGTTTCCTGGATACAGCACACTGATGGGTTTTGGCTTTTTGTCCAATTTGCCAGTCTGTGTCTTTTGATTGGGGCATTTAGTCCATTGACATTTAGGGATAGTATTGTTATGTGTGAATTTGATGCTGTCATTTTGATGCTACCTGGTTGTTTTGTTGGTTAGTTGATGCAGATTCTTGATTGTGTTGATGCTCTTTTACCATTTGGTGTGTTTTTGGAGTGGCTGGTACTGGTTGTTCCTTTATATGTGTAGAGCCTCTTTCAGGAGTTCTTATAGAGCAGGTTTGGTGGTGATGAAATCTCTGAGTGCTTGCTTGTTCACAAAGGATTTTATTTTTCCTTCACTTATGAAGCTTAGTTTGGCTGGATAGGAGATTCTGGGTTGAAAGTTCTTTTTTTTAAGGATGTTGAATATTGGCCCCCAATCTCTTCTGGCTTGTAGGGTTTCTGCTGAGAGATCTGCTGTGAGTCTAATGGGCTTCCCTTTGTGGGTAACTCTACCTTTCTCTCTGGCTGCTCTTAGCATTTTCTCTTTCATCTCAACCCTGGTGTATCTGACGATTATGTGCCTTGGGGTTGCTCTTCTTGAGGAATATCTTTGTGGTGTTCTCTGTATTTCCTGGATTTGAATATTGGTCTGCCTTGCTAGGTTGGGGAAGTTTTCCTGGATAATATCCTGAAGAGTATTTTCCAGCTTGGATTCATTCTCTTCATCACATTCAGGTACACCTATCAGACGTAGATTAGGTCTTTTCACATAGTTCCACATTTCTTGAAGATTTTGTTCATTCCTTTTTGTGCTTTTTTCTCTGTTCTTGCCTTCTCTTTTTATTTCATTGAGTTGATCTTCGACCTCTGATATCCTTTCTTCTGCTTGGTCAATTCGGCTGTTGAAGCTTGTGCATGCTTCACGAAGTTCTCGTGTTGTGTTTTTCAGCTCCATCATTTCACTTATACTCCTCTCTATGCTGTCCATTCTCGTCAGCAGTTCGTCCAATTTTTTTTCAAGGTTCCTACTTTCTTTGCGTTCGGTTAGAACATGTTCTTTTAGCTCACTGTAGTTTCTTACTACCCACCTTCTGAAGTCTGATTCTGTCATTTCATCACCCTCCTTCTCCATCCGGTCTGGTTCCCTTGCTGGTGAGGAGTTGTGATCCCTTTTAGGAGGAGAGGTGTTCTGGTTTCGGGAGTTTTCATCCTTTTTGCGCTGGTTTCTTCCCATTTTTGTGGGTTTATCCACCTGTTGTCTGTCTCTGTCCCAGGGAGTTGGAGCTTTATGAGTTTCCGTTGCACTACTGCCTTTTTTGATTTTTCTTTCAGGTCTGACCTGCCCAGCTAGCAGCACGCCTAGCCTCTGCCTGCCGGCAGGGGCTTTGCTGAGCTGCTGTGGGCTCCGCCCAGCTGCCCTGAGCTCTTCCCTGTAGTCCTTTTTATATGGGCGTAGTTAGAACTGTCTCGGCAATGGTGGCCCCGCCTCTGTTATGGCGGACTCTCTCTGTTGTGGCAGGTTGCCTCGGCAACGGCGGGTTGCCTGGGCAACGGCAGCCTGCCTCCGTAGCGGTGGAGAGTCTCAGTAATGGCGGAAGCCCCTCCCCAACGGGGACAGCTGAACCGTCCCGGTTCAGCTGTGCTTGGTTTGAAGGGCTCAACCCAGAGGGTTTCCAATTACTGTTTTTGTTTTCGTTGTTGTTGGGGGTGGAGGGGTGGGACCAACCGAGCCTGATCACCTGGCTCCCTGACTCAGAGTCTTTTAAGTTGAACGACCCCACGTTCCGGTCGCTTGTTTAAAAGGCGCCGGGATCTCCCGTGCTGCGACTCACGGAGTCAGCTTGAACTGCGGCGCCGGCTCCTGGCGGATTTTTTGCCTAGGAATCTCCTGGCCTGACTCGCTATTTCAGATGAATGGGCAACTCTGCCGTCTCAGGGCTCTGATCGCCAGCTAAGAGGGCTCCCAGACCAGTGGCTTTTGTACGGAGAACCGCAGCAACAGGGAGTGGTCACAGCAGCCGCGCGGGCGGAATCAGCCCTTCAGGGGCCAAAACAGCCGCACCGGCTGGGACTGCGACGCTGGCGACCCCTCTGCCTGGGTATCTCCTGGTCTGTGGGCAATAAGAGTTCGTCTGGAAATGCGGCGTCCACTCACCCTCTGCACTTTCACTGAGAGCTGAAGTCCTGAGCTGTTTGTTCTTAGGCGGCCATCTTCCCAGCATCTCTTTCAATTTTTTAAATTTGAAATAATCTTTAAGTAACTTCTAATGAGATGAAATTATCGTTTTCTCATTTAACACACATTTTTATGTCTCTCTATTATTTCAATAGCTTTAGGGGTACAAATGGTTTTGGGGTACATAGATAAATTGTACAGTGGTGAAATCTGGGGTTTTGTAGTATCCATCATCCAAGGCCATTTTCATGTTTTTACCAAGTTTTTCTCTTGGTAAAAATTGTTTTACCAAGTGAAATTCCATCTATCTTTTCCATTATTATTATTATTGAGATAGAGTCTTGCTGTGTCACCCAGGCTGGAGGGCAGTGGCATGATCATGGTTCACTGTAGCCTCAACTTCCCAGGTTAAAGCAATCCTCCCACCTCAGCTTCTGGAGTAGCTGGGACTACAGGCACATGCCACCACCCCTGGAATAATTTTTGTATTTTTTGTAGAGACAGGGTTTTGCCATGTTGCTCAGGCTGGTCTTGAATTCTTAGGCTCAAGCAATCCGCCCACCCAAGCCTCCCAAAGTGCTGGGATTACAGGCATGAGCCACCATGCCTAGCCCTTGATTTTCATTATACACTTTGTATACAGAAGTAGGATACTCTTAGCAACCTTCATTTCTTTTACTTTTCCTTCCAACTTTCCTCATTTTAGAGGGTACATGTTCAGTTTTGTTACAGGGGTAAATTGCATGTTATTGGGGTTTGGTGTAGAAATAATTTTGTCACCCAGGTAGTGAGTATGGTGCCCAGTAGGTAGTTTTCCAATCTCCTACCCTCCACTTTCTAGTAAACCTCAGTGTCTACTGCTCCCCTTTTTGTATTCACATGTACTCAGTGTTTATCTCCTATTTGTAAGTGAGTACATGCAGGATTCAGTTTTCTGTTCCTGCATTAATTTGCTTAGGATAATGGCCTCCAGCTGCATCCATGTTATTGAAAAGAATATGATTTCATTATTTTTTATGAATGCATAGTATTTCATAGTGTATTTGTATCACATTTTCTTTATTCAATCTGCCATTGATGGGCATGTGTTTGTTACTGTAAACAATACTGGGATGAACATATGTGTTTATGTATCACTTTGGTAGAGTAATTTATTTTCCTTTGGGTATATACCCAGTGATAAGGTTGCTGGGTTGAATGATAGTTGTATTTTAAGTTCTTTGAGATATCTCCAAACTGCTTTCCATAGTGGCTGAACTAATTTACATTTCCGTCAGCAATGTATAAGCACTCTCTTTTTTCCACAACCTCACCAGCATCTGTTATTTTTTTTTAACTTTGTAGTAGCCATTCTGATTGATGTGAGATGTGATCTCATTGTGGTTTTGATTTGGATTTCTCTAATGATTACTGATGCTGGTCATGTGTGTATCTTCTTTTTGGAATTCCTAATTTCTTTTCTTTTCTTTTTTTTTGAGATGAAGTCTTGCTCTGTTGCCCAGGCTGGAGTGCAGTGGCATGATCTCAGCTCACTGCAACCTCTGCCTTTCAGGTTGAAGTGATTCTTCTGCCTCAGCCTCTTGAATAGCTAGGACTACAGATGCATGCCACCACACCCAGCTAATTTTTGTATTTTTATTAGAGACAGGGTTTCACAATATTGGTCAGGCTTGTCTTGAACTTCTGACCTCATGATCCGCCTGCCTCAGCCTCCTAAAGTGCTGGGATTACAGGTGTGAGCCAACCAGCCAGTAACCCTGTAACCCTAATTTTTTTTTTTTTTTCAGAGATGGGGTCTCAATGTGTTGCCCAGGCTAGAGTTCAGTGGCTATTCACAGGTATGATTCTACTACTGATCAGCAAGGGAGTTTTGACCTGCTCCATTTCTGACCTGGGCCAGTTCACCCCTCCTTAGGCAACCTGGTGGTCCCCTGTCTCAGGAGGTCACCATATTGATGCCAAACTTAGTGCAGACACTTGACTGGCATAGTGCACTGAAGCCCAGAACTCCTAGACTCAAGCGATCCTCCAGCCTCAGCCTCCCAAGTAGCTGGGACTACAGGCATGCACCACCATGCCTGGCCAGTAACCCTAATTTCTAGAGAAAACTTAGGAAGTAAGTTTGAGCTGTTTTATATCAGTATTTATAGATGAAAACATTTTATAATTATCAGAAAGATTTGTTTTCTCACATTTTTGTTTATCAGTTCTAAATATATTTAGCTTTTCAAGTACCATAAGATATTAAAGTATACAAATTTAAATTTATGTTTGATAATTAATGTTTAATATTTTAACTGACTTAGAAATGATTCAGCCATTTTATGATTATCTATTACTTTACTTAATATGGACTTTAAGGTTTTAAATTACTGAAACTGTGACACAGGTATCCTCCCTAATGTCTTTCTTGGGTCTCAAGTAGCCATGTGGTACTCAGAAGGGCTATGAAGGGCAGGGCGCATCTGGTTCCTGAACTTACATACCAGGGGTAGGCACAGGATATAAGACAACTGTGAAGACAATGCCTGGAGGATCCAACCCCTTCTAACATAGCCAGGAGGCAAAACTGGGACAGGTAGGAAGGGGTTATAGTGGGGCTGACTGCCTTACAGCTGGTGGTCAAGGTGCAGAGAATACATCCCCAGCCCTCACCACAGCTGCCTGTACAGATACCAGAATCCAGAGGTTCAAAAGCAAAACCAAAAGCTTACAGACAAACCAATAAGCATCAAAAATTAAAGAAGTTACATTTTATGACTTTAAAACGTGTAGTAGAGACATTATAAACCTGTCTGATGAGTATATCCAGGCAAAAAAATGTCTGAATTATATTTAACTGACAATTCTGAAGTCATTCTTATTTTATTTTACCAACTATTTTAAAACTAGCTTCATTCCCCAAATATTATCACATACATGTAACACATATTGAGTTACAGACATACAGACACATAGACCCAGCAGGTCTTATAGCTTTCATCAGGAATTCTCATTTGCCAGCTTTCAAAAATAAAACAAAATTTAGACAGATTAAATTTAACAAAGTTAAATTAAACAAAAAACAATTCACAACTCCCCACACCAAAATAGGTTGAGAGAGACTGGCATGGTCCAAAAAATTTTATAGAAAAACAAAGTGACATGTGAAAAATATAAAATACAAAAACAGCCAGATTAGTTACAATTCAAAGTTTTCCTTTTAAAAACACTTTTTGAACAGTTGGCCACCTGTGAGTGATTAAAATATGGCTTCTGTGATTAACCGAGACTTCACTATTTGTTACAAGATTCAGATGCAGTCCATTTACACATTCAGTTAGGTGCAGTTACCTATATGGGGAGAAAAATCTTCAAGCCAAACTTACATTAGGGCTAAACACTTGGGAAAAAATATAGAAAATTATTTATTTAGGTGATACGAGTTTCAAACAATTTTTTCAAATTCTTCTTTTGACTTTACTTTTATTTGTTTCAAAATTTTGCAAACATCCTTTTTTTTTTTTTTTTTTTTTTTTTTTTTGATATAGGATCTTGCTCTATTGCCCAGCTGGATTTCAGTGGTACAATCATAGCTTACTGCAGCCTTCATTTCCTGGGCTCAAGTGATCGTCTCACCTTACCCTCTGAGTAGCTGGGACTATAGGTGTGTGCCACTGTGCCCAGCTAATTTTTTTGTTTTTTGTTTTCTATAAGCAATGTAGAAATTTTTTTTTGGTTTTTAGTAGAGATGAAGTCTTGCTATGCTGCCCAGGCTGGTCTCAAACTCCTGAGTTCAAGTGATCCTCTTGCATCAGCCTCCTAAAGTTCTGGGATTACAGGCGTGAGCCACCATGTCTGGCCTGGGAAAATCTTATAATCAAGTTTTTAAAATATTTTTTCTCTGGCATTTAAAGTCTTAGTAGGAGTCCAAAAATCATACAATAATTCATTTGTTTTATTTTCTGATACTTTTATGGATTTGTATTTTAAATTTACATCTTTGAAGGTGATATGTGAAGTGAAGGCGATATGTGAAGTATGGATCCAACTTTATCTTTTTCCAAATGACTCCCTATTTGTGCAAACCATTTATCTTTTTATCATTGATATGAGATGTTGCATTTCTAATGAGGTAAGTGTATTTATTTGGGTCAATTTCTAGACTTTATATTTTGTTTCATTGGTTTGTCTATTCAAACGTCAAATTATTGATGTTTTATAATATTTTTCTATATCTAACTTCACTGGTTCTCTTTTCAAAGTTTTCTTGGATAGTCTTGCTTGTTTAATTTTTTTTTTTTTTTTTTTGAGACGGAGTTTTGCTCTTGTTACCCAGGCTGGAGTGCAATGGCTTCTTCAAAGAGACTGCTTTTTGTGTTAGCAGTAGTTCTAAAATGTAAGGTAAGAGTCAGTTTAGTATGTGTATGCTTTTATTGTTTGCTTTGACATTATAAAATCACTTTTTATTAGGTAAGAGTGTTTCGGGTTTTTTTTTTTTTTTTTAAAGCAGTGATACCTTATTCCCAAAGCAAATTCTGGAAGCCCTTTAAAATGAAACACATTTTAAAGGGACACTGCAAAGGTTAGGTAGATTACATAGGAGGAAGCTACTTAACCTAGAATATCATGTTGCATCTGAGCATAGACAAAAAGGAGTTGTTTGGATGATGAAATGTAGACATTTCTGGACACAGATCTTGGTGGCTCTTATGGGTTGAATTGTGTCCTCCAATAAGATATGTTGAAGTTCTAACCCCAGTACCTCAGAAAGTGACCTTATTTAGAAATAAGGTCTTTAGAGAGATGATCAAGTTAAAATGAGGTAATTAGGGCAGCCCCTATGATTGGAGTTCTCATAAAAAGAGTAAATTTGAACACAAACAGATATGCACAGGGAAGATAATATGAAGACACAGAAGGAATGTCTACAAGGAATATCTAAAGCTACCAGAAGCTAGGAGAGATGTATGGAACAGATTCTTTCTCAGAATCCTCAGAAGGAACCAATCGTGCCGATACCCTGATTTCACATTCCATGGTCCTCAGAACTGAGACCTAACAAATTTCTGTTATTTAAACTACCCAGTTTGTGGTACTTTGTTATGTTTGCAGAAACTAAACACAGCACCTATGTGGCCAATTGGACAGAATTTTGGAAGTGGAGTGTCCTACACATTCCAGAATGTAGGTTCATTGTAAATAATGTTTATCTGACATGGGTTAAGGACCTTGAGGCTTGTTATTTATCAAATCAAAGATCTCTTCAGGCTCAGGAAGTGAACAATCCTTATAATTGTTGAGTTCATCACTTAAGAGTTGGAAAAAGCCGATTTTTATGTACAAACACTTTTTATGTCTTAAACCAGAGAGAGTAACTGGTAACTTGTTCATAAGTATTTTGTTTGGCCTACACAGTATTTCAAAAATAGGGAGAAAAATGTACTTGCCAATATTTAAAGATCAGATTTCTTATAAACATTTCTGGATGCTATGGTTTGAATGTCCCCTCCAAAACTCATTTTGAAATTTAATTGCCATTCTTACAGTGCAAAGTGGGACCTTTAAGTGGTGATTAAGTTATGAGGGCTCTGCCCTCACGAATAGATTAATTGTTACTGTGGGAGTGGGTTAGTTATCCCTGGTGTATAGGGTGACAAATAGGATGAATTCGGCTTGATTTGTTCTGTCTCTAGAGCTCACTTCTGCCTTCTGCCCTTCTGTCATGGAATGGATGACCTTCGCCATATGCTGATGCCACACTCTTGGACTTCCCAGCTCCAGAACCATGAGCCGAATAAACTTCTGTTCATTGTAAACTACTTGGTCTGTGGTATTCTATTATAGCAGCAGAGAATGTACTTAAACACCAGATTTCTGGTTTTGCTGGAAAAATGAAAAGATCTTCATTTCCTCATGACAACAGTTGGCATTGCTGAAAATTTGCTGCTTCCTTTAGTCAAGCCAAGAGTAATTCTGTCAGCTACACAGCCACCAAGCCCACTTACTGGGCTGAGTCTAAAAACCCCTTCCTGCAGCAAAGTAGGGAAATAATAAAAGTTAGTGATTGCTCAGCACCATAATGTAACAGGTGCTTCCTAGATATTTATTCAACAAATATTTATTGAGGGCCTACTAGGTGCCAGACATGCTCTAGCTACTTGGAATATACCAGGGAATAAAACAAATGACCCATGTAAAACTTACATATTAAAGTGGATGAAGGACAGAATCAAATAATAATTATGATAAGTAAGCAAATCACATGGTATATTAGAAGGTGATAAATTCGAAAAAAAAAAAAAAAAAAAAAAAAAGAAGAGTAGAGAAGGGGAATTTCAAGTCTTGGGAGAAGGTAAGTTGTGATTTTAAATGAGGTGGTCAGGGTAGGCCTTCCTGAGGAGACATTTGAGTGAACTCAAGGGAGGAGAGGGAGTTAGTCATACAAACTTACTGGGGAAGTTTCAGGCAGACAGAAAGGCTAAAGGAAAGGTCCAAAGGCAGGAGTGTGCAGTGTTACTGGTGTTTGACAAAGGCAAAGAAGCAAGAGTGACTGGAGCAGAGTAAAAAAGGGGAGAGTGGACAGAGGAGAGCTCAGAGGGTAAGGGGCTGTGCCAGAATTTGAAAGAGCTTGAGAACTGATTTGGTTTGAATATCTGTCCCCACTCAACTCTCATGTTGAGTTGTAATTCCCAGTGCTGGAGGTGGGACCCAGTGGGATATGCTTGGATCATGGGAGTGGATCCCTCATGGCTTGGTGCTTTTACAGTGGTAGTGAGTTCTCATGAGATCTGGCTGTTTAAAAGTGCATGCCACCTCTCTCTTTCTCTGTCCCTTTCTCTCTTGCTTGCTCCTGCTTTCAACATGTGACATGCCTGTTTCCGCTTCACCTTCTGCTATGATTGAAAGCTCCCTGAGACTTCAGCAAAAGCAAGTAGATGCCAACATTATGCTTCCTGTAAAGCAAGCAGAACCATGAGTGAATTAAACCTCTTTTCTTTATAAATTACCCAGTCTCAGGCATTTCTTTACAGTCATGAAGGAACAGACTAACAGAAGGCCCTAATAAGGACTCTGGCTTTTACTCTAAATGAAACAGAAGCCATTAAAGGGTTTTGAGCAGAAAAGTGATCTCATCTAATTTAGATGTTGAAATAATTACACAGCTGCTCTGCCGATAGCAGACTGTAGGGCAAAGAGGGACAATGAGGGAAGAAGTGTTTGGAGGCTTTCTGCAGTGATCAAGAAGTGGCTTGGACCAGAACGGTAGCAGGGGAGACGTGTTAACTGGTGAAAGTTAGGATGTCTTTAAAGGTAGAGTCAATCTCCAGATGGATTAGATGTGAGGTGTGAAAGACAGAGGCCAAACCAAAATCCCAAAGGTTTCAGCTTGAGTAACTGCAAGGATGACTTACTATTTGAGAGTAATAAGCTGTAGGAAGAGTAGATTTCAAGGGGAAAACCAGTAGTTCTGTTTTGGACAAGTTGACCTTGAGATGTATATTGGGTATCTGAAGGAAACATTGAATAAACCGTTAGATACAAGTTTGGAGTTCTGGGGACTTGTCTAGTTGGCAATAAATCTTTCCTCTTCTGATCTAGTCTCATAGCTTTAAATAGAATATAATGCCATATAATGCCAATGACTCCCAAATATTTATGGTTATGGTAGATTCTAGACAGATGGTAATGATGTGCCTATTGCCAGCAAAAGGAGGGCAGGGTTTCTAGCGCTGCCTCTTTATCTCCGATTATAGAACAGGCATGGTTTTAGTTCCAATGCTTGGGTCTCCCTGGATTCATTCCTTTGAATTCCTACCCAATATAATGAGGGTCAATACTTTCGCCAGCTTTACTAAGTCTTACATCTGGTGAAGTGTACAGACCAATTTGAATCAAGGTCTTTAGTCCTTACCTGGGGCTCTTTCTTCCATGCCGTCATGCCAATCTTTGTCAAGACTATTTTTCAAAGGCTCATTCTCCTTGCTTCTTATCTCTTTTCTAGGAATTTTAGTTTATTTCTTTACTTCAGAAATTAATTTCTCACTTCATTTTAGTAGCAAGAACGTTAGTGCTGAGAAACTGAAATATTAGGAAGAATCATTGACCAAGACTTCCAGGCTCTAGACACTAGGTGTGTCTTGCTGTAATTAAGGAAACCCTATCTGCTCCGTCATAGCCCAGTTTAACGTCCCCAGGAATTCCATCTTCTGCAGTCTCAAACTTTTCCCTTTTTCAATTCAGTCCAATTTATACTCTTCTCTGAAAGTGGCTCCAGGTCTGAAGAACCGTGGTCTTGGGGGAAGAGAAAAGGCATGTGCAGCTGTAACCAGGCCCACATCCCCTAAGTTGCTGGCCCATGAAGTTATGGGGTGGACTCAGGCGCCACGCTTTGTCCGGGGACCTAGCGCTGTCCCCCTCTGGTTCCCAAAAAGCGGGGGTCTTCCGGCGCGCTCCCCTGCCCTGTGGGCGGGGCCTACTGCTCCCGCTCCCGCCTCCCCGGCTGCGCGCGGCTGCGGGCTGTGGTCACGTGAGCACAGCAGGGCGGGGGAGGGGCCTTGATTTCCGGGCGGCGGAAGGAGACGCGGCCGCGTGAGGACGAGGCTATTTGAAAACACGCTCCGGGAGCAAGAGCGTGAGGCCGGCGGTGCACACTGTCGCCCTGTGGGCTTTTGCTCGCTGGGTTTTCTCCTCGGCCTCCGAGCCCCGGCCGCGGCCGGGCCCTCAGGTGAGCGGCCGTCGCCAGTCGGACTGGGTTCTCCCGGGGCTCACGACTGAGCGTGGTGGGGCCGTCGCTCCCGCTCCGCGGCCCAAGCGGGCAGGGTTGGCCGTGGACGATGTGCTCCCCCGGGTCTGGGCCGCGGCGTCCCTCGGAGCTGGGCCTGGGTGTGCAGCAGGCACTGCGGGGGCGGGCCCCTCTCGGGCGTTTGAGGAGCTTCAGGTGACTGGGCGGGTTCGCCCAGTTTCGGGTCCGAGAGAGTTTTAGGCCCGGGCGTGTGAATCAGGCCCCACTTCCCCGACTCTGGTCCTGGGCGGCATCCACTGGAGAAGGAGCACGGTGCATAGTACTTCTGGGATGGATGCAGGACCGAAGGCGGAGTGGGGATGAGCAGGCGTCCCATGTTCCGCCTTCTGGTCGCCCAGGCGGGAGAGTTAAGCGAGCGGAAGGGGACCACAGTTTTCTGGAGTCGCGCCTGCCCGGGGCATTTGCTTTTTGGGAAGTCTGTCGCCCCTGGTTGGCCACTCCGTGGTGTTTGGAGGAACTCGTGAGTTTAAAGGATTGGGGAGGAAATTAGCAAAGGCCGAGTGCAGTATGCTTGTTCTCTCTGGGCTTTTTTTTGGGGGGGAGGGGGGGAAGAAGGTGGAAATGGGGAAGGGTAAGAAGGTGGCAGGCAAACTATTAATAGTTGGAATTTAGTTCAATTGAAATCCTAATAACGCTAGGATCTGCCTTTTGTTGGAATTAGCAGGAAAAACCTACAGTAGGAATATGTGACGTTCAGCCTTGAAACTGTTGGGGATCGCAAACCTAAGGACTGGGGATGTGAGTTCCGCCCCTGAGGCTGGCGTTCCTACTTTCTGCTAAAAACCGGCCACTGTAAAAGTGGCTTAGTGGGACTTTTTGATTTGCTCTGTTAGGAAAATCTTTTGTTATAAGTTAAAGTCAATTACTAGTAGAACTTTCAGAATTCTTCGTGTAAAAACGCTTTGTGTACAGTAATAATATTACTAGTTTTAAAAGGCCAAGGAAAGGTCAGTCAGCCCTCTTTAATTTTCGTAACAGAGAAAGCATTAGTATGACTAATACAAAGCTATAGATAATATGGCATAAAGTTGACAGTAGACTACTGAAGATTCATCAGGTGGTTAATGGCTAAATAGAACCCAGAAGAGTGGGGGAGGAAGCGAGTTAATTTTTCTGAATGTCCTGTACCATTTACTTTCGTCTCTGGTACCAGCTAGTAATAAAATTGTAGGAAAAGCTCACAACATGTGCTTGCTTAATTAAAACCATTTTTGTATTAAAAGAGGCCAGGTGAGTATCATGGCCTTCTTTTTAGGCCTTATTCCTTCCCCAACCCCCTGGCCCCCTCGGCTTTTTTTTTTTTTTTTTTTTTTTTTAAAGACTAAGGTAACTAGAGATGTGGGTGAGATGAAAACTTGGGAATAGGAACAAATGAAATAAGGTAAATTGTTTTGCCACGAAGACTTCCAGTCTTGAAGTTAATTCTGGTGTGTTAAAGGTTATTTGCAGAGCTCAGTTCTGTGAATGAATCCCTCTTCGACTTCTTGATAAAGGAGTGTCTTCCAAACTTTTCTGACGTGCATCGTTAAAACGGGTTTATTACCACCTATCTTGCATGGTTCTGTGCGTATTGCATGCAAAGGTACACAATGCATCTAGAACCGGGCTTGGTATGTACTGATCTGAGACTTTAGGGACACGCACCTATTTATGCTTAGAGCATAACCACTATGTGCCAGGCACAGTTCTGGTGTTTTGCAGTTGTGCAAAACACTCTTCATTGTAGTACCTCATCCTATGGTTATTTCTGTTTTGTAGATAGAGATTGGGACAATGTACAGGTAGAAAGAGTACGCGTCTGGATAAGAACCTAATCAATCTGGTTGTAGAATTGGTTCTTAACCTGTGAGAAATCCTAGCTCGTGGCGATCTAATATAACCCTGTAATTAAGTGAATTTGGATATAGTGTAATAGCTGATTGGCTTCGCAATTCCTTGAACTTGAGCTGCTCAGTATTGCACTGGCCATTTTATTACTACTGTAATAATGGAAACTTTAGTTTTACTCAATTTCTTTATGCCCTCATGTATAGCATTGCTGCTTTTTTTTGAGACGGAGTTTCGCTCTTGTTACCCAGGCTGGAGTGCAATGGCGCGATCTCGGCTCACCGCAACCTCCGCCTCCTGGGCTCAGGCAATTCTCCTGCCTCAGCCTCCTGAGTAGCTGGGATTACAGGCACGCGCCACCATGCCCAGCTAATTTTTAGTATTTTTAGTAGAGACGGGGTCTCACCATGTTGACCAGGATGGTCTCGATCTCTTGACCTCGTGATCCACCCGCCTCGGCCTCCCAAAGTGCTGGGATTACAAGCTTGAGCCACCGCGCCCGGCCGCATTGCTGCTTTTTATGGCCAGGCACAGGGTAATTATGATAGACCAGGAGATGAGGGGAAGTTTTATTTATTCCAGAGGTACTTACCCTATTCGAGTGGTGTACAGTGGAAGGCAGAGCTCATTATTTTTGCGGGTGTGGAAGAGGTTTCAAGAATCATTTAGCTGCTTCCAGGTAGAGGAGGCTATTTTTTTAAATAGAGGTTACTTTGTGATAGTAGATAAAGCTGGAGAGGATGGATGGGGCCACATTAGGCTAAGGAGGTTTTCCTGTGTGTGAGGAGTAGGAACAGCTGAGAACTCTTGAGCCTTGGTCATGAGCTCTGTGTTTAGAGAGAGCTCTCTGGTAAAGGGCCAGTGGACTACAGAGTAGACATTAGATAGTAGGCAAGAGTACCAGTGTAGAACGTATTGAATGGTAGAAATAAAGGATTTCTTTAAAGTAGTGGCCTGGAAATGGGTAAGAGACACAGATCAAAGATTTTCATGTGT
Source organism: Saimiri boliviensis (assembly GCF_048565385.1). Classification (NCBI taxonomy): domain Eukaryota; kingdom Metazoa; phylum Chordata; class Mammalia; order Primates; family Cebidae; genus Saimiri; species Saimiri boliviensis. The sequence goes on along the minus strand of NC_133450.1, from coordinate 193,538,042 downwards.
AGGTACAAGGTTTGGAATGTGGTATAGCGGGGGAGTACAAGATGGCATGGTGTTATGCCTGAGTTATTTTAATAGTGACTTAGCTGGTCTTTGTTCCTTATCTCCCTGTTACATCATATTTCTGTTGATGCTGCTTTTTACCCTTTTTGGTGACCGAAGAGGAATACTGTTTCCTGTTTATATCTAGTCTGAATGTTACTTTTGCTGTACTAGGTTTATCCCTTACACCTGATCTTTACCTTGTTTTCCTTGCTCATGAAAGGCCTGTTAATCTCCTTGCTGTATATTTTAATCTTACCCATTTTTCAAATGCTCAGCTAAGGTTCATAAATCTTTTTCTAACCATTATAGGCTGCATTAAATAATAACATTGGTTTTCCAACTTTGCTTGATATTTATTGCTAGAGAGGTTCCTCCAGGGAGTACCAGCAGCTCACCAGCAGATAGAAGTTCTATCTCTAGCAAGTCTGTGCTGCACTCCTACACAGGAACAAAGGAAAAGAAAAAAACACTTTTCAAAAGGTTTCCATTTAGCACATAGCTTGACAAAATGTTCCCTGACCCAAAAAACTTTTCAAAACAGTGGCAAGACTGTTGCCTTGTTACAGTATTTTATGACTGAGTTTTTAATAGTTCTTAACAGTATTTTTTAGTATTTTGATCTTTCAGCATACTCACCAATTCTTGATTCTGATTGAAATGTTAGCGTAATGTGTTGGGAAATGCCTTTTTCTTCTTTTATCATTCATCCTTGTCTTTATCCATTGCTTTTAATTAATTCTTTTCATTACAGTAGTCGAGAATGACTAAAAAAAGAAAACGCCAAGATGATTTTCAAAAAGTAAAATTGAAAGTTGGTAAAAAGAAGCCCAAGTTAGAAAATGCTACTCTTACAAACTTTAAAACAAAGACCATACATCTGCCTGAGCAACTCAAAGAGGATGGATCACTTCCAACAAACAATAGAAAACTTAACATAAAGGTAAACCATCCATCTTGTTTTGATAAAATAAGATTTTCTTTGGAATCATATAGAATGTTATATTTTGTGAAAATTTGTTTCAACTCTTAAATACTTTGCCTAGGGTCATAGGGTTTATTGATGTTTGGAGTTTATCTTTTACCCAAATCTGATCTCTTATCATACAGCTGTGTCTTTCCACTTCCTCCAGAAAGATTTGCTAAACTAAATGCACAGTCGTTTATCCCTGGTATACCTATTTGATGATTTAATTCTTTTTTTTTTTTTTTGAGACAGGGATCACTCTTACCCAGGCTGAGCACAACGGGGTGCTATTATGGCTCACGGCAACCACGACCTCCTGGGCTCAAGTGACCCTCCTACTTCAGCCTCCCAAGTAGCTGGGGCTATAGGCGAGCATCACCATCCCTGGCTATAAAATTTTTTTGTAGAGACAAGGTTGCACTATGTTGCTTGGGCTGGTCTCAAACTCTTGGATGCAAGCAGTCCTCCGACCAAAGCCTCCCAAGGTGCTGGGATTGAAGGCGTGAGCCATGGTACCTGACTATATCTGCAAATAATCCTTACGTGTTTTTGATAATGTCAAATTTTTGATGAACAGTTTTCTAGCTGTTTTTATAGCTAATTAAGATACAATCCTGTCATTCACTTTTGAACCCATACAGCACATAGCTTATTATAGGTTCATAGTAAATACTTGAAGTCAATTGAAGTTTGAACAAGTGTTGCTTAACAATTTAACAACTTTATGGAGACATAATATACACATAATTAAAATCACACACCTAAAGTGTACAATTTATTGGTTTTATTATATTTACAGAGTTATGCCACTATCATCATAATCTAATTTTAGAACTTTTTTTATCACTCCAGGAAGAAAACCTGTACCCATTAGGAATCACTCCTCATTTCTTTCTCCTAGCCCTAGGCAATCACTAATTTACTTCTGACATCTGTAGATTTGCTTATTCTGGAAACTGCATATAAATAAAATCATACAATACATGGCCTTTTTTTTACTGGTCTTTTACTTAGCACAATGTTTTGGAGGTTCCTCCTGGTTGTATGTAGCTTGTAGCATATATCAGAACAATAGTGCATTCCTTTGTATTGTTGAATTGTATTTCATTGCATGATTAGGCCACATTTTGTTGATCACTCAGCAGTTGATGAAAATTTAGTTTCTAGTTTTTGGCTTTTATGAATAATGCTGTTATGAACATTTGTGTATAGGTCTTTGTGAGGATATATACATATTTCTAGTTTTGCTTTTTAAGCCCTCAAAGTTAAATAATACTAAAGGGTTATTTGAAGTTTTTTTTTCAAAGGTCACATATATTATTCCACAAATAAAATTGTGAAGTAGTATACTCTGAATAAAACACAGACACCCTTTGAAAGACCATTTAAAACAGGCAGAAAGGGCCTGTCAAGTTAAGAGTATATAAATGAACCTTCCATGATGTTTGGTACCTAGGAGATTTTCAATAAATGATGGTGTGATTGCTGTCACTTTAAATTATAGAGTGCCTAAGCCTACATGTAGGTTAATGTAAAGAGAAAATTCTGAGAATTCTGTCATGTTTTTGTTAAGCTGAAAGTATTTTTCTGTTTCTGATCCGAATGAAAGCTAAATAACATTTAAAAAGTACTTACTGAAGTAGTTTCCCCAAGGAGTGTCAGTTTACTAGTATAGTATTAGCATGTTTATTTCAAATTGTTATATGTATATAAGTATACATCTAACATTTGTATTTTTATTTATAGGATTTGCTGTCACAGATGCATCACTACAATGCTGGGGTTAAACAAAGTGCTCTTCTTGGACTTAAAGAACTTTTGTCTCAATACCCATTTATAATTGATGCACACCTTTCAAACATATTAAGTGAAGTGACTGCTGTGTTTACAGATAAAGATGCTAATGTACGATTAGCAGCAGTTCAACTTCTTCAATTCCTGGCCCCTAAAATACGAGCTGAACAAATTTCTCCATTTTTTCCTTTGGTAAGTGCCCATCTCTCTAGTGCCATGACTCACATTACTGAAGGAATTCAGGAGGACTCTTTAAAAGTTTTGGACGTTCTGCTGGAACAGTACCCAGCTCTAATTACTGGCCGTAGCACTATATTGCTTAAGAATTTTGTAGAACTTATTTCTCATCAGCAGCTGTCCAAAGGACTGATAAATAGAGACAGACCCCAGTCCTGGATACTTTCTGTAAATCCTAATCGGAGACTCACTTCTCAGCAATGGAGGCTGAAAGTCTTAGTGAGACTCAGTAAATTCCTTCAGGCCTTGGCAGATGGATCCAGTAGGTTGAGAGAAAGTGAAGGACTTCAGGAACAAAAAGAAAATCCCCATGCCACTAGCAACTCCATTTTTATCAACTGGAAGGAACATGCCAACGACCAGCAACACATCCAGGTTTATGAAAATGGGGGTTCACAGCCAAATGTCAGTTCACAGTTCAGGCTACGGTAAGAAGGATTTCAGTTATGTCCACACTCAGTTTTCCTGTATTGAATTATAACTGCTGACCATTGATGACTATTGGTGGGAATACATGCAGTTGTCTTTCATAGTTTTCATACAGTTACTCATGATTTGATTTACTGATGGGAAGAGTCATTTGTATGTTAATTTATTAATTTATAGCAGAGCCTCTGCTTGATAATATCTGTTGGCTCTGTCATCTTTGTTGAGTTTCATATTTCATACTAGTTTTGATGTAATTACCAGTTTATGGTTCTTCATTTTACTAGTACTTTATATTTAAGATTAAATTAGCAAGGGATAATAAACATTTTTTACTCACTAAATTTTTTTCTTTCTTACCCTTATTAGGTATCTTGTTGGAGGACTAAGTGGTGTGGATGAAGGCCTATCATCTACTGAAAACCTGAAAGGATTTATTGAGATAATAATTCCATTGCTAATTGAGTGCTGGGTTGAAGCTGTACCTCCACAACTGGCTACTCCTGTTGGAAATGGTATAGAACGAGAGCCTCTACAGGTTATGCAACAAATTCTTAATATTATTTCCCTTCTGTGGAAACTTTCTAAACAACAGGATGAAACCCATAAATTGGTGAGAACTAATGGTTTTTTATTTTCTTAGTATTGCCTTTTATCATAAATGGGGAAGATTAGAGATGAGCTCATTGCTACTAATTGGTTATGTATTTTCTGAAAAGTACCCCGGGTTTAACTGTAAACTTGTTTTGCACAAAACTACAAATTAGTTTTCTGAGGTTTTTTTTGTGAATGTGTATATTTTTAACATGAAATGCATAACTCATTATGCTTGATTCCATTAATTTTTCTTAGGTATAATTCACAGTAATGTTATGGTGTATTGTTTATGGCAGATTGTGTTGGAACATTCTAGTTTCTGAAGGTCTCTTACAGGATTTAAAAAGTTGTTTATTAAGTAGTCTCTCTGAATTTATTCCACATTGCCTAGTAGAAATGGACAAAACTGAAGAGCTCATAGCTAGACTTGAATTGTTTTAAGTGTTGTGTTACAGTGAATGTAGTGCATAGTGTATGCTACACTTTTTCTGTGCAACCAAGGAAGAACAAGCCATGAGATTAAGTTGGTGCTTAATTAATATGGTGACACACTTAAAAGGGGCAGCTGCAGAAGCAGGATTTCAAAGAGAAGCATCTGGTTTTCAGAAGAATTGCTGTAAGGATTTTTGACAAGGCAGGTGTGAATCCTTGAAGTTTTCTGTGTATATATAAAACTGAGTAGGTAGTTTTCTTGTTTTTGTGTTATTTTTATTTCAAGTTGAAGTTTAGAATGTTAGTATGCTGCATAAAATAAGATGGGATACGTTAAGTAGTATTTGATAATCTCGAAGAGCGTTATAGAATTTTAATAAGGTGTGTATTTTAAAAACGTGTTTTATTGCTATTAACCCATTATCTGTAGGGATGTTCTGTGAATTGCTTTTTTAAATAAGATGGCATTTTGTCGATTACAGTTTGAGACTTTGTTTTATGATTCATTGCATGCATTAGCAAAAAATTGATCAGAGCTATAATGTATGATTTTGAGAAAGCAAAGTTGTTTCTCATATGGCAATTAATTTATGATATAGGCTAGAGACTGTAAGAAGGTATGTAGCTCCTTAAAACACAAAAAAGTATTAGAGTCTATTATCATCTGAAAGGTTGAGATAGAAAATAAAAGTAATGATAGTCCTTAAGTTGTCCTATAAAAAAGGAAAAGTAATGATATTCAACGTGGTCTTTGAGTGCTAGTTTTTTCTTTTTCTTTTTTAGATAGAGTTTCATTCTTGTCACCCAGGCTGGAGTGCAGTGGCACCATCTCAGCTCACTGCAACCTCTGCCTCCCAGGTTCAAGCAATTCTCCTGCCTGAGCCTCCTGAGTACCTGGAATTACAGGCATGCACCATGAAGCCCAGCTAATTTTTTATGTTTTTAGTAGAGATGGGGTTTTGCCATGTTGGCCAGGCTGGTCTTGAACTCCTGACTTCAGGTGATCTGTTTGCCTTGGCCTCCCAAAGTACTATGATTACAGGCGTGAGCCACCGCTCCCTGCCTAGTTACTATGATTACAGGCGTGAGCCACCGCTCCCTGCCTAGTTTTTTCATTTTCAGAGCCAAGAAGTAAAAATTCCAAGCTTCGTTGGTGTTTGGTTACATATAAGCACCAGTAAACTTTGGTTACTGCTTTGTTAGTAGTTGTTTGTATTTAGATAGAATAGTAGGACCAAAATACAAAATCTGAAAATTTATTAATTATGCAAGTTTTGGGTCATCTTATCATTTGGATAACACTAACAAAGGATCTAAATACTGCTTTAATTTTATGGATATTTAAAACTATGATGTAGAACTATTTTGTGCTGTTATAACTAGGCTTATTAGCAGCTCATTAACATAGAACGGTAAGTTTAAAAGACTGCATAGACTGCTGAAGATGAGAATATTAAATTGCGATACTGTATAAAACTGAAATAAATTGAGAGAGGATGGTTAATTCAGATAGGAATGCTATTTAAAAACATCCGCTGGTAGAATTCTCTTAATTCACCTTGACAGATTTGTAATAACTTGATAAGAACCATTATCTTAAAAAAAAAAAAGAACTATTAGCTTAGAGTATAAAATGTAGATTATTGGTATAATCTATTCAAAATGATAGATTGTTAGTACGATTCTATACAAAATGACATTAAAATGCGAGTTCTGATCTTGAACTTCTGGCCTCAAATGATCCTTGCACCTTGGCTTCCCAGAGTGCTGGGATTACAGGCATGAACCATTTTGCCTGGCCACAGCCTAATCTTTAGGAGGAACCAAATAGCATTCCTTGGCATTAAACTCAAATCATGTACCGTAAGCCGAATTGTAACTCTTTTCTCTCAGAAAATCTGTAGATTCTTCTGTTGGTAAATTGGTGTCTTGATTAGGTTTAGTCTTAGGACCACTGACTGTTTGCTTTTACATGTTGGTGCTGTGGCTTAATGCATTTAGTTTGCTAGTATTTGCAGCACAGTTGAGAAATTTCACTGGTATTCAAGTAATTAAAAAAAAAAAACTTTTTAGTAATTTAAAGCTTTGATCCTTGTTTTGAAAAGAAGTCTCAGGGCACATGAAGTCTTACTTCAAGTGGTTGAATAGTCAGATCCTTTAATAATCAACTGAAGTTGTTTATTTCTGAAATACTGAGGCCCTTAATAGCTAGCTACCTGCATCCTTGATGTAGCTAGTTTTGAAAATAAAAGTACAATTTAACATTAAATTTTTGATTTACTGTGGTTTTTCGGGTACTATATTAATAGGGTAGTATTATATGTTATAAAAATTGTGTCTTAGCTTTTCATTTAATGCTTGGCTTGCTTGCTACTTTTTCTTTGTGTCTCATTGCTTTTATCCCTTTCCTATGAGGATTAGAGTTTGTAACCAAACACTGATAAAGTCATACTTTTTGAGGCACTTGTTCAAAGCTTTATTGGGCATTAATAAATAATGGCTACTTAATTAAAATGTAAAATTCAATTCCTTGGTCACACCAGCCACGTTTCAAGTGCTCAACATGTGAGTAGTGGACGGTGCACATATAGAACAGTTTGATCGTTACAGAAAGGTCTTTTGAGTAGTACTATTCTAGACTCGGGCTACAGAGATAAACATAGTCGATAAGGTGCTTTCCCTCATGGTGTGTACCTTCTGGTGGGGTCAGTTAGACAGTAAACAAACATAGTATCAGTGCTCGGAAGAAAGATGAAAGTGAAACAGGGTATAAAGAGAGCGTATGCAGGAACAGTGAGGGGGAGCTATTTTAGATAGGTTGTCAGGAAATGCTGTCTCAGAATAAGATAGTTGAGTGTCATTGAATGAAGTGAAGGAGCAAGTCTTGTCAACATCTGTGGGAAGAACATTCAGGCATAGGAAACAGCAAGTACAAAGGCCTTGGGGTGAGAACAGTTTTGCATATTTGAAGAATGACAGGAGGGCCTGTGCAAATGAGGTACTAGGAGAATATTTGAAGATGGGCGAAAAGAGTTAGAGTGGCCAGATTATGTGGGACTCTGTGGTCCCTTGTGAGGAGTTTGGATTTTATCCTGAGTGTGGCAAAAAGACCATCGGAGGGTTCTGAGCAGAGGAGTGGCATGATCTGCATTATATTTATTAAACTTTAATATGCTGAATTTACAAAAATAGAACAGTAGTGAATTCCCAGATGCTTATAGTCTAACTCTAGTAACCATCATCTCTTGGATGACCAGTCCTGTCCTACATGTATATACACTCATTTCCTTTCCCCCTTCCTGTATCATTTTGAAACATGAGGTTATTTTTAAAAGATCACCCTGTTGCTGTGTGGGGAATGGTGTCTAGTGGTTGAAGTAATGAGAAGCAGCTGGATCTAGGTAAAGCCAGCAGGACTGCTGGTATGTATAATGAAAGAAAGAGGAGTCAAGGGTGATGCCAGAGTTGCATTGCCCAAATGAGAAAGGTCATTTGGTAGGGAGAATTTGGTTTTATTCATGTTAAGTTTTAAGATGCTTATCAGAAGTTGAGGAAATGTCAAGTATACATTTGTATATAAAATCAGGAGCTCAGGCAGAAATGGTTCAAGTACTATTACTAGGCAAATCCAAACATTTAGAAGTCAGGAAAAAGAGAACCCACTAAAGATACTAAGGAGGAACAATAATTGGGCTGTAAGGCTGGGTGTGGTGGCTCATGCCTGTAATTCCTGGAATTTGGGAGGCGGGGGGAGGGTGCGGATCATTTGAGGTCAGAAGTTCAAGACCAACCTGGTGAACATGGTGAAATCCCATCTCTACTAAAAATGCAAAAATGAGCTGAGCATGGTGGTAGGCACCTGTAATTCCAGCTACTTAGGAAACTGAGGCATGAGAATCGCTTGAACCTGGGAGGCGTAGGTTGCGGTGAGCTGAGATGGTGCGACTGTACTCCAGCCTGGGCAACAGAATGAGACTTCATTCTCAGAAAAGAAAAATTGAGCTGTAGGGTAACCAGCTGTTTTAGCACCTCAAGTCCCACATCTGGGAATCTTCTCAGTCTCTGACAAAATGGATTGTTGGGTTACCCTGGATAAGAGGAAATAAAGAATACTCTGATCTGGAATTAGACAGTGTTTCCATAGGAGGGAAATGATAAATTTGCCAAAACTACTGAAGCATTTTAAGGAAATGCATTGCTTTGTGAAACTGTTAACCTTTAATGGGAAATAATGGAATTGCTAGAGAATAGAGTTATGGTACAGATAGAACATCAGGAAGAAAGACTTTCTTGTGTATTTCATAAACATTGCATTGGTGGTCCAAATTCAGAATTTTCTTAAGTCTCAGATATTTTCACTTTTTCTCTTAAGCAGCAGACAGAATGCAAGTAAAAGTAATTATTAATCACCAAAAGGATCTATGGATGAAAGCTGGATGCTTTAACAGTTCATTCTGATTTTAAAATTGATTTGCATATTACTGGTGGAAAGTGTACTATGATGGGACATTTATTTGACAGGTTGTCAATTTTCTTTCAGTTTTATTGGTTATTTTACGTTTTTTTCTTGTAGATTTTACTAATCTTTGCTATTTCAATAGGAGTCATGGCTTCGAAAGAACTACCTTATTGATTTCAAACACCATTTTATGAGTCGTTTTCCATATGCCTTAAAAGAAATAACCAAGCACAAAAGGAAAGAGGCAAATAAAAGGTATTTTGATTCTTTTTCACTATATAACCTTGAAAAGCTGTTTAACCTGAAATTATCAGAAGATAATTAGCTTTGATATGGAACTTTATACGCTGCTGTGTATTTATGTCTGGATTTTGTGAAAATAAAAGTAGTATGGCTGATTTTTGGACAAGTCAGTTTGAGCCTTGGGATTAACAGTTTTAAAATTTTGTTTGTTTTAAGTCTGTAAAATGATTTTTTTAATGCTAGATGAATGTATTAACTTACATAAATACAAATTTAATAAAAGTGGCCAAGGTGGATGGTTTATTTGGGTGAGGCACTGTGAGATTATTGAATCTCTTAAGCAAGAGAATATTGTGATGATCATCTAGTTTTGCTCTCATTTATACATGAGGAAACTGGTAGTGAAACTCATATCAGTATCCTGAAGGAAGAAGGATAATTGGAGAAAAATCAGAAGTAAAGGGTAACTGATTAGAAGGTGAAGGTTAAAAAAAAATAGTAAGCCTAGAAATTATTTAAAGTGACTACATCAAGTAACAGCAGATAAATGTGAGAACCACATATGTAATAAAATTTGACAAGCAGGTACAAGCTAAAACACTAATAATGTAGTTCCTGTAAATGAACAAACACTTGCAGGGGATCTTAAATTTAAAGTCTGTCAAAGGCTCTTAAATATATCAAAGGGAATATACTAGCTAGAGAATCATTGAGGTTTTTTGAACAGGATTCAGAGGATGTGCTTGGAAGCAGTATTTCAGGCATAAGAGTTTTTCATTCATTCACTAAATAATTATTTTGGTTGCTTACTGTGAACAAGGTAGAACAAAGTATTGTGATAAAAAGGATGAGATTTTTTAAGCTATATAACCTGCTCTCCTAAGCAGTTATATTATTTTTTTTGAGATGGAGTCTCACTCTGTTGCCCAGGCTGTGGCACCATCTTAGCTCACTGCAACCTTTGCCTCCTGGGTTCAAGTGATCCTGCTGCCTCAGCCTTCCAAGAAGCTGGGATTACAAGTGTGCACCACCAAGCCTGGCTGATTTTTGTATTTTTAGTAGAGACAGGGTTTCACCATGTTGGCCAGTCTGGTCTTGAACTCCTGACCTCAAGTGATCTGCCCACGTCAGCCTCTCAAAGTGGTGGGATTACGGGTATGAGCCACTGCACCCGCCCTTAAGCAGTTATATTCTAAATCATAAAAGAGTGTTAGGATCCAGTCATGAGACAGAAACCGCGACAGTGGTTTTTTAACAAGAGAATTTAATATAAAGAATTGTTAACTAGGTATACAAAAGAAGTTAGGTATTATGGAGGTAGCAACTACAGGAAGCAGATAGTACTTGTAGAACTGGGGGAACAAGGAAGAAGCTTGGAGGAAAGGAGCCAAAACTCTAACCTCTGAGAAGGGGATGCTCCTCAGCGAGTACTGTTATCTTGAGCTGAGAGCAAGGGCCCCATAGGGCTGAGGCCTTTCATAGAGGCATGATGTTTCTGGTTCTGTGTCAGAAATACTACAAAGTGGAGTCTGCTATAATGAACTGCAAATGACCTGAAGAAGAGCTACTGATTGACAGTGGCAGTGGTAGGAAACAAAAACAAATCTAGCAAGCATACAAAGAATGTCCCATCTTCCTCTTACAGTTTTCTAGTCTCTTTTTACTGCCTCTTTATTGGCAGAGCCTAATAAGCCATCTGCAAAGGGAAAAATATGGGTTACGGAGTCCCAACCCTACGATCACAAAGCAGAGTGTAGAGGGTGACTTTCAAGCTGAGAAACAGTAGCTCAGTAAGTGACAGAAGTAAATGTACATACGTAACACAAAGCAGCATATAAGTATATTAGAACTGTACAACTAAATGCTGTAGGAATTCATAGGAAGAGACAGATCACTTGTTAGGATAAACAGACAAAGCTAAATGGAAGAGTAGTATTTTAACTGGGTTTGAACGTGAATGGTTTCAGCAGGTGGAAATGCAAGGGATGAGACTATTGTAACTGGAGTAGATAGCATGTAAGAAAGCTACAGGATTAGGAAATGGATGGAGAGCATGGATCTGGGTCCAGTCTGAGTTCTTCACTGGCCTTGATGTGGTAGTCATTTCTTGACTCAAGAGTTCATTTATCTTTCATATCCTTTTGGCATTAAAGACTTTTGGTTCAGTCAGAACTGTTTTAGGGAGCTTCTGGAGTTGAGGGGACAGAATCAAAGGACACTTTATTGAGCAAAACAGGTTTTTTTTCCCCCATATAATTTTCTTATTGAATTTTTATTCTGGGGTTTATAAGTAAGCTTCAGAAAGAAAGTCCATGAACTTCTGAAGTATTGATAGAGAATTATATCTGTATTTTTTCAGGTAAGGCATTCCATATATAATTTTCATCATAATGTGATTAAATTGTGGTTAAGGTTTAGGATTTAGTAAATAAATTATTCACTGTAAATAAATTATTGAAGAGTGTATTGGTGTATCATTCAAGAAATTTATTGAACTCACCATCTCACGCCAGTTAGAATGGTGATCATTTAAAAATCTGGAGACGGCCGGGCGCGGTGGCTGAAGCCTGTAATCCCAGCACTTTGGGAGGCCGAGGCGGGTGGATCACGAGGTCGAGAGATCGAGACCATCCTGGTCAACATGGTGAAACCCCGTCTCTACTAAAAATACAAAAAACTAGCTGGGCGTGGTGGAGCATGCCTGTAATCCCAGCTACTCAGGAGGCTAAGGCAGGAGAATTGCCTGAACCCAGGAGGCGGAGGTTGCGGTGAGCCGAGATCGCACCATTGCACTCTAGCCTGGGTAACAAGAGCAAAACTCCGTCTCAAAAAAAAAAAAAATCTGGAGACAACAGATGCTGGAGAGGATGTGGAGAAATAGGAATACTTTTACACTGTCGGTGGGAGTGTAAATTAGTTCAACCATTGTGGAAGACAGTATGGCAATTTCTCAAGGACCTAGAAATAGAAATTCCATTTGACCCAGCAATCCCATTACTGGGTATATATCCAAAGGATTATAAATCATTCTACTATAAGGACACATGCACGCGAATGTTCGTTGCAGCACAGTTTACAATAGCAAAGACCTGGAACCAACTCAAATGCCCATCGATGATAGACTGGACAGGGAAAATGTGGCACATATACACCATGGAATATTATGCAACCATCAAAAACGATGAATTCGTGTCCTTTGTAGGGACATGGATGAACCTGGAAGCCATCATTCTCAGCAAACTGACACAAGAGCAGAAAATCAAACACCGCATGTTCTCACTCATAGGCGGGTGTTGAACAATGAAAACACATGGACACAGGGAAGCACTACACACTGGGGTCTGTTGGGGGGAAATAGGGGAGGGACAGTGGGGGGTGGGGAGTTGGGGAGATAGCATGGGGTGAAATGCCAGATATAGGTGAGAGGGAGGAATGCAGCAAATCACACTGCCACGTGTGTACCTATGCAACAATCTTGCATGTTCTTCATATGTACCCCAAAACCTAAAATGCAATTAAAAAAAAATTTATTGGACTCTTATGTGCCAAGGCATTTACTGTACTAGTTGCTGAGCATTTTGTGGTAGAGGAAATAGGGCACTAGTTCCCATGGAGTACAGTGTAATGAAAAAGACATCTATTTCACTTGATTCTTTAATCAGTGACTGATTTTGATAAATATAGTGAAGAAAGAGTTTAGGTTAATACAGGAGTATGTAATAAGGAGTTGTCCTGATCTTTCATAGAGGGAAGACCATCTTAGAGAAGGCTGCCCTGATGGTAGTGACAGTGTGCTGAGACACAAATGGGAAAAAAAGAAAAGGAATTAACTTTATGAAGAGGTTGAGATGATTAAATTGAGGGATTTTTAGCAAAGATGGATTGACAGTATAACCTACTTTTCATAAGATTCCCACCAGTGACTGATTTTTGGAGGGCCTACAGACTGCTCTTAAGTAAGTGCATTAAATACTTAGCAAATAGCCTGTGAACGGCGGCACAAATCAAAGTTAGGGAAGTCAACAGTGGTCTAGGCCAAAGTTCCCCAGTCATGTTGCTATGAGGACTGGTTTCATGGAAAACAATTTTTCCACGGACCTGAGGTGGGAGGGTTGGTTTTGGTATGATTCAAGTGCATTACATTTATTGTGCGTGTTATTTCCATTATTATTATGTTGTAATATGTATTGAAATAATTACACAGTTTACCAAAATGTAAAGTCAGTGGGAGCCTTGAGCTTGTTTCCCTGTAGCTAGACAGTCCTATCTGGGGGTGATGGGAGACAGTGACGAATCTTGAGGCATTGGACTCTCATAAGGAGCATGCATTGTAGATCCCTTGCGTACAGAGTTCACAGTAGGGTTCGTGCTCCTATGAGAATCTGATGCCACTACTGATATGACAGGAGGCTGAGCTCAGGCAGTAATGTGAGCAGTAGGGAATAGCTGTAAACACAGATAAAGCTTCACTCTCCCCCCGCTCACCTCCTGCTGTGCAGCCTCGGTCCTGACAGGCCACAGACTAGTGCCAGTCTGTGGCCCAGGGTTGGGGGACCCCTGATCTAGGCCAGTGTTGGTCCGCTTATTCATGTACTCGCAATGTATTGTTACTTTTATTTTTTATTGTATTTATTGAGACAGAGTTTCACTCTTGTTGCCCAGGCTGGAGTGCAGTGGTGCAATCTTGGTTCACCGCAACCTCCGCCTCCTGGGTTCAGGCGATTCTCCTGCCTCAGCCTCTTAAGTAGCTGGGATTACAGGCATGTGCCACCATGCCTGGCTATTTTTTTGTATCTAGTAGAGATAGGATTTTACCATGTTGACCAGGCTGGTCTTGAACTCTGACCTCAGGTGATCCACCCACCTCAGCCTCCCTAAGTGTTGGGATTACAGGCATGAGCCACCATGCCCAGTCTGTATTTTTAACCTGATGTCTACATTTTAAAGTCTCAGGTTGAAATACAGAGTTAAAAAATATATAATTTATTTTTGGGGGGTAACATATATATAACATTAACCTTTTATATCACTTTTTAAATGTACAGTTTAGTGGCATTAAGTAGTTTCACATTATTGTGTGATCATCATTACCATCTATGGCCAGAATTTGTCATCCCAAACTGAAGCTTTGTATTCAAATAACCCCCACACACTCCTCTCCCTCTAGCTCCTGGTAACTACTGTTCTACTTTCTGTCTCTATGAATTTGCCTATTCTAGGTATCTTTTATATGTAGAATATTGCAGCGTTTGTCCTTTTATGTCTAACAGATCTTCAGGGTTCGTGTTGTATGTATGAAAATTTCATTTCTTCCTTTTTTAAAATAGACTTTATTTTTTAGAGAAGTTTTAGGGTCAAAGCAAAATTGAGCAAAAAACAGTTCTTATGTACATTGTGTGACACTTAGTGACTGGGATATATTCTGAGAAATGTGTCATTAGGTGATACCATCTTGTGAACATCGTAAGGTGTACTGTACTCCCTGCCTCCACACTTGTGTGGCCTGTCAGCATCCTGCACCAGAGCAGTACATTTGTTACAGTCAATGAACCTCCATTCTTAATACATCATTACCACCTAAAGTGATACTTGACATTAGGGTTCACTTTTGGTGTTACACATTATGTGAATTTTCATAACTGTGTAATGACCTGTGTCCACCATTATAATATAAAGAATAGTTTCATTGACTAAAAAAATCCTCTGTGCTCTGCCTAGCTTGTCATCCCTCCCTCCCTCATAACTCTTGGTAATTACCTACCTTTGTTCTTGGTAACCACCAACCTTTTTATTGTCTCCATAGTTTTGCCTTTTTCAGAATATCATATAATTGGAGTCATACAGTATATATGCTATTCAACTGGTTTCTTTCACTCAGCAGTATTCATTTTAAGGCTCTTCCATTTCATTTAATGGCTTGATAATTTCTTTTCAGTGCTGAATACTATTCCATTGTATTAATACATATACATAACATTTTGTTTAACTGTCAGTGGGCATTTGGGTTTTTTCTTGTCTTTTAGCTGTTATAAATAATGCTGCTATGAACATTACTCCATTAATTTATGTATGTTTATTGTTTAACCAATACCATCTTGTTTTGCTTATTGTAGCTTTCAGTGAGTCTTGAAATGGGGAGTTTGAGTCTTCCAGCTTTGTTTCACTTTAGTGTTTTGGTTTTTTTTTTTTTTTTTTTTTCCCTTTCTTTCTTATTTTATTTTATTTTTTTTAATGGTGGGGTCTCCTTATGTTGCCCAGGCTGATTTTGAACTCCTGGGCTCAAGAGATCCTCCTGCCTTGGCCTTTCAAAGTGTCGGGATTACAGGCATGAGTCACCATGCCCAGCTTGTTTTGCATTAGTCTTGTGTTTAGTATTGCGGGTCTTTTGCCTTTTCATATAGACTTCAGAATCAATTTGTCAACAATTAAATAGCTTGCTAGAACTTTGATTGGGATTGTGTTGAATCTATAGATAAGGAATAATTATTCCTTAAACTGCTAGAATGATGCAGGACTAGGATTCAGGTTTATCTTAAGACTAGTTTTTACTTCCCTGGGAGAGAAACCTTTAAGGGCCAAGCTTAGGTTAGGGATGTTGTCCGGGCACAGTGGCTCACACCTGTAATCCCAGCCCTTTGGGAGGCTGAGGTGGGCAGATCACTTGAGGTCAGGAGTTCGAGACCAGCCTGGCCAACAGGGTGAAGCCCGGTCTCTACTAAAAATACAAAATTAGCTGGGTGTGGTGGTGTGTTCCTGGAATCCCAGCTACCCAGGAGGCTGAGGTGGGCGGATCATGCCACTGCATTCCAGCCTGGGCGACAGAGCAACACGCTCTCAAAAAAAAAAAAAAAGATGTCTTGGCAGGTCCTAGGCTTTGACTTTTGACTTCCTTTTCTCGTGGAGCCACTGAAAGGTTGCCTTAGTTCTGCAGCTTTTTTCTTTGGAACTGGCAGTTGCCCTCAGGACTAAACCTTGAGTCCTGGAATCTTGCACTTACAGTTATTTTCGGCAAGATTATAATTATCTGTACTACCTTTACTGGAAACTGAAGTTTCATCAGAGATCTGCCTTTCTCCTAGAATTGTTGGTTGGTATATTTAGTCTTTAAAATTTCTGTATATGTTATTGGAGGAGCAGAAGAAACTCTCTTAGGTTTGCAGATGTCCATTGAGACTTACTGGATCATAATAGATTATGCTGCTTGAGATAAAATTAGGGTAAATTTTTCAAAGCTCTACCTGTGTTTTGCAAAGCTCTACCTTTGTTTTGCAAAGAAATGTTGCAAATCTATCACAGTGTTTATTGTCTCTTTTCTTAACGATAGGACTCCTAATTTTCATCTGGATGTATCGCTACACAAAATAAAAACTAGATTACCTAGCTTTCTTTGCCACTAGGAGTGGTCATATGGATTATTTCTATTAAATAGTTCATTCTTCTTCCAGGGTGAGACTTGTACATTGAGCTATGGTTGGCCATCTTCATCTGGAATTGATTAAGATACTTTAGGCTCAACATATCCAATGTCGAATTAATTTCTGAATCTCTCTGCCCCTTTTTCTTCATCATCTCTATCAATTTAATCACTAATGCTAGAATCCTTGATGACTACTACTCCTGTCTCCACCATCTTCAGGCTTATATGTTTGTATATATTTAAGCACATTTTAAATCTGGCTAATTTTTGTTCTTTCTAAATGCCCTCCTCCCAGTTCATACCAGTATTGAACCTGGTTCTTGGACTTGCCATCTCTTGCTTGGAGTGCTGTAGTAGCCCCACAATTGCTTGTTTATAGCATGTAACTCCAATTTTCCCCTTTGTATCCACACAATCATCTCTCTGAAAGAAGTTTGCAACCATGTTATTCCCTTGCTTACAGAATTAATTTTGATGTCCTTAGCCTCTGGTTCCATTTTACCTTTTCAGTTTCATTTGTCATTCCCGGTCTTATATTTGATACTCGATAATGCCAGATTTCTTTTATTTCCCTTCTCATATATTTGTGGTTCCTCACTACCGTGTCCTTGCTCAAGCCTAACTGGGATTAGTCTTTTCTTTTAAGTTGATTGGCTTTGCCGGGCACAGTGGCTCACGCCTGTAATCCCAGCACTTTGGGAAGCTGTGGTGGGCGGACCACAAGGTCAGGAGATTGAGACCATCCTGGCTAACATGGTGAAATCCCATCTCTACTAAAAATACAAAAAATTAGCCGGGCATGGTGGCATGCACTGTAATCCCACACTCAGGAGGCTGTGGCAGGAGAATCGCTTGAACCTAGGAGGGCAGAAGTGGCAGTGAGCCAAGATCATGCCACTGCACCCCAGCGTGGGAGACAGAGTTGAGACTTCATCTCCAAAAAAAAAAAAAATTGATTGGCTTGTGATATTTATGGCTTTAGTTAACTTTACATTTTTATTTTTTGTTTTTAGTGATAGGGTCTCTCTTTGTTGCCCAGGTTGGTGTGCAGTTGTGTGATCATAGCTCACTGTAACCTCAAACTCCTGGGCATAAGTGTTGCTCCTACCTCGGTCTCCTGAGTAGGTAGCACTATAGGCACTTGTCAGCATGCCTGACTAATTTTATTTTTTTGAGATGGAGTTTTGCTCCTGTTGCCCAGCTGCAGTGCAGTGGCACAGTCTTGGCTCACTGCAGCCTCTGCCTCCTGGGTTCAAGTGATTCTCCTGCCTCAGCCTCCCAAGTAGCTGGAATTACAGGCATATGCCACCATACCTGGCTAATTTTTTTGTGTATTTAGTAGACATGGGGTTTCACCATGTTGGTTAGGCTGGTCTTGAACTCCTGACCTCAGGTGATCCACCTACCTCGGCTTCCCAAAGTGTCGGGATTACAGGTAAGCCCCTGTGCCCGGCCTTAATTTTCTTTTTATTTTCTGGAGAGGCGGAGTCTTGTGGTGTTTCCTAGGCTAGTCTCTAACTCCTAGCTTCAAGCAGTGTTCCCAGTTCATCTTCCCAAAACACTGGGATTACAGGCATGGGCCACCATGCCCAGCCAGCTTTATGTTTTTGAAACATGAAAGAAATAAGCTCTGCTGTTGAGTATACTACAGTTTGAAATGAGTATGTTTAAGTTGCAAGTTTTGTTTTTATTTAAATACTTGAGGTTTTTCGAAATTGTGTTTTGTTTGGCTAGAGTGAATAAACTCATGTTGATATGTGAATTACAAAATTGTTTCAAATCAGTGCTTAGCTGGATATGTCTCCTTATTACACATGTGAGAAAGTTATGGCCAGGAAGGACGAGTGATTCTTTTAAGTCAGATGATAAGTTAAAAGCAGAACCAAGATCTACTGTGATTTCCATCCAAATATAAGTATCTTCTTTAAAAGAAGTCAGGTGTGTCAGGGTGTTTAAGTCTTATCTTTCAAGTTCCCAAGCAAAACATAAGGGCATTTACATTTTGTGTGAACAGCACCTTGAGTAATGAATTGAGCTGTATATACTCTAATTTATACCTTCTTTGAACAACTCTGATTCCATAATGAAATGGTTTATTTATAGAACTGTGGCCTAAATCTTGTTTATGTACTTTTCTACTTGCCATCCATTAATTCTAGAAGGGAATTTTTAACAAGTCCACTGATAGATTAAGTATCCTAATGAAGCAGGCATGGTAGATGTAACACTTTATAGATGTGTGTGTCTTTGTTTATTTCTAGCATCAAGCATTGCACAGTTATCTCCAATAACATAGATCATCTCTTACTGAATTTAACACTGTCTGATATCATGGTCTCCCTGGCAAATGCCACAACTTTGCAAAAGGATTGCAGTTGGATAGAAATGATAAGGAAATTTGTAACAGAGACCCTTGAAGATGGCGCTAGGCTAAATAGTAAGCAACTGAACAGATTGCTTGGAGTATCCTGGAGGTTAATGCAGATACAACCAAACAGAGGTACGTGATGCTACTTTGCCCTTATTTAAGATTAGAGCTCTTACATGTGCTATTTTAAGGTCTAGTTTTGAAATGACGACTTCTAAACATTCCATGTAGTCAGTCTAATTATATTCAAGCCATAAAAGGTAGCTACCGTCTACTTGAACACTAAAATTGTTTATAGCTCAGAGTATCTCTAAGTGGGTAGGTCTACTCTGAAGCAAATTGATAAAGATTTCTACCATCTTCTGATCTAGTTTGACTAGAAATTGAGAACTTTTCCCTTTGATTCATATGGAATGAATCTTCCCTCTTTACCTTTCTTCTAGCTTGAAGTTAAGTTACATTAAGTCAGTTTTAGAGTGACTTTGATTCAAAACAAAGCTTTCCTGTTTGGTTCCCATCTAAATCGTGTTTCTAATATCTTGTTTTTTGTTGTTCCTAGGTTTGTTCTTAAGAAAATTTATAGTGTAGCTACTGATTGGTTTGACATTTTTATTAAGCCATTGCTGTAGGGCTTCAATGGTACTTGTCAGTTTGTGGCTAAAATTGGCTTTGCCATAGGAACAAAGTAAAGTCCTTCTGTGCATTCAGAGGAATTTGGGGGCTGTTAAAGAAACATTTTTTTATTCATATGCAAGTTGTTTTCTTTCTGTTTGTAGAGGACACAGAGACTCTTATTAAGGCAGTTTATACATTGTATCAGCAGAGGGGCCTTATCCTTCCAGTTCGAACTTTGTTATTGAAGTTTTTCAGTAAAATCTATCAGACAGAAGAACTGAGATCTTGTAGATTCAGGTAAAATCTTCTTTTTCTCTTGCTGAGTTTTTCTGTAGTTTGTTTAAATATTTAAATAATTTTAGAGAGATTAAATCTTTGGAGAAGTTTATTCTTTTTAATCCTACTTGCTTGCATTTAAGAAATGATGTAAAATTTTAAAAGAAGCCTACGTAATAGTGCCAGTAAACTTTATGCCTATATTTGAACAAATAAAAGACTGCTTAGGCATGCGTTTCTACCTGTCCACTTGCGGCTAAGGAACAGTTGGAACCTCTTCTCTTTCCTTAAAAATTACGGAGGTTGAATTCCTAGCCATTAGTGACATATTGAGGCATATAGGGTAAGAGTGAGGGCAGTAGAAAATGAGAAAGTTTCTGGCCTAGCTTGGTGTTATCAGAGAGACAACAAAAGAGTGAAACTCGGGAATTTTTCAGTAAGGCAAATTTGAGGTTTATTTGGCATAGTCAGAAATGTTTGAGAGGAAGATAAAGATTTGGGATACCTCAACATACATAGGTAGTTGTAACATATTCTAGTATTTAGTTTAAGCCAGGACTTTACATAACCTCGGTAATTTTCATACTGCTACTGTGAGGTAGATACTGTTAGCTCCCATTTTACAGAAGGAAGCAGAAAATAAATTGGTGAGTATTATGTAGCTAATGTGTAGCAGAGCTGAGACTTAAGTTCAGGTCTGTCTTGACAGCAGAGTCCATGATAGAATCATCAACCTCTCAGGGGACCTAGTAAAAATGTTTACTATTATTCAAGACATTTGCACTCTACCAGGTTTTCTAAAGGAATAAAATAGCACAAGTTTGAAGCCATTTTGTGTCGAAGCAACTTACGGTGAATGTGTTGTACATTTGTTAATATACAATAACACCAGTTAGGATAAATAGTTCAGTTAAGTGTCTTTATCCTTCAAAATAAAAATATAACTTAGATATTGCCCCCAATTAACATTGATTTAGTGGGTAAAGCCTTGGAAGATGATGCTGGCATCTTGTAGGCTCCCAAATGTTTAAATGAATAATGTATTATTATTTGTACATAATTAGTCACTTTGTGATGTGCTGGTTTAAATTTTTTTTTGTTGTTTAAATTATTTTCCTTGTCTTTAAGAATTACATTTTATTCTTCCTTGGCCTTTCTAAGATACCGTAGTAAAGTGTTATCCCGCTGGCTGGCTGGTTTACCGTTGCAACTTGCTCATCTTGGCTCCCGAAATCCTGAGCTCTCTACACAGCTTATTGATATCATTCATACTGCTGCAGCACGAGCAAATAAAGAGTTACTAAAGAGTTTACAAGCTACTGCCCTCCGAATTTATGGTAAGAGTTTGTTTATTTAATGGTGTAGGTAGTTTTTAAGGGGAGCTTTGTAGGTTTGCCTCTCTGTTAGTCTTAAATTAGTGATGCCATTGCCAAAACAAAACATCAGCCAGTAAATTCATTTTCAGTAGTAGTATTTGTTAGAATATAAAAGGTTAATGATTGTAGATGATTATTACATTCTTAAATTGTCTTTCAAACTACTTGCTATTCATAAATTCAAAACTAATCTGATACTTAAAAATTCCTTTGGCAAGACATATCTTTATTATTTATTTAATCATAATGAATATCTTGTATGACTTTCATATAGTCTTTATTCTGGAACTGACTTAATATTTTAAGCAAAATTATTAAAACATAACTGGGATGTATGTATGTATATAATTATTGAGATATAATTCACATACCATAAAATTCACTGTTTCACAGTGTACAGTTCAATGAATTTTTAAAAATATATTTCTGGCCAGGCATGGTGGCTCACACCTGTAATCCCAGCACTTTGGGAGGCCAAGGCCGGTGGAGGTCAGGAGTTCAAGACCAGCCTGACCAACATGGTGAAACCCTGTTTCTACTAAAGATGCAAAAATTAGCTGGGCGTGGTATTGTGTGCCTGTAATCCTAGCTATTCAGGAGGCTGAGGCAGGAGAATCGCTTGAACCTGGGACGTGGAGGTTGCAGTGAGCCGAGATTATGCCATTGTACTCCAGCCTGGGCAAGAGTGAGACTCTGTCTCAAAAAAAAAAAAAAAAAAAAAAGAACAAAATACAAAATACATTCCTAAGATTGTGCAGCTCTCATCACCATCTAATTCTAAAACATTTTTATCACTCAAAAAATAAATTTGTGCTGATAAGTAGTTTATCCTTATCCCTTCCATCCCCCAGCCCCTGAAAATCACTTACCTACTTTCTGTCTATATGGATCTGCTGATCGTGGATATTTCTTTTTTTTTTTTTTTTTGAGACGCAGTTTTGCTCTTGTTACCCAGGCTGGAGTGCAATGGCATGATCTCGGCTCACCGCAACCTCCGCCTCCCCGGTTCAGGCAATTCTCCTGCCTCAGCCTCCTGAGTAGCTGGGATTACAGGCACGTGCCACCATGCCCAACTAATTTTTTGTATTTTTAGTAGAGACGGGGTTTCACCATGTTGACCAGGATGGTCTCGATCTCTTGACCTCGTGATCCACCCACCTCGGCCTCCCAAAGTGCTGGGATTACAGGCTTGAGCCACTGCGCTCGGCTGCTAAGTTTTTTTGTTTTTTTTTTGGGATATTTCTTATAAGTGGAATTATATAATGTGGGGCCTTTTGTGTCTGGCTTGTTTCACTTAGCATAATATTTTCAAGATTTATCCATGTTGCAGCAAGTATCAATACTTTATTCCTTTTTATTGTTGAGTAGTATTTCATTTTGTGGATATGCCACAGGTATTTATCTATTTGTCTAGTGATGAACATTTCAGTGGTTTCTACTTTTGTGGGTTATAGTTTTAAATATGTATCTTTCAATATTGGTCATATATATGTAGGTGTATATATCTATACACACAGCAAACAAACTCTTCGGCTATAAGTCAGGTTGATGTTATGATTGTCACTGTTTAGCAAAATTGCTTCTTTTCTTTGTGCCCAATCTCTCTTCCTCTTTACTGCCATGAAAGTTTTTATTTCTGAAAAGACACTTGGATATTAAATCTTTAAATAAATTATGTTTGGTGTTTTGTGCAGTAGCATAACAAGCTGTGCATATGTGCCTTATGATAGTAATGTAATTACGCTTTTAAGTAATGGATATTTAGCATAAAATGTTAGCCTGTAATTCAGTGGAAGTCATTGATCTGCTTTATCATAGTTGATTTTAATATGTCTGTCCACCTCACTAGATCCACAAGAAGGCACTGTGGTGGTTCTCCCTGCAGACTCTCAGCAGCGTTTGGTTCAGCTTGTATATTTCCTACCCAATCTGCCTACTGATTTGCTTTCCCGATTAAGTCGTTGCTGTATTATGGGAAGACTCAGTTCAAGTTTGGCTGCCATGCTTATCGGGATACTGCACATGAGGTAGCATGCTCAAGTGAGCTATATTTTAAGTATATAATCTTCTCCCCCTTTTACTGGTAATTTGTGAATTATGGAAGGCTTTTGAAGTCACCTACACTACACCTTCATTTACTCTTAATACAATTACAACTCAGTTGATATCACTAGGTAGAGTAAGTTCACAAGAGTAAGACTGTTTCAAGTTACTTGTTTAATGATTTTTATAGATAGGTTGAAATAAGGGTTGAAATAGAATTTTCAAAAGTGTGCATAATAAGAGGGTTTTTGGTAAGTGAGAGTGTCCTACTTCAAACCTTTGTTGTTACGGAATTGCAATACAAAAGAATTTAATGTTACTGATGAATTAAATAAGCTTGTGAACTGAGACCAGGAATCATTTGTAATCTCTCACTTTTTTTTTCTGGTGGTTTAATAAACATAAAATTTACCATTTTAACCTTTCTTAAAAAGTTTTAATATTTTAAGAGATGAGGTTTCACTCTATTGCCCAGATTGGAGTGCAGTGGCATGATCATAGCTAACTGCAGCCTTGAAGGCTTGGGGTCAAGAGATCTCTGCCTTGGCCTCCCAAGTAGCTAGCTCCGCCTTGGCCTCCCAAGTAGCTGTCTCTACATGCCATT
Source organism: Saimiri boliviensis (assembly GCF_048565385.1). Lineage (NCBI taxonomy): Eukaryota > Metazoa > Chordata > Mammalia > Primates > Cebidae > Saimiri > Saimiri boliviensis. The sequence goes on along the minus strand of NC_133450.1, from coordinate 193,514,149 downwards.
TTCCATAGCGGCTGTGCTATTTTACTCTGAAAGATTTTATATTGTTTGTATTGGAAGTATCCTCGTATATATATCTTCAGTCATAATATTTTAGTATTCTGCAGTATTACTGGTTGTGGCTCATGGGAAGGGTCTGATGTGGTTTTAGGCAGAAATAGAAATCTACCAAAAAAAAAAAAAAAGAAAAGAAATCTAGGCTGCAGTTGAAAAGTTCTTGTCTAGATCCCCTATCTCAGGTAGTTAAGAGTAGCTTACTCTTAGACTTTCTTCATACCAGTATAGGACAGACATTTGGCTCTGGTCACTGGAGGTGTGCTTCATAACTGACAATAAAGTTTCCTTTTACCAAAATAGAGAGCAAAACATATAAATAGAATATTGTTTGTATTTAAACATTCAAGGTTTCATTTTTTTCTTTTTCTTTTCTTTTTTTTTTTTGAGATGGAGTCTCACTCTGTTGCTAGGCTGGAGTGCAATAGTGTGATCTCGGCTCACTGCAACCTCCACCTCCCAGGTTCAATCCATTCTCCTGCCTAGGCCTCCTGAATAGCTGAATTACAGGCACACGCCACCACGCCCAGCTCATTTTTGTTTTTTAGTAGAGACAGGGTTTCACCATGTTGGCCAGGATGGTCTCAATATCTTGACCTCATGATTCACCTGCCTCGGCCTCCTGAAGTGCTGGGATTACAGGCATGAGCCACTGCTCCCAGCCTATTTCTTTCTTGTATATGCACATTTGAGGGGCCTGATCATATTTTAAAAGAATTTTAAATACTGATTAATTTCTCATGTTTTTTCTTTTTAGAGATGAAAAAACTGCACTTTGTTTCGTGTAAGCAAAATGCTTAGGCCTTTTAAAAATTAAATTTTTTTTCTATAATTTAGGAGGTTTTTTATTTGACTTCCAGTAGAGGGCACTCTGTTCCTTGGATGTAACTTAACATTCAGTTCAGTTAAATCACCCTTTGAATTTCTTGAAATTGGTTCTCCTTGGAAGATGCATTTAATGTCTTCATCAACATCTGCTTGCTTATGTTTAGTAACTTTTGTCAAGGATGTTTTTAAAAATTTTTTATTTATTTTTTATTTCTTTTTGTGGAGATTTGTGGCAAGAGTTGGGAAAATATATTTTACAAATATTGATAATATGGACTCATAATTAAACGATTTTCGTTATAGTTAAAATTACCAAATTAAATTTTAATTTTAGTGTTTGTACAGAGTCCATTAGTAGAATTCTCTCTATATAGGTATATTACCACCTCTCTCTCTCTCTCTCTCTCTCTTTGTTGTTGTTGTTGTTTTTTTGAAGTGGAGTTTTGCTCTTGTTGCCCAGGCTGGAGTGCAATGGCGGGATCTCAGCTCACTGCAACCTCTGTCTCCCAGGATCAAGTGATTCTTCTGCCTCAGCTGCCTGAGTAACTGGGATTACAGGCATGCGCTACCACGCCCGGCTAATTTTGTATTTTTAGTAGAGATGGGGTTTCTCTGTGTTAGTCAGGCTGGTCTCGAACTCTCCCGACCTCAGGTGATCTGCCTGCGTTGGCCCCCCAAAGTGCTGGAATTACAGACATGAGCCACTGCACCTGCCCAAGTAGTCCCTTTTTAAAAAGAATACGAAATTTTCAGCCTTCTTGAGCCCATGGCACTATCATTTTATCACTTTTCATAGGGTCATAATTTAAAACTGGCCAGGAATGGTGGCTCATGCCTTGTAAGCCCAGTACTTTGGGAGGCTGAGGTGGGCAGAACACCTTGAGGTCAGGAGTTTGAGACCAACCAGAGCAATGTGGTGAAACCCCCCCTCTTCTAAAAATTCAAAAATAGCTGGACGTGGTGGCCTGTGTATGTAATCCCAGCTGCTCAGGAGACTAAGGCAGGAGCATTGCTTGAACCCAGGAGGCAGAGGTTGTAGTGAGATGAGATTGTCCCGCTGCACTCCAACCTGGTTGACAGAGGGAGACTCCATCTTAAAAAAAAGACTAAGCTTAGTTCATTCAGACATATGTTGGGTTACTTCATATCTTTAGTTTTCTCTTCATAATACCTCGTTTTCTTGACCCTAACTATAAAATAGCCCATTTTAAAATTATTTCCCACTTAACACTCTTACAATGTTGCTTCCCAGTCCCATGCATCGTGTGCATTGCTGCCAGATTAAATTTTCTGCAATACTTCTTTACTCATTTCTGATTTTTATCTTGTCACATTAATTGGTCTGTGAAATCAAGTTTAACTCAATTTTTGTAGTTCTGATACGTTGCCATCTCTGTGAAAGCATTTGTCTAATGGCAGGACATGTACCACCTAAGCACAGATTCCATGTGTTAAAAACCCATCAGCTAGAAATTGTTCGTGTTTATGTTCTCTCAGCTTTTCAAAAATGTGTTTAGAATTGCTGTGCCTACCTTTTTACCAACCAATTACAGTTTTTTAGAATCTGACATTTTCCTCATACCATTCTATCTGTGGTGTTCCATAACAATATCCAGTGGCCTTTTCTCAATTCTTACCCCTCTACCCCGGTTTATTTATACCCAGATTGGGGGAACATAAAGCATAAATATGGAAAGATGCTCTTTGGTGTTATATAAAATCTCTGAGGAAGGAGAGATTGGCTTGCATTAAGAAGTTGGCTTGGGTTTTAAATAGGGCGAATATATGACCTGGTCTGCTGGGAACAGTTCCATTTTACTCCTTTTGGCCCAGCATAATTAGCGCTAGCACCCTCTTTTACTCGCAGAAGTGTTCAGGCTTGGAAAGTGTGTATGGTTTTCATAGTTTTAAAGAAAGTGTGATACATTGCTTGTCATTTATCACTTTTCAGAGGGTCAGAATTTTAAATAGGCTGTTAAATAAGTTCCCCTTTTGGCCACTAGATGGCACAATTGCTTCCTGTTTTCATTGGGTTCAAGAGGATAATTGTTTTCTAACCATTATTTTGTACTTCTTTCTATTGAGCATCTATGCTTTTTATAACCCCTTTAGCTTGTGCTATTGCCTTCATAGAACTTTGCTTATCACGTGGGAATGACACTCAAGAAGAGTGCTTTCATTATTTTATGTCTGTCCCTCCTTAAGAATATTAATAAGGCCAGTATCGAGCGCGGTGGCTCATGCCTGCAATCCCAGCACTTTGGGAGGCCGAGGTGGGCAGATTACCTGAGGTCAGGAATTCAAGACCAGCCTGGTCAATGTGGTGAAACCCTGTCTCTACTAAAAATACAAAAATTAGCTGGGCGTGGTGGTGGGCTGGTAGGCGCCTGTAGTCCCAGCTACTTGAGAGGCTGAGGCAGGAGAATGTGAACCTGGGAGGTGGAGGTTGCGGTGAGCCAAGGTCGTGCCATTGCGCTCCAGCCTGAGCAAAAAGAGCGCAACTCCCTCTCAAAAAAAAAAAAAAAAAAAAAGAATAAGCACTTATAGGTGAATTAGAAGCCCCTAATTTTGTTTGATATTTATTTAGATGTCTTTGATAAAATTTTTAGTATCAGCTTGTCTGTATATTCTCAAGCCTTTTTGCAATACCCATAGTTGACATTTGTTCTCTTTCTTCCCAGCCTTACTGTGAAGGGAATTTTTAAAGGAGACACTAGAAACTGATCTCATAGCAAAAACCAAATAATCCTCATTTAATGAGAAGCTGCTTTACATTTAGCAATTCCTTTTGAGTCCTCTGCCAATACCTTAGCTACACTACTGTGAAATAGACCTAGTTACAACTTTGCTAAGAATAAGAACACATAGTTGCCTTATATTTTCTTTGCTTAATTAAGATACTTTTGCTTAGTTATATAGGAAGCTGAAGCTTATTTAAACTTAACTCACTTACTGAGGCTAAGACTATAAAAATCAAATAGGAAATACATAGCAGCTGAACCTACTGCTGAAAAGCAAAACTTTATCTTGGCTCCTTAGAGTCTGATTTTCAAATGGGATGGAAATTTTCTGTTGTACTACATGTGTTGATCAAGTATGCTTTTTAATGAAACTTTATATGAATATGCTTGAATTTCAAACTTTCCTACTATGGTACTTGAGCCCTTGGATATACAATTAATACAGTGCATACTATGGGTTTTATTTTGAGCTACTACATGAAATTTGTTTTCAATAAAGAAAAATGGTTATGTACTATGCTACCTTTGAAAAGTCTGTCAGCTTGGTCACTTCTGGTAATAATTCTCCTATTGTTTATTATAGATCGTCATTTTCTGGGTGGAAGTATTCAGCTAAAGACTGGTTGATGAGTGATGTGGACTATTTCAGCTTCTTATTTTCCACACTTACAGGTAACCACATTCACGTGCCGGATTAAAAAAGAAAAAACCTAATATGAATCATAATTCTCCTCCTAAGATTTGCCATTTTATTGGTTTGGTTCAGTTTTGAAGATGATAAATATTCTATCTTGGAATGATTTTTGTGATTAGTAAGTGGAAATCTTTGAAGGAATATTTCTGACCTACATTGTTAGGCTCCTGAGGCAGGAAGATGGATGATTTGTCTTTAAATCTCTTACAGTATGAGTATCAAAACCCTGAATGTTATTTGAATGTCATGTTATTGTATTTTTAAGTTTGATGTATTACTGTTACTTTAAATAATTGTATTATTTGAATATTTTCATTTTATACTTGGATAATAATGGGGTTCTTTGAAATTCTCTGAAGACTTGAAATTAGGAGAGTTAATATAGTGTCAGAATCCAAAAAGAACTTGGCAATTCCAATACTGTGCTGAATCCAGCAAGATAAATATTTCAGAAGATACATGTAAACTCCTATATGTTTGTTGTATATTTTTGAAAGTATACATTTGAGATGGCTTTGTTAATAATAGTACTTTTCAAAAAGTTTTTAGTGGTTTTAGAAAGCTCATTGAGAGTCAGTACTATGGCGTGGCTTTCAAACTAGACGATGCCTCTTTAGGGTTGTGCTTACAGCAGTATAGTATTTGAACATCAAGGTAGATAAGGCTGGGCCACATCGGTGGTATTCTGATCATTCTGAGAACTACCTTTCAGGGGGGACTTTGGCAGGTTGGTTGTGTAGGTCAGGCCAAACGTAATAGAGGTGGTAAGGGGAACCAGAAATTGTTAAATGAACTATACGCATATTGTCAAAGTAAAAACACTTAGGGGGATAGGGCAGTTTTAAGACATTTGAAGGGTTATTATCTAAGAACCTAAAGCATTTGATATATATGTAGGAGTATATTATTGCTTTTACTTGCATATCCGCTCTTTTAAACCTACCATTAATTGGAAAGATTATGTCTTTCACTTTAAGTAAAAGTGTCAAAACCCTAGTAGAAGGGGTAAAACCTGTTTCTTGCTATAGTATAGATTGAGTCTTAACACATCTTTTATATAATTATATGAATTTAACTGCCTCCATTGCTAGCATTTTATTTTTTTTAATATAAAAAATATACATGAAATGCAGAAGCTCAGAGTAAACAAGGTAGCTTAAACGATGTTCACTTGAAGACATGCCATTCTGTTTTTTTAAAAATTATGAAAAATGTCACTGCCTTTTTTTTTTTTTAATTGGCTTTCTTTGTTACCTGAATTAGGGTTTTCAAAAGAGGAGCTGACTTGGCTTCAGAGCCTTCGAGGAGTTCCTCATGTCATCCAGACACAGCTTTCCCCTGTGCTTCTGTACCTTACGGATTTGGATCAATTTTTACACCATTGGGATGTAGCAGAGGTAATAGCTCATTTAAAAAGAAACTGGTAATTATTAAAATTCAGTTCATCAACCAGAAATAGTTACTATATATCAGTTGCCTTGTGTGAGATCTTTTCAAAGATACTTGTTTAAAGCGCTTATAATCTTGGGTAGGAGAAGGAAGTTTGAAAAGGAAAATGTTCTTTTATAAATTATGCCACTAGAACAGAACAAATCAGCAATTTGAATGATAGATCCATCTTTTCAAAAGAGGAAAACATTATGTAAAAGGAAGAATTTGATTTTTTGAAGGTAAAACTTAAGAGTTGGTATCCTTGAAGGTGACTTTTTTTTTTTTTTTTTTGAGACGGAGTTTCACTCTTGTTACCCAGGCTGGAGTGCAATGGCGCGATCTTGGCTCACCGTAACCTCTGCCTCCTGGGTTCAGGCAATTCTCCTGCCTCAGCCTCCTCAGTAGCTGGGATTATAGGCACGCGCCACCACGCCCAGCTAATTTTTTGTATTTTTAGTAGAGACTGGGTTTCACCATGTTGACCAGGTTGGTCTCGATCTCTTGAGCTCGTGATCCACCCGCCTCAGCCTCCCAAAGTGCTGGGATTAGAGGCTTGAGCTACTGCGCCCGGCCCGAAGGTGACTTTTTAAATGGAAGATGATTCACCAGTTCGTTTGGTTTTAAGAATTACTATGTAGCTTATTAAAATTAAATTTAAAACCCAAATTCTTTACATTTTGAAGTTTGGTTTACAAGTCTTACTTTATTTTTATTTTTTGAGACGGAGTTCCACTCTTGTCACCCAGGCTGGAGTGCAATGGTGCTATCTCGGCTCACTGCAACCTCTGCCCCCCTGGTTCAAGCGGTTCTCCTGCCTCAGCCTCTCCATCCCAGGTAGCTGGAATTGCAGGCATGTGCCACCACAGCTGGCTAATTTTTTGTATTTTTAGTAGAGGCAGGGTTTCACAGTGTTGGCCAGGCTGGTCTGGTCTCAAACTCCTGACCTCAGGTGATCCGCCCACCTCTGCCTCCCAAAATGCTGGGATTACAGGCGTGAGCCACCACACCTGGTTGTCTACAAGTCTTATTTTTTAAGTAAATTTAAACATTTAAAAGAGGACTTTGATTTACCTTAACTTTTTTACTTTTTTAAATAACCTTAACAGTATTTGTCAAATACTTCAGTTTCATGACAAACCTTCACATATGATTGAAGTAAATCTTAGAGATATCTAATAAATTAAACATATAAATGTGGAAAATCATGTTTTAGTACTACTTAATGAAACTTCAAATTAAAACCACAAGTCTAAATTAACTAACTACTGACTATGAAAAGTTTTTCGTTTATGTTTTGGGGTTTCGTTTGGTGTTTTGTTTTTTAGAGATCTTGCTATTTTGCCCAGGCTGGCCTTGAATTCCTGGACTTAAGTGATCCTCCTGCCTCAGCCTTCTGAGTAGCTGGGGCTATAGACATATGCCATCATGCCCAGTTGCTGACTTGTTTTAAATTGGAATTATAAGGCTGATCTTTTACCCTAATAGGCAAAATTTTGTCTTAAGTGTTATAAATACTTACACTAAACACACAGAAAATATCACAAACATTAAAAGGATTTGTTTCATTTCTAAGTTCTTAAGTTTATTTTTATTCTCTTGTGTGTGTATGTAAATTTATGGGGTACAATTACAGTTTTCTTACATGCAAGATCAGGTATCAGAGAGTATCTGTCACCCAACAATGTACATACACTGTACCCATTAAGTAACCTCTTGTCATTCACCACTCCCACCCATTCATCTTTTTTAGTCTCTATTGTCTGTCATTTCACACTCTATGTGCATAAGTAGACATTATTTAGCTCCCACTTATAAGGAAGAATATGCACTGTTTGTGTCTGACTTGTTTCACTTAAGATAATGGCCTTCAGTTACATCTGTGTTGCTGCAGAAGGCATGATTTTATTCCTTTGTATGGCTGAATAGTATTTCATTGTATGTAAATATCATACTTTCTTTATGCATATGTTGATGGACATTTAGGTCAATTCCATATATTTGCTATTGTGAATTGTGAATAGTCCTGTAATAAACATATAATAAACAGGAATCTTTTTGACGTAATTATTTCTTTTTTTTTTTCTTTTGAGACAGAGTCTTGCTATTGCCCAGGCTGGAGTGCAGTGGTGCAATCTGGGCTCACTGCAACGTCTGCCACTCCTCCCCCTCATGCCCCCACTCCCACCCCCACCCCCCCGCCATCGGGTTCTAGCGATTCTCCTGCCTGAGCCTCCTGAGTATCCAAGACTACAGGTTGATCATCATGCCTGGCTAATTTTTGTATTTTTTAGTAGAGACAGTGTTTCACTCTTTTGGCCAGGCTGGTCTTGAACTCTCCTGACCTTGTAATCTGCCTGCCTTGGCCTCCCAAAGTGCTGGGATTACAGGCTTGAGCCACCACACCCAGCCAATTATTTCTTTTTATTTGGTACATACTCAGTAGTGCGAGTGCTATATCAAGTGGTAGTTCTATTTTCAATTCTTCAAGAAACCTTTATACTGATTTCCACAGAGGTTGTACTGATTGACATTCTCATCAACTGTGTTTAAGTGTTCCCTTTTCTGCATCCTCACCAATACCTGTTATTTTTTGTCTTAATAGCAATTCTAACTGGTGAAAGGTGACATTTCTTTGTGGTTTTAATTTGTATTTCTCTGATGATTGATTTTGAGCATTTTTTTCATGTGCTTTTTTTGGCCAATTTGTCATCTTGAAAAATACCCATTCATGTCCTTTGCCTACTTTTTAATGTGGGATTATTTGATTTTTTGTTGTTGTTTGAGTTCCTTGTACTGTAAATTTTGGATATTAGTCTCCTGTCTGGTGCATGGTTTGCCTATACTTTCTCCCACTCTGCAGGTTTTCTGTTTGCTTAGGTAATTATTTTTCTGTGTAGAAATTTTTTAGTGTTATGAAGTCCTATTTGTCTATTTTTGTTTTTGTTGCTTGTGCTTTTTGGCTCTTAGTCATGAATTATTTGTCTAGATCAGTGTCCAGAAGAGTTTTCTCTAGGTTTTTTGTATTTTTATAATTTCACATCTTATATTTAAGTGTTTAATCCATCTTGAGTTGATTTTTGTGTATTGTTAAGGGAGATCCAGTTTCATTCTTCATGGCAATCCAATTTTCCCAGCACCATCTTGTTGACTTTGTCAAAGCTGAGTTGGTTATAAATAGGAGCCATTATTTTTGGGTTCTTTATTCTGTTCCATTGATGTATGCATCTGTTTTTATGCCACTACCATGTTGTGTTTACTACAGCCTTGTAGCTGAAGTATCACAGGTAATGTGATACTTCCAGCTTTGGTCTTTTTGCTTAGTATTGCTTGGCTATACAGACTCTTGTTTTGGTTCCGTATTAATTTTAGGATTTTTTTTTCTAATTTTGTGAAAAATGACATTGGTATTTTGATAGAAATTTCATTTAATCTAAAGATTAATTTGGATAGTGTTGTCGTTTTAACAATATCAATCTTCCTATCTGTGAACATTGGATGTTTTTCCATTTGTGTCATCTACATTTTTTTTTCATCAGTGTTTTCTTGTTCTCCCTATAGAGCTCTTTCACCTCCTTGGTTATTCCTAGGGTTGTTTTTTTTTTTTCTTTTTTTTTTTCTCCACCCCCACCCCTATTCCTAGGTGTGTGTTTTTTTTTTTTTTTTGTAGCTGTTATAAGTGAGATTGCTTTCTTGATTTTTGTTCTCAACTAGATAGTTATTGGTATATAGAAATGTACTGATTTTTATAAGTTGATCTTACATGTTGAAAACTTTACTGATTTCATTTTCAAATTTTTTTTTTTTTTTTCATTCTATTTTGAATTCTCTTCACGCTCTTCCTATCTCTAGGGACTATGCATTTTATAGATATTTAACTTATTTCCCTCATGGCTTTGTTTGACTCTGGTCATAATGCTAGGGTCATGCCAATGATGTCCTCTTTTTATTAGTGCCTGGTATTGTGTTTACTTACAGGTCTTGAAATCTTACATTCATTTTAGATTTTCAACTTGCTTTTATCTCTCAGGGTCTGTGTGGTGACTTGTAAATTCTCAGGGAAAGCTCAACCTCTGATGGTTATGATAACACGTGTAACTTTCTTGGTATGATACTTGGGGAAAGTTCAAGTGTTTTCTGATTTGTGAAAGAGGAGATTATATTAGAGTAGTTGTGGCAGACTAGTTTTCTACAAAGAACAGTGGAGAATGGTATTTAGAAACCAACATGTGGAATTTAGATGTGCTCATTGCTGTTTGGTGTTGCTTTTCCTGTATCCTCCTATTGGACATAAAATAGTCATTCACCACCACAGAATTTATTCTAGTTACATCCTGTTCCTTTTTTGTACCTACCTTCTCCTGGCTCCAGTTATACTTAATATATTTACCTGATCAGTTTCTCCTTAGTCAGTCTTCCCTTGCTGCCACCCCTCTTGTCTCCATTTGGACTCTGGTTTTTGGGGGCAGTCTACTGTGGGCCATCTCCATACTCCCACTGAATCCAGTGCCAAAATTTACCTAGCTTGGCCCCACCCATTGGCTTTAGAACTGAAATGTTTAGGGCAGCAAGGGGAGGCAGAAGGGAAGTGAAGTGGTCATTATTGAATGTGTACTTTTCAAATGTGGTTTACCTCTGATTGATGAAAATATTCACCATGTTTGCTTTGAAGTAGGAAGATAGCCTTGGAAATGAGGTTTTTCTCATTGTTACTTATAGGTATAAAAGAAAAGTTACCAAGTAGAATCTCTGGGTTATATCAATATACAGGATATTTTATAGAGAAATAATATAGATCTGTTGATTTCTCTCTCCCCCCACTCTCAAATCTATAAATAATAAGTATGAAAAGTCTCGATTTTTCAGGGCTAGATGACAGTTCTCTTGAACTTAAATGACTTATCTCTTCCTGGAGTGACATTCTTCCTTCTACCATTCTTGTTTTTTCATGTGATTTTTCTACATATTTCATTTTGTTAGCATACTGCATCAGATTCTGGAGTTTGTGCTGTGACTGACATCTGTAAAGGACTTAGTACTGTTCTTGACTTTTCTCGTTTTTCCAAGAGTTTAGGAAATTAAAAATGCTAGGGGTTGGCTGGATGTGGTGGCTCACACCTGTAATTCCAGCACTTTGGGAGGCCAAGGTGGGTGGATCATGAGGTCAGGAGTTCAAGACCAGCCTGGCCAAGATGGTGAAACCTGTCTCTACTAAAAATACAAAAAAATTAGCTGGGCGCTGGTGGTGGAGGCCTGTAATCTCAGCTACTCAGGAAGCTGAGGCAGAGAATTGCTTGAACCCAGGAGGTGGAGGTTGCAGTGAGCCAAGATAATGCCACTGCACTCTAGCCTGGGCAACAGAGCAAGACTGTCTCAAAACAAACAAACAAAAAACTAGAGTTTTACTTGTAACTACTTTTTGTGCAGATTTCTCTTTTACCTTTAGCGAGTAGGAGGCAGTGTTACGATTAAGTTGAACAGGATATTGGTATTTTCTGGGTCATAAATATTTTTTTTGTGATACATTTCTCTATCAGGTGGGCAAAAAAGCTTTTGTTAGCCCTTTGTTCACATCACTCAGATCTTTCTGTTGTAGTACTCAACAGAAATACAGTATGTCCTCACTTAACATCATCAGTAGGTTGCTTAGGAAACTGAAATGACATACGTGGCAGGTCCCTGAATAACGTTTTTTTTTTTGGAGATAGTGTCTCACTTTGTCATCCAGGCTAGAGTGCACTGGCATGATCATGGCTTACTGCAGCCTCAATCTCCTGGGCTCAGATGTTCCTCCTGTCTCAACCTTCCGAGTGGCTGGTACCACAGGCACATGCTACCCCATCTGACCAACTTTTTTTTTTCTTTCTAGAGATGAGATCCCACTGTGTTGCCCAGGGTGGTCTCAAATTCCTGGGCTCAAGCAGTTCTCCTACCTTGGCCTCCCAAAGTGCTAGGATTATAGGCATGAGCCACCATCCCTGGGTGAAAAACATTTCTTAATAAAATTGATTAGGGAAAAAAATGATTGCAATATACATTGTTTTACTTAAAGTCAAAGTTTCCGAGAACCTGCTGAAGTTGTTAAGTTAGGACTTACTGTATAGTCTCCATGTTGATAGATTATAAGCTCCTTGAGGGTTGTGAGAAAGAAGAGGTTTCTCCTCCTTTTATTCCTGTGCATGGCGCCTAACAGGGGCTAGCTCAATATTCAGTACATGATTAGTAGATGAACTATTTGGAAAATCAGGGCATATATAAGATATATCAGTTTGATCTTTAACATTTGCATCTTCAGAGTAATTTGTTATATGTTTCCTGTTAATATGCAGAGCAAGTAACTATTAAAAGAAACTATTGCTCACACCTGTAATCCTAGCACTTTGGGAGTGTGAGGTGGGTAGATTGCTTGAATACAGGAGTTTAAGACAAGTCTGGACAACATGGTGAAACCCCATGTCTACTAAGAATTCAAAAAATTAGCCAGGTGTGGTGGTGTGAGCTGGGTCACCAGGGTTCCAGTGAGCTGGGATTACATATCTGCACTCCAGCCGGGGAGACAGAGCAAGACGCGTGTCTCAAAAAAAAAAAAAAAAAAAAAAAAGAGTGTATTGAACTTGTTTCTGACCTGAAATGTTCTGATTTGGTTGCTGGTTTTCTTTTTCTGACAGGCAGTTTTTCACAGTTTATTGGTTATTCCTGCCCGAAGTCAGAGCTTTGACATCCTGCAAAGTGCCATCAGTAAGCATTTGGTAAGTTTCCTTAAACTTTCTCTTAGGAAAGAACACAAGATGCATTGATTAGGATAAAGTTGACCATAGCCACAGAAAGAGCATGTCTGGAATTCTAAGCTTAATGATACCATAGCCTCTTGCAGCATGATGCATTGGCAAGAACTAAGGAATCTTGGTATTTTTCCTGGTTGTTATTAATTGTGTGACCTTGAGAAAAGTCTCTTCTTAGGACCTCACTTTTCTACATCAGTGAAATAGGAACCTGAAAATTAAACTTGAAATACTTTCCAACTTCGAATGTTCTTGTAATTCATATTTGCTTGGCTTTAGTGTATTGAGAATTCAATATCTAGACTGGAGTCTGGGTTCCACCTAGAAGGTTTGGGGTCCAAAGTAGGGACATCATCTAACCCGATACAAGGTGTGGTCACTGGAAGCTGGAGACTCAACTCTGAGACTGACCTGTTATTTGATATTGGGTGTCTTATTTCCATTGGTATAAAATTCACATTAGGTATACCTCCGTAGTGGCTTCTGACCTCCTCCAGTATTTACATTCTTATCTTTGGCTTTTTATTTATAATGTATTATAGTACAAAAGAGGGCTTCCAAATTATATCTTTGGGAAACACACTTGTATGGATAAAATATAGGCATATCCACACCCCTTTTTCTCTTTCAAAAATGTTATTTCCCTTGAGTTGGAAGAGAGTACTGCTTTGAATTCCTAGTACTTTCTCCCTGCTATCAAACTTCCAGTCCTTATCCCTGTGTCATCAACGATGCCAACTTTTTCCCCCACCTCCACTTCAGAGATTACGTTCTCCTTTGAATACATTCATTAGTAAAAGATCAATATGCCAGTAAGTCTTGGCCACTATTTTCAAACAGCCTGTGGAGGAAGTTAAGACCTCAGAATTTGCAGACTTTTTAAGATAATTACTCAACAGTAGCCTCCAGGAGATTGAAACCATGTATATATGCAGTTACAAGTTAGACTCTGCCTTAACAACAATGCATACAGTATATTCTAGATGACTTAGCAAACCGTAATGACCCTGCCTGGGTTTCTTGGCAGTGAAGCAGTCAAATGTTAACTATAGTTATGTCTTTTACTGACTCCAGCAGAGGTTATGTTTATTCATGTCTGAATGACTAAATCAAAGTGCACAGGAAGGCTAATTTTTAAGTGAACTATTTATATGTTTAATTACCTGGCATAGGAGTGGTGCCAGATACGAGTTTTCCAGCCTGAATAATCTAAACATTTTTAAGTATGATTGTTGTTATCAAGATTTTCTTTGAGTGCATGAAACAATCCCTTTAAACAGTTATTTCTAACTATAAATAGACATTTTACAGAAGATTTTAGAAGATTTTGTCATGAAGGGGAGGCAGTGGATTGGGTTAATAGCACTTCTTGCATTTGCATGTTTTCATAGTCATTTAGGGATGAAATTCTCAAGGGAAAATAGGACCTTAAGGTGTGGCAGGTGGCATGTGTTAGGTATATATCAATTTTCAGTAGAAATGATGTAAAATTATCATGATTTAACAGGTTTTGGTTTTATTTGGAGGAGGGGGGCTGTTTTGAAGCTGTAATTAATCTTGTTTTTCTCTGCTTAGGTTGGGTTGACTGTAATTCCTGACAGCACGGCTGGCTGTGTTTTTGGTGTTATCTGTAAGCTCCTGGATCATACTTGTGTAGTTAGTGAGACTCTACTGCCATTTCTGGCTTCTTGTTGCTACAGTCTTCTTTATTTTCTACTCACTATAGAGAAAGGGGAAGCAGAACATCTAAGAAAGAGGTAATTATTTTTAATTCTTCAACCTTAATTTTTCTACTGTCTCCCCTCTCCCAACCAAATAATAATGAGAGAGTTAATGACAATTAGGTTATACAAAGATCTTAAATTCTCTTTCAGAGAGTTTGCGTCAGCCTAGCTAGCGTTTTCTTTGTTCCTTCATGAATCCCCTTTGTGTTGTAGTGAAAATTAATTTTTGTTTTTTTTGTCCCCCTTTAAGTTACAAATTTGAAAAGTTAGGTGGCATTATAAAATTTCTTGAGAGGTTTCTCTTATTAATGTTGCTATAGGTCTAGCAAGAAAAATAATTCTACCCTTAGGAGGATGGGCTATTAGTACAAACCTTTGTATTTTGTTTTGAGCTTCATTAGAGCTAGCCAGAGTAGAATTTCAAATCTTGGATTTAAGGAAATTTCTCTAAGATGCTAGTGTTTTTAATTAGTACTTTTGCTCATATATGACAGGCTAGAGCTTTTAGCATAGTTGGGAAGATTTTACTTTAATTTTTAAAAGCATTTTATGCTTATATTCTTATTGGTGTGCCTATTAAAACTTCATTGTGGAAGGTTTTTTTTTTTTTTTTTTTTTTTTTTTTTTTTTTTTTTTTAAAGACAGAGTTTCGCTCTTGTTACCCAGGCTGGAGAGCAATGGCGCGATCTCGGCTCACCGCAACCTCCGCCTCCTGGGTTCAGGCATTTCTCCTGTCTCAGCCTCCTGAGTAGCTGTGATTACAGGCACGCACCACCATGCCCAGCTAATTTTTTGTATTTTTAGTAGAGACGGGGTTTCACCTTGTTGACCAGGATGGTCTCGATCTCTTGACCTTGTGATCCACCCGCCTCGGCCTCCCAAAGTGCTGGGATTACAGGCTTGAGCCACCGCGCCCGGCTCATTGTGGAAGGTTTTAAAAACTCTTAACAGGTTGGCAAACATGAGAAAATACTCTGTCATCTGCTTTTAATGTTTTGATGTGTGCCTTTTTGGCCTTTTTTGAACTTGTAAATGACATGAAGATATATACTGAACGTATAAGACACATTTATGTAGTTTAAAAGATAATTATAAACTGAACCTCCAATTAACCAACCCCAGGTTTGGATATAGACTATCATTAGCACATATACTGTTAATGTACCCAGCACAGTTAAATGTCTTCTACATACCCCTCTGCCCCAGATCACTTTGGTGTTGATCAACTTCATTGCCTTTTAAAATACAATAATAAAAATGGTTTATTTGCATTTGTGAACAGCATCATGTTTGTTTTGCATATTTGTGAATTTTATGGGAATTATATTTTTTTGTGATTTGATTCAACATTGTTTTTGAGATTGATTGAAGTTGACTCATTTAGCTGTATTTCATTCATTTTTATTTCTCCATACCAATTTCAGCAAACTTCTTTCTATAAAGAGTCAGTTTGTAAATATTTTGTTTTGCAGACCATTAGGTCTCTGTCACAGCTACTTAACACTACCATGGTAGTGTGAAAGCATCAGTATGTAAATAAATGAGTACAGTTGTGTTCCAGTAAAACTATTTACAAATGTCATGGACTGGATTTGACCTGTGGCCATACTTTGCTCAGTCTGCTCAATAGTATTCTGTTACATGCATGTATCATAACTTAGCCATTTTATTGTCAGCATTCAAATTTTTTCTAGTAAAAGAGTTAGGTGTGTATGGAAAAAATGTGTATTTCACTTTAAATATGCTATAAAATTTATACATACATAAATTTGATATTTTTCTTACATCATCAAACTTTAGGTCTGACAGATCAAGAAAAAGCTTTATAAGTAGCAAGGAACTTCTCAGGGTTCTAGAGATTTTACAAGCTCCCCACTTAGGAAATGTATATATTGCTATTTGTCATTTCCTGTCACTTGAAATATAGCCCCTAAAACAATTTAATGTAGTTTCAAAGATCTGTTGTAGTCTTTTATAGAGAAACATCCTTTCTTGTGGCTGCACTGAGCAAAATTAAGGGTGCATAATACTTGTTGCCTGTTTAAAATGCCCAGTTTTAGAGGTGTTCTATACTGGGTATTGGAAAGGTTGACATTACTAGGATCTTGTACATATTTTAGGATATCAGGCACAGTTGGCAGCTGAAGTCTTAGGTGTACCTAAAATTCCCTTTTTCCCCACTGGAGAAGGTGTTTATAAGATTATAAAATGATGAGAATGTTTGCCAAATTATTGAGGAGCCTTCGATTTCACAAATGCTGGCCAGAAATTTAGGTTTGACCAAGTCTAGTTATTTACTACTGTCTGCTGTGCCTTGAAGATACTGTTCTGTTATCTGCTTGCCTCAGTGTTACTCATGAAAAATGTTGTTAGTCTGAGCCCTCATGGTTTGTAGGCAGTGATCTTACAGGTAGTAATCTATATTTTTAACTGTTTCCTCTTTATCTTTGGTCTGTTGCAGATCAGTATGCATCCAAGTGTAGGTTTTGTGCTTCCGTAATAGATTTAATTTTTTTTTTTCCAGGTCTGGTAAGTTGTTAATTTCGAAACTTCTTCTCCCATAGTTTCTATTCTCTTCTAAAAACTCCTTTTAAACATAGGGAGCTTTTTTTTTTTTTTTTTTTTTTTTGAGATGGAGTTTCACTCTTGTTACCCAGGCTGGAGTGCAATGGCGCGATCTCGGCTCACCGCAACCTCCGCCTCCTGGGTTCAGGCAATTCTCCTGCCTCAGCCTCCTGAGTAGCTGGGATTACAGGCATGCGCCACCATGCCCAGCTAATTTTTTGTATTTTTAGTAGAGACGGGGTTTCACCATGTTGACCAGGTTGGTCTCGATTTCTCGACCTCGTGATCCACCTGCCTCGGCCTCCCAAAGTGCTGGGATTACAGGCTTGAGCCACCGCGCCCGGCCCACATAGGGAGCTTTTTATTCTGTCTTCTTTATCTGATAAAAATCTTTCAATTTGCTAATTCTTTTACTTTAATCCTCCTCCTGAGATTTTATGTCAACAACTATTGTTTTGTTTTGGATTTGTTTCTGTTTTGGATTTTTGTTTGTTATTTTGTCATTCTTGCTTGTTCTCGGTTTGTTGATGTTTCTTTAAGCTTCTTGTTCCATTAGCTCCTTTTTTCTCTGGTGTGGGAATTCTCCCTTATGTTAGGGAGCAAGTTGAACAGACTTGTATATTTTGGATTGCCTATCTTTTCCCTAAGTGTGTCTTTTGTGGGAGTTCTGTGGAGGCTTATAGAGACTTCCTGTGGGGTAGTTTGAAATTTGCATTTTTCTGGCTTCTCTTTCTATGCAAGGAACATAGTTCAAACTCCCTGCCTTCCATACCTGGGTTCTGAAGCCTCAGCTTCCAGTACTGTTCATTGTTGAAAATCCTAGCCCTAAAATCCCACATACAGTTCTGTATGACTGTTGGGTATCTTTATATTAATGTTGTTACAGTTTCTGTCACATAGAGGTTTCACCCATCAGGCTTTGAGCTTTACTGTCTTTTTTTAAATAGGTCTGTGGTTATTTGAAATCCACTCACATTAACAGAAGTAGAAAATGAAAATATTTGGTTATTACAGGAGTAATTTGTAAAACTCAAAGGCTAGGAATTAGAAAAGCAGCTTACTCCATTTTTCTTCTAGTTTGTGTAGTCTGTATCTCTGTGCCTCTGCGTTAGCTATGTCTGCAGTTTGGCTTTCTCTTTTCTCCTTGTACATGACTGTCTTAGCCAGGCTCTGGCTAAGAGTATGTTTGGCCTAGAATGGATTCATTATTCACCATAGATGCAATTATCATATGTGGAATCAGGGAAATTGGTTATATGGGGAAAGGGCTGGTCCCTCTAGATGTGGAGGTAGTCAGGTTCTCTTAGAAAGATTTGGGAATTAGGAGGGTTACATGCTTCTGGTAAAGAAGCTGCAAAAAGGTCAGAGCCTATCATAGTCAGTGGACTCTAGATCCAAATGAACATTGCACCATCTAATTAACACTTGTAGAATATGGTTAGTCCAGCTGCAAGTTCACCTGTCTCTACCGTAAACATTTTGCTCTTGCTCTATAAAGATACCAAGTGAATGTTTATTGTTCTTGATTTGGCTCTCAGCTTGAATGTTAATGAAAAACACCATGTTTTGTGAAATTTGGATAGTTTTTCTTGTTCTTGAGTTTAATTAGGGCCCAGTTTTTTTGTTGTTGTTGTTCGTTTGTTTTTTTTTTGCAATTGCTTTTGATGACTTAATCATGAATTCTTTGCTAAGGCCTGTATCCAGAATGATACTTCCTAGGTTTTCTTCCAGTTGTCCCAATACCATTTTTTGAATAAGTAGTCCTTGTCTTGTTGCTTGTGTTTGTCACCTTAAAGATCAGATAGTTGTAGGTATATGGCTTTATTTCCAAGTTCTCTTTTCTGTTCCATTGGTCTGTGTCTTTTTCTACCAGTACCATGCCGTTTTGGATACTGTAGCCTTGTAGTGTAGTTTGAAGTCAGGTAGTTTTTGCTTAGGATTGCTTTGGCTATTCTGGCTCTTTTTTGATTCCATATGAATTTTGGAATATTTTTTCCTAATTCTGTGAAGAATAACGTTGGTAGTTTGATAGGAATACAGTTGAATCTGTAGATTGCTTTGAGCATTGTGGCCATTTTAACAGTACTGATATGTCCAATCCATGTTTTTCCGTCTATTAGTGTCATCTGTGATTTCTCTCAGCAGTGTTCTGTAGCTGTCCTTGTAGAGATCTTTCACCTCCTTGGGTAGATGTATTCCTGGGTATTTTGTATATGTGTGTGTGTGTCTATTGTAAGTGGGATTGCATTCTTGATTTGGCTCTCAGCTTAAATGTTATTGGAAAACATATTTCTTAAAGGACATTTCAGTTTGGGGGAATATGGAAAGGGGGCTTTTCCTGTGTGCATTTGCTCACTGACTCATTTCTGTCTCTGTTATTGTAGGGACAAGCTATGGGGGGTCTGTGTCTCCATCCTGGCTCTCTTACCTCGAGTACTCAGGTTGATGCTGCAGAGCCTGCGGGTGAACAGAGTTGGGCCAGAGGAGCTGCCTGTTGTGGGCCAGCTGCTTCGACTGCTGCTTCAGCATGCACCCCTCAGGACTCATATGTTGACCAACGCGATTTTGGTGCAGCAGATCATCAAGAATATCACGGTAAGAAGCATGGTACCAGAGGCTTTGTAATACTAGCATAAAAATGAATTTTTGACAGGGGCATGAGGGGGTGTGTTTTGAGGGAGGAAAGAGATTCCGTACATTGAGTCTAGGAATTAAGCCCAATGTGGTAATTTCTCAGGGTCTCTCCTGCTGTTCAGCACCTGACTGTGACTTAACGGGGAGTGTGTCTATGATTCCAGAATCGGTAATAAAAGTTTTAAAATAATCAAACCGAATGAAGGTGCCAAAGCTGAGTTTGAAAACGGCATCAGAGTCATCCCTACCTAGACTCTGATACAGAATCTATTCTGTATCAGAGACATCTTGGCAAAGTTTTTCTTTCTTACCTATCCAAGCTTGTTTTCCTATCTGTAAAAATGGGAATAATGCCAACTTTACTTTGTTTTGGTGATCATTAAAGGAGAGAACCCAAGTAAAGTTCTTAGTATATCTGACATATATTAAGTGCTCAATAAATATTGTCATTAAAGAAACTATTTAGCAGGAATAAGCTTCAGGCCAATTTCTAGTCACTTAGTTCACTGGAAAGTAAGAAAATCAGAAGTTGTACACTTCAGCTTTGTCTAATGGATGGCTCTCTGCCTTCAGCTGTGTCTGTTTGGCGGGGGCAGCTCTGTTTATGTTTAGGATTCCTTTGTGATTTTAGTTTGTGGGGGTTAAAAAGGTGTTTTGTATAGTTTGATTTGCAGATTATCCCTTGAGGTTTGTAGTGATACTTTGAAGTAATAATGCTTTTACATGCATATAATACAGGTGCTCATTAGAATTTTCTCAGTAGCCTTTGTAGAGGTAATAGAAGTGGCAGTGGAATAATTCAGAAAGAGTGAAGGAAGAAAATCAAGAGCTTCGATTATTTCCAGATTGGAGAATCAGCTCATCTTTGTAAAGAAAACATTCACAGAAATTGTTGGTTGGCCCTGTAGAATTATTCTCATTTGGTGTTGGTGTAAAGATCAGGAGACACTAGAATGCCAAGAGGGAGGCAAGGGTGAAAGGATGGTTGGTGGTGACATTTCATTAGTCTTTAGCATGTGCAGGAAGAAACAGACATAACAAGAAACCGTTCGCATTTGCGGATATTACTGGGAATTTTCACTGCCTGTGATAATGCCTGATTAATAGTTCCCTGTTTCCTGGAAGACTTCCTATGGTAATTTATAGACGGGGATGCAGTTGCCAAAGCTCTGGAAAATCGTGTTTAGGTGTGAAAAATGCTGTTAGGTAGCATAGTGATTTGGGTACAATTCTCAAATTACTCTTGTTTTTCTCTCCAGACATTGAAGAGTGGAAGTGTTCAGGAACAGTGGCTCACAGACTTACATTACTGCTTCAACGTGTATATCACTGGGCATCCCCAGGGGCCCAGTGCACTGAGTACGGTGTATTGAAGAGTTCATGGTACCTCCTGTTTGAAGTTGTTTATTCACATCTATCTTATTTTGAAGAAAGACTGATGTAATAGATCTTTGTCATTAAAGCTGAACTTTTAAAGAAGTTTACGAACCTTGCTTTGCACTGATGTAGGAAAATAATGCTTGGGAGTTCCCACTGATGTGCAGGCTGGCTTCCTAGACAAGTACACGATACATGGTCACAGGCGGTTGTGCATTTTGCATTTCATAGGAGCTGAATATTTACAAAAAGAGAGTGATACTGTGGTACCTTCTGTTATTCAGTAAAAAATGTAATCCCATCTAAGCAGACCTAATTCTTTGTATTTTCACAGCCAAGAAAATGCTGAGTATAATAATTAGCAAACTAAAAATCAAGGTAATAAGTGAACATTTCATTGCCTCTTGTCTTTTATCGTTAGCACACGAGTGGCACTGATCTTAAGAAAATGAAAACAATTCCCAAAATATTTGTGAGTCTTTTATATCACTGTTAATGCCTACTGTCTATATTCCCACAGCAGCTTTACCCTTCAACAATGTGAAAGAGCCCAAGATTGCTGGATTTTATTTAAACCAGGTGTTCTTAGAACGCCTAGGATGTGTGCTGTTACATTCTTCTCTGCCAACAGGAATGGCATTTTAAGAAGATTGCTCACTTCTTCAAGTTGGTCAGAAAATACAAGTAGAACATTGAAGCCTGAGTTGGCACCTTGCTGCATGAACAGTCTGGTCTGTAAACCCTACCTGACAGAATCCTTGATACTGTAGTACGGCTGTTGGTATTGAGCAGTGAGAAAGCCATTTAGAGAAGACATGGCGGCAACTTGTGGCCTTGGGAGACTAATGGAGTAACTGTAAAATGTAAGGAATCACCAGAATGTATCTGTGGTCTTTTGGATAATTTCTAAATGCAAACAGTAGGCATGATTCTGATCTAACATTTAAACTTGATTAATTTTGAAGTAACAGTGGGATGTGATGTGTGTGTGTGATAAGTTTGTTGCATTAGATTCCCGGAAGTAGTGAGATGAAGGCCGCTATGGGACAGGCTTCCTATCTCATTTAGGTTCATCTCTCGAGCCAAGAAGCCAGTATGAGCTAGCTGGCAGCCTGAATTTTCCTTAGATTTTACTGTTAATTATAAATTCTCATACAGATTGAGGTGAAAGCAGACAGCCTGGCACTTTGCACAGACCTCTATGCTGGTCATTTCCGGGCAGGCTATGATGATTGACAAAACAATGCTGTGTTAGCAGAGAGGAAACATTCTGACGTTTTCTTTCAGTTAATACATTTTTAGGTGAGTAATCCTTCAGGTATGAATACTAAAGTTTTCCCAAGGTGTACAAGATTATCAGCAGGAAATTCGAATGCTGCACTAGCTATGCCAGATCCCCTGAACACAGTCTTCCTCCATAGGTACTCGAGGTTTTGTTTTGTTTTTTTGGCTGAGTAGCTGATTGCAGGTTATAGGAAAAGTTCTTTGATCTTCCACTGTTCTCAAAGAGCTGTATACACTGTAGGTTGCTCACTGTTAAAAACAAATACCAGATAGATATTTAAGTTACTAATTTCAATGCTGAAGGGAACGGTTCATTGGTGGTGAGGAAGAAAGATTTAGGTTTAGGCTATCCCTAGGATGACAGGCCAGTTTACTGTAGAGACAGGATGACTTAATAGAATAGCTTTATATTTTCTGCAGTCTTAAGATAAGGGGTATCTCTTCAAGGGAGACTTGATTAAGAGAGAACAGGCACTTGGGGAGCTAGTAGTAGCACCCAGGTCTTCAGTCTGCCTGAAAGAACTAATATATTCTCTGTCTCTCTCACGTAACACATTACATAAACACATAACACATCTTTTAACTCTCCTATTACTCTTTGAATAGTCTATTCTAGAAAATAGGTTTGTTAGATAATACTCAGATCCTCATGAATGATAAGCTGATGGGAATATCAGACTTATAAAATGGATTTTTGAGGCCATTTATGATTTTGAATGAACATTTATAGGGTGCCACAGAAAACATTAGTGATATACTTCGACACATGATACTGAGGCCCCATATAGTTGAGAGACCTTGCTGAAGACATTGCTGTATTTTGCTTCTAACTTTTTATGGAGCATATAAGCAAATACATTAAAGGTTGAGTAGTTTAAAAAGTAACAAACATATGTCTCAATTTTTAACTTCCACAAAATTATTTTAATGTGAACTATTGTTTTTGCCTGCCTTCACTGTATCCTGAATTGAGTTGTCATCTATGTAACCCTCTGTAGGTGAACGAGAAGAAACTGGATTTGTACAGGGGGTACCAATACTAATCAAAGTTATTCCATTCACTGGAATGGAATTTTAAAGGGTGTTCTTTTATTCTTAAAGAGATAGGCCCAAGTGTGTGTGTAAGTGTGTGTATCAATAAAAAAGCTCTGTTGAGATTCTTCATGGGAGGTTTGCAGGGGTGGTTGTAGAAGACTGGAGTGAGCAGGGATTGTTTTGCTGCCTCCCAAATAGATATAGAGAACAGCCCAAGGAGACTGGC
Source organism: Saimiri boliviensis (assembly GCF_048565385.1). NCBI lineage: Eukaryota > Metazoa > Chordata > Mammalia > Primates > Cebidae > Saimiri > Saimiri boliviensis. Next base: position 193,490,780 of record NC_133450.1, on the reverse strand, counting down.
ATTTTGCCATATCCTCCTTTCTGTCTCATCCTTTTTAAGTGGTAAATGAACCTCGGCGGGTATCTCTCCAAGTTGGAGGGTGAGAGCAATAATAGTCATTACCTGGTTAATGCTTAGTGTGGGTGGGCTTGAGCCTAACAAAACCTTATGTTCTTTCCAAATTGGGGGTTAGGAAAAGATTATCCCTGTCTAATTTTAAACCAGTCAAAAATACGCGTAGGACAAATAAGTTGCTTGTTCATAGGAAGTCGTAAGAAACCATTAAGTATTGACTTGAATATATTTACTCTGTCCCTTCTGAGTCCCTTAACTAAAAAACTTTATGCTGCTAAACACCATTTTAAAAGATTTCTGGTAGTCTTGGATTTGTTTTTCTCTTAAGACAGTGGGAAATGATTCGATTATCTAATTTATGCTAGTATTTGATTGTCTAAATCCCACTTCTCTGGTAGTGATATCTCACAATTCTGTTTTTGAAATGATTGTTCAATTTGCTCAGCTATAACGAAAGGGTTTTTTTGTTTTTAAACGAACTGTAGGCCTTGATTCCTTTGAAAGTTTCTAACTACCCCACCCACCACTACCTGATCAGCCTGTCTGTATTACTTGAGTTGTCCAACTCTTAATAAAGATTTGGCAGTAATTACTCTGTCCCCCACCTCCAGGTTTTTGCCCCCCATCAAAAACTAAATGAATGTTAAAGTTCATGCTGACAGTCATTGTTCACCTTCCCAGCTGCACTCTTTTCCTCCAGGATGACTGTGTGGATCAGGGAGGGTGGCGGGGAGTGTGTTGCCATAGCCACCTATGAGAAACACTGGACCTGGCATTAGCTGCTGACAGCAATGAACTTATCACCCATATTTAATGCTGGCGTGAATGAGGGGCCTAAGTAAAACACTCCTGTCTTGTGGCTGAAAAGAAAGTTCCTGAGCTTCCCCTGTATGAGTGAACGCGTGCACAGCTGGGCCTGGGCTGTACATGCTCTTGGTGTCTTCTTCATGGTGTTCTTTCCATCTTGGAGAAGGAAATAGAGGATCATAATGTGTCACCAAAATGAAGCAAGGATTCCCAAGGTATTCCTTTGAAGAATGACAGTATTTTCATTTATCTCCTCCTTTAGTGAAAAAGTGTGTAAAAGTGATCAATAATAGCTACCATTTATTGTTTCTATTGGAGTTAATAGCTTTTAGTTGTGAAAATAATTTGCCTCTTAGGGAGTCAAATGTTGGCCACAGTAATAATCCCTTGAAAAGGGGATAAAACCTGAAATCAGATAACCATTGGAAAACCCTGGCCACCTCTGTTCTAGTATCTTCTATCTTTGGAGATGAAACAAAGGAAAATGCTTCCCTATTCTCCCCCACCATCTGCTTTGCAGTGGCTGCCTTACCTGAGTTGAGACGCAGCACAGAAGGGGCTTTTATAGATCTTGTGGGATGATGTGTTTTCCCTTCTTGAGAACAACCTGAAATGAACCAAAGACTGTTACTTTTCTCTGACCAGGGATAGCTTTGGTTTCACCAATTTCTGAATTCCTTATTGCGGTAAAGGCTTGAGCTTAGAGGTGTCTGTCAAGATAAGTTAGGTATGGGGTGGAACCCTGTAGGCCCAGAGCAAAGTCCTGAGATTTTGCTACCTGGACTGTAGGAAATCTTTCTAAAGGTGCCCTTGCTTATCTTTTTTTCTCTTGAGCCAGCAAGGCTTCTGGAACTCTACTGGGTTTATTAGGATGGGCTCTTTGCAGAGCTGAAAATGTTTCCATTTACAGCAGTTAGTCTGCTGAACAAGTATTTACTGTAGGGTAGGGTGTTGAGCATTCTCATAGGGGGCAACCCTATGTCTTAGCATAGGAAAAGTCAAAAGTGATGCAGGCAGGGTCTAGCTAAGTCTCAAATGCTCCAAATCGGAAATACAAGGGGGAGGCTCAAGCAGGAGCTGGAGAGGTTTCAAAAAAGCTTGAGGGCACTCTGGGCTGAGATGCTAGAATGCCTCACAAAACCAGTTCTGACCCGGTATCGCTGGGAGGGAGGCAAAATGGTGCTGTTCTCTTGGTGCTTGAAAAATAATAGGTTGCTGCAAAATTAATTGCGGTTTTGGCCGTTAATTTTTACGCAATTAATTTTGCACCAACCAAATAGATTTATCTGAAAGGAAGTTTGCCCAGTGCAACTAAATTCCATTTCAGATTCTGCTGTGGCACTCTGCAGGTGCTTGTGAATTATAGAGTAGGCAGAAAGATAGTTACCGTAGATTTGCTTAAGCAGTGACTGCTTGGTGGACTTTGTGCCTGCGGTGCCCTTTAATGGACTCTTGGGGGCCTTGCTTACTGCAGTGGTTTTGGGGAGTTTTACTTCCAGTTCCTTCCTCCAAACCTGGAGGAGCAACGCTGTGCATTCTCGCCTCCATCTGTCCACATCTCCAGCTCCAAGCTGCTTCATATGCTCAAGGTGGGATAGGTGTTTCCTGAGCTGGTACCTGGTGGGGTCAGAGGAGAAGAGTGGCTTTAAGATCACAGTACTGAGAAAACCAAATTTCTTCAAGGTTCTTAGAAGCTAGAGAAATAGTATTTGCTGAATTCCTGGTAGGTCCATTCAAGCTCCCATTTCTAATTTCAGCAGCAGCATGCTGAATGTGGGATTTTTTCCATCGAACACTTCCTGAACTAGGATTCAGTCATGATTCCTTGCCTTTAAGGAGCTCACAGACTAGTGGGACAGGCTGCTGTGGGAAGAGTTTATGTGGTATGAGAGTACTGTGCAAGAGCGGGGAGCTGGTTGTGCAAACAGATATAGGACTGACTGTGATGGTTTGTTAAGGTTTCATAAGGTTAATATTTGTGTTGGATTTTAAAAGATGAATAGGAGCTTACCAGGCAGGGAAGGGCATTCTATGCAGCAGAACTGGCATGAGCAGAGTTACAGGCATTTGTTCCAGAAAGTCAGTAATGCAATGTGGTGGAAGCACTGTGTATTTTGTGAGGAAAGGGGGCTTTCGAGTGGTAAAAGTACGAGCTGCGTCTTACTAAGATATGTCTGTTGGAGGTGGGTTTGGAGTGGGTGAGGGATGGAGATGATGGCTATATTTGTATCTAGGGTTTATTTGATGCTTTCTATCCCACATGCACTTTCAAACTTAGCACAACAACTATTTTGAGGCCTCCAAGGGAAAGCTGCAGCAACGTTCATTATCTGTATCTGTCTTTATTACCAGTGAGCCTATAGGTAGCTGCAGAGAGCAACAGGCTTCATGTCTGATTTTAGGGTGATCCCATTTGGGCTGCACCAAATGGGAAGTAATCTTTTTCCTAAGTCTGCTAAAAGCTCTTTGTAGTGCTTGGTGCAGCCCTCCCTCCTTCCCCAAAGGCTGATTTCAGTCAGCCTACATGGCTCTCCTAGTAGAGTAATACATGGCATCCCTTTACTAGAATACGTACCACATTTCCAAAAAGCCAAGTCTAGAGAAAAGTATGCACTACCACTCTATAATTCAGTTTTTCCTGTTTGAAATGCTGTCTTCTGTACCTTCTGCTCTGGTGGGCACAGAACTTGTGGGGAAGTGCGGGTAGTGGCTGAAGCTGTTAGTCGTGTCAGCCGTCTGTGGGCCCAGCAGCAGCTTTCCTGCTCTGCTTGTCCAGTATCCTGTTTCAGTCTTTAAAATAGTCATCTTACTTGGTTATTAAATTGGCAATTTTAAGATCAAGTTTCATTTTCTCAGGACCCAAGGTTTATTCTGCCCAGTCCTTCCCTCCCTGTTTTCCAGCTCCTTTTCTCCATCCTCCACTCGTCCCCCATAACCACAGCCTGCACTGAGCAATTGCATGTCCAGCTCTGAGCCCTGCCCCAGCCCTCACTGCTTAGGTTTGCTATCATGTGTCTGTTTCAGGACAGCACTTGGGCTCCTGTATTTACAATAGAAAATGTACTTAAAATAGAATCAATAAAAGTATTTTTACTGTCACCAGACTTGGCTTTCTGCATTGTGCAACAATCCCAGAAGTCCTTTGGGCCTCAGAATTGCACAATGGCACATCCAGAGGGGGCCTGCGTAGTTGCCTACCCAGGTGGGCATGTTAGACTATAAGCGCACTGTTCTTGGGGGAATGACTGAAGGCTCATTTGCTACTCTGGTCACTTACTGACAGGATCTGTCAGCTTCTGACTCTTCAAAGGAGGCAAAGAACAGACAGTAGAAGAGGGAGACATTTCAGGTAGGAGCAGCTGTGAGTCTGGCATGGTAATCCCTGCTGGGTTGTTTAGATCCTAGATTTCAGCCAAAATACTTAAAAAGTTCCTCTGGATGGTAGCCAGTGCATTTCCCAGCATTAACTCCCCAACAAGGGGATGCAATGGCCATTTCCGCCTGTGGCTTTAGAGGCCAACTGTCTTGCCTCAAAGCCAGCTCTGGTGCTCGCTAGCTCTGTAATATTGGCGAGTTAATGAACCTCTCTGTGTTTTAGTTTCCTCATCTGTGGAACGGGGATAAGAACAGTACCTACACCTTGCAGGGTTATTGGTAATGATTACATTAGTTAATCCAGGTAAAACTAGTTTGAACAGTGTCTGGCACAAGTGTCTAATACATACTAACTACTAGTGTGTTAACAATGGGAGTAATAGAATCACCCTTCTCTTGGTTACCCTGATGTGTGTGACACACCGAGGCAGACTTCTCCAGCCTATTCTCAGGCAAAGAGCATGGGGCCCACCTCTACTTCCACCGCCGTTAGTTTGGCCACAGCAAAAACTTAAATAATGTAAGGGCAAGGCCCTTGGATTTGTCATCCAGAGGTCCAACTGCTGGATCTGCACCACAAAGACAAATCAATTTTTCCTCTCTTGTCTGAAAAATGGGGATACTGCTCCCTGTCCTGATAGCGTCCTAGTGTGGTTGGCAGATCACATGGGATCAGGCATGAGGACTTTGTCAGTGGCCAAGGGCTGAAACACATGAGGGAGAACACATTGCAGTCTGCAAGCACAAAGCAGATCACCAGCTCTGGGTTAGGCAGTCTCTGGTATGATACTCAGAGGCCTCTCTCCGGACCCCCAAGGAATCTGTCTTGTTCTCTCCCCGCCAGTGTTGAGGAGAGAATGTTTTCCTTTTTCTCCTGACCATATCTGGCACACCTGTGCCCACATCATTTGCTTGCCTTGTCTCCCCATTGGTCATCCTCTCCCCGGTGATGGTGGCAATGTAACTTCTACCTTTCTCTTTTTTTGAGACAGGGTCTCACTCTGTTGCTTAGGCTGGAGTGCTGTGGCATGATGATGGCTTACTGTGACCTCGATCTCCCAGGCTCAAGCGATCCTCCTGCCTCAGACTCACAAATAGCTAGGACTACAGGCACGTACCACCAAGCCTGGGTAATTTTTGTATTTTTCATAGAGACGGTTTTGCCATGTGTCCCAGGATGGTCTCATACTCCTGGGTTCAAGTGATTCTCCCACCTCGGCCTCCCAAAGTGCTGGGGTTACAGGTGTAAGCCACCAAGCTCAGCCAACTCCTACCTATTGGCAATGGGTCCAGCTCCTCTCTGGACACTCATCACTGTAAGGGCTAATTTAGATTTAGGCTCTAGTGAGGCTTTCAGAATGAAAGACATTATGAGGCGGTAACATTTGTAGCAAGACTTATCTAGTACTTCCATAATCACCCCCTGGAGGCATTTGTCTCTACTATTCTGGGACACTGTTTCAGCGTTTAGGACAGCCTTCACTCCCACTCCCAGTCCCTACTCCATATTTTGAGCTTGGAGGATGCTCAGACAGGTTTATGTAATAAAGTTTAGTCACTCAATCCATCAGAGCCAGACCCTGGTTTAGGTGTCTGGAGTATGACTAGGTCCTGGGTAGTAAAGACATAAGAATAAAAATAAAACAGCTCCTACGTGTAGGTAATTTAGAATTAATGAAGTGTGCATTATCTCATTCCAGCAACCTGTCATATAAACAGGACATGTGCAACAGTTATTAAATCCTGTTTTACAGATGAAGCAGCAGAGGGTCAGGGAGGCCATGTAATTTGCCCAAAGTCACAGAACCTGTTAGAGCTTACCAGAACCTCACATATCATGGTTATAAACCCAAGGCGCTTTCCTTTACACCATGCTGTCTTGAGCACTTTCCCATCTGTCTAGGTAAAAACATCTTCCAAATGGTTTACACAATGTAAATTACTAGGATCTTGTGTGAATTTCATGGGTAGGCTCCATAAAATGGGCCTTACCCTGCCACCACATGGAACTCACTGGGAAAACATCAGTGACCACGGATGCCACGTTGAGAATACCAACAACAAAGGAACGAAAGACGCGGCAGCACCTCATTTTCTTACCTTCGCCAGGCGCGCTGGATAACTGCTGCTGCCTTGTTCTTTTTGCGAAACAGCTCTTTCCTCCTCCGTTCTCTCTGAATTATCTGCAGTCGGAGTTCTACAGGGAGAAGGTCAATATTCACACTCTGCCCAGAGAGAGGACCAGGTGCTGGATCAGTCTCCTTAGATTCCTGAAAGTCCTCAGACAGGGTGGATGTCCCCAACCTCTGGGCTCCTGACCTCAACAACTCTGTGCTGTCTGGCAGATCTGAATAGAGCCCTCCTGCGAGCTTGGCTTGTGTCACTTTGTTTCTTGGTGTACGACGGTGGGGAGGATTTTGCCCAGCATGGACCACTTCCCCCCGGGCACTGCCAGGCCGGCTAGAACCAGCCGGGGAGCACCTTCCTCCTTTGAGCTCCTGAGTGCGCCTTTTCTGGGGGGCACATTTGGCCTTGGGTTCTGTGTCATGCCGCCTGCTGGGCTTCCATTGGCCACCATGCAGTGGAAGGCTTGCAGCTGCCTGCCTGGAGTCCTCTCCTTTCTTATCAGGCCCAGCCACCCTGATATAGGAGGGCTGCTTCGAGAAGCCTTTCCCCTTTGTACACCGCTGATCGCCAGCTGTCTCACCTCTGGACTTCTCAACAGAGGGAACTCCTGGATGCCTGTTTCCAGCATTGCCTTCATTGGGTCTGAAGTGGACACAGGCAGATTGGCCTTTAGAATGTTCTCTGGCTGTTTCTTGGGAAAACAAAGAAAAAATATTGTGTAAAACTTGCATAGTAGAACAATTTTGCTAATATGTTCACATAAAGTATTCAGACTTAGCCTATATCATCACCATAATAGTAGCAGTTACGACTAGGAAAAAAACTGTTTAACTTTCATTTCCAGCAATATGGTAGGTTAGATAACCTGAAGGCCTTCTCACCTTAACGAAAGTATAATGGCCATCCTTTGAAAAGCACCGTATGCCTTTAAGAAAATAAAGGAACTCTGGAGGCCAAAAACAAAGAGAAAAGAGAAAATCAAAGCAGTTAAGTGTCTGAGCTGATGCAGTGACTGTCTAAGCTGGTAATAGTCGTAGAGTGGGCAACAGATGGTCTTATTAAATATTCGGCTGTGTTTTCACATCTACCTAAGAACAGAAAATGAGGCCTTGCAGGAAGAAAGTTAACTGGAACAAACACTGTACATGAAGCCACACTTTTGAAGGGATATACCTTTTGGGAATGATAATCCAGATTTTAAAATCTGCTCTCCAGCACCTGGAGATGACAAGGAATCCTGTTTCAGTCTAAGTTCTGGATGGGGTAAAGAGTCTCCCATAAGAATTTAAAACCAAAGTTGTCATCCTCACGTGGGCTTGGTATTCATTTCTCAATCCATAGGAGATGTTAATATAAAGACTGGACTTAGGATAGAGATATCCCAGGATGCCTCATAGAAGCAAACACAATATTACTTTAGTGTGACATGCCCTTAACTCAGGCTCCACAAAGGGTCCTCTGAAAACGACTTCACAATCCAAAATCACAAAATGCATGAGGAAACAATCCACCACAAGCAACAATTAACCCAATAGCAAGATCAGATCTCCCAAAACTTTAGCACACACAGACTGATTTAACACACAAAAGAAGTTTAAAATATGAGAAAAAGCCGGGCGCGGTGGCTCACGCCTGTAATCCCAGCACTTTGGGAGGCCGAGGCAGGTGGATCACGAGGTCAAGATATCGAGACCATCCTGGTCAACATGGTGAAACCCCGTCTCTACTAAAAAATGAGCTGGGCATGGTGGCGCGTGCCTGTAATCCCAGCTACTCAGGAGTCTGAGGCAGGAGAATTGCCTGAACCCAGGAGGCAGAGGTTGCGGTGAGCCGAGATCAAGCCATTGCACTCCAGCCTGGGTAACGAGCGAAACGCCGCCTCAAAAAACAAACAAATAAACAAACAAACAAAAAAAAACATGAGAAAAAGATAAGAGTTGAAAAAACTACATACAAAATCTAAAATGAAAAATGTGCAGGGCACGGTGGTTCATGTCTAATCCCAGCACTTTGGGAGGCTTAAGGCAAGTGGATCATAAGGTCAGCAGTTCGAGACCAGCCTGGCTTCATGTAACCATCTTTACTAACAATACAAAACTTAGCTGGGCATGGTGGTGCATGCCTGTAGTCCCAGCTACTCAGAGGCTGAGGAAGGAGAATCACTTGAACCTGGGAGGTGGAGGCTGCAGCAAGCTGAGATTGTGCCACTGTACTCTAGCCTGGGTGACAGAGCAAGACTCCATCACACACACACACACACACAGACACACACACACACACACACACACACACAAGATTAATTAAACAGGCACAGATTATCTAGACAATGTATTTTCAGAAACAGACTTTAACTATTCTGGCGGGGTGCAGTGGCCCAGCACTTTGGGAGGCTGAGGCAAGAGGATTGCTTGAGACAAGCCTGGACAACATAATGAGACCCCATTTCTTGGGGGGAAAAATGCCAGATGTGGTAGTGCACACCTGTAGTCCCACCTACTGAAAAGGCTGAGATGAAGGTTGCTTGAGCTTGGGAGGTTGAGGGTGCAGTGAGCTGTTTCTGCCACAGCACTCCAGCCTGAGCAACAGAGTGAGACTACGTCTCGATAAAATAACTATTCTTAAGTGCAAAAGAGTTATCTAAACTATGCTACTCTTCAGGTAAGAAAGAAAGGGATATGGCTGGGCGCAGTGGCTCATGCCTGTAATCCCAGCACTTTGGGAGGCCGAGATGGGTGGATGACGAGGTCAGGAGTTTGAGACCAGCCTGACCAACATGGTGAAATCCCGTCTCTACTAAAAATACAAAAATTGGCTGGGCGTGGTGGTGCACACCTGTAATCCCAGCTACTCAGGAGGCTGAGGCAGGAGAATTGCCTGAATCTGGGAGGTAGAGGTGGCAGTGAGCCAAGATCATGTCATTGCACTCCAGCCTGGGCAACAGAGTGAGACTTCGTCTGAAAAAAAAAAAGGGGGGGGGGCGGATAGAAGAAAATATACCTGTATCTGCTCATTTGTGCAAAAGAAATACAGAAAACATAAAGCAAAAACTAAAGAAATTGGTTACCTGCAGGGGTTGAGTGGGAAAGAGGTGGAAAGAAGGGAGAAATGGGAGCTGGAGAGTAGGGATGAAGAGGCAGTGACCCTTCTCTAACGACACCTTTTTGTATAGCTCTGGCTCTTAGAGCCCCTATAATGTTTCACATATATGTCCCCCCCTCCAAAAGCTAAAACTACAAGATACCACTATACACCTATTAGAACGGCAAAAATCTAAAACAGTGACAAAACCAAATGCTGGTGGGGAGGTGGGGCAATAGGAACTTTCGTTCATTGCTGGTAGGAATGCAAAATGGTACAACCACTTTGGAAGACAGCAGTTTCTTACAAAACTAAACATATTCTTACCTAAGATCCAGCAATCATACTCCTTTATATTTATTCAAATGAGTTGAAAACTTGTGTCCCTACAAGTTGCACACAGATGTCATATTAGCTTTAGTCATAATAGCCAAAACATGGAAGCAACCAAGATGTTTCTTCAGTAGGTGAATGGATAAACTGGGTAGCATGCAGCTTCTGCCTTTTCCGTCGAGAGTACTGCTCTAAGAAAAATATATATAAGGAAGATAGTCTCATTGGAGAACAAAAGGCCATAAAGAAGAGAATGGAGACAGCCAACAGCCACCACCTGTTGCCAGATACATGAAGGAGGCCATCTTGGTACATGCTGTGCAAATTCTATCAACTCATGAGTGAGCCCAGGTAATCAGGTAAAGGAACTGCCCAGCTAGCCCATGGGACTGTGAGAAATAAACTTGTTGTTTAAGCCAGTTATATTTACATCTATAAAAGAGAGGTGCTGTCTTGTAATAGAAAATCCATGGTATTGACTTTGAACTGGCTGGCGAGCAGAAGCCGGGAAGGCGATGAAGAGACTGCTGGTGAAGGCTGGAAGAGCAGGGAGGAAACTGCCACTGGAATCTAGAAAGAAGTGAGCCTTGCTAATCAGTGGCAGAATTAAGTGGCAAAATTGTTACCTGCAGTAACGTAGAAGACAGAAAATATGCCTAATGAAGCTGTAGATATGGCTCAGGAGGTTTCCAGATGGAATGCAGAACAAAAGATCAACTGCTCTTTAAAAATATATGACAAAGTATGAAGAGAAAATCAAATAAAATGAAAAAAACTGCTTGGTTTGCAAGCAAACTTTAGAGATAATGTAAAGATCCTAGGATGTGCTGGGTTAGAAAAGAAAACTGTTTAACATTTTTATTCTTTCCTGCCAGCAAAAGAATCTCATAGTAAGATATGGCCTCAGCATAAAGATCAAATCAGGCTAGGCACAGTGGCTAACGCTTATAATCCCAGCACTTTGGGAGGCCAAGGATGGTGGATTACTTGAGCCCAAGATTTTGAGACCAGCCTGGGCAACATGATGAAACCTCATCTCTATAAAAAAGAAATGCAAAAAAGTAGTCGGGCATGGTAGAACACGCCTATAGTCCCAGCTACCCAGGAGACTGAGGTGGGGGGCTCACTTGAGCCTGGGCAAAGGAGGTTGCACTGAGCCATGAATGCACCATTGCACTCCAGCCTAGGTGACAGAGCGAGACCCTGTCTCAAAAAGAAAAAAAAAAGTATGGTTGTATAACCCTTTATTAAGACTCAAAAGTATTTAAGGTGGTACATAATATAATAGGCCCTCTCAGCTTTACAAAACAGTTTCTAAGAATGGCAAGGGCATTTTCCCACAGAAGTCTGAGCCACTCAAAATAGAGAAAAGTTCGTCTGAAAAATAATGGATGTGGGCAGGGCACGGTGACACACACCTTGTAATCCCAGCACTTCTGAAGGCCCAGGTGGGTGGATCACAAGGTCAATAGATCGAGACCATTCTGGCCAACATAGTGAAACCCCGTCTCTACTAAAAATACAAAAATTAGCTGGGCGTGGTGGCATGCGCCTGTAGTTCCAGCTACTCGGGAGGCTGAGGCAGGAGAATTGCCTTAAACCCAGGAGGCAGAAGTTGCAGTGAGCTGAGATCATGCCACTGGACTCCAAGCCTGGCGCCTGGCAACAGAGCAAGACTCTGTCTCAAAAAATAAAAAAGAAAAAAGAAAAAGAAAAAGAATGGATGTGGCTTTTGAAACATGGAATGGATCCAGTCAGATTCACAAGAAACCCATGAAGCTTTTTAGATAATCATGTCATTGAGAGTGTCACCAGAAGCTTGAACTGGTGACATAGTTCAAAACAAAAAGAAGCCTCTGGGGCCCCAATATCCTATAGTCAGGAAATAAGCTGCGAAAGCTACTCAGCTGCAAACACGGGCATTTCTCAGGAAAAGGAAGGAATTCTCAGAGAGCAGAGCCAAAAATTCAGGTAGCAGAGCCAAAGCCATGGAGAACAATGGAATAGGAAGCCACCAGGAATCAAATGAGACCCTAATCAAGGAATACTGACCTCAGAATAGGGGCCCCAGTAAAATGTGACCAGCTGGCTTTCAGAATTGCTGTGGACTAGTGGCTGCTATGCACCTCCTATTCCACTTCATTTTGTCTCCTGCGGTTATTCTGTTCCTGTCTCACCACTTGTTTGTAGGGTGTGGGGGGATGATAATGTATTTTCTGGCTGAATGGTCTCTGAATCAGAAAACAGACCCACCTGGTGAACCTGAACCACATCTGGTTCATGTCTTAAAATCCTAGACTTCAAGTGTGATGCGATAATCAGGATGAGATTTTGGGGGCACTGAGATAGAGATGTATTAGTAAATTCTCACACTGCTATAAAGAACTACCAGTGACTGAGTAATTTATAAAGAAAAGAGGTTTAATCGACTCACAGTTCCACAGGCTTAACAGGAAGCGTGACTGGGAGGCCTCAGGAAACCTACAATCGTGGCAGAAGGGAAAGGGAAAGCAAGCACCTTCTCCACATGGTGGCAGGAGACAGTGTGAGCAAGGGGGGAAGTGCCACTCACATTTAAACAGTCAGATCTTGTGAGAACTCACTATCATGAGAACAGCATGGGGGAAATCCGCCCCATGATCCAGTCACCTCCCACCAGGTCCCTCCCACACACTGGGAATTGCAATTCAACAAGAGATATGGGTGGGGACATAGAGCCAATCCATATCAAGAGGTAAGAAGATCTTACCTGTGGGAGGAATGTGAATAGTCTGTGACCAAATAGGAACTATGACAGATTGTTTAATAGTCCCAAATTCCTCCCATGTTAGTATGCACAATGGTGGAATCTATTTCTCCACATCATTTGGCCTGGGATGGTCTTGTACAATCTGTGCAGATTCTAGAGTCTATTTCTCAAGAGGTCTGTGGCTTTTATCTTTGCTTGCTGAGAATGCCATCCTGAGATCATAATGTAAGGAAGCCAGTCTAGTCTGCTGGGGGATGAAAACCATCTAAAACAGAGTCAAGGAATCCCATCTGATAGCTAGCATCAATTGTTAAACATTCAAGTTAGTATATCTTAGACGTGCAATTCAACTGACTGTCCACCTAAATGTAGACAGATGAGACCAGATGAAGCCTGTAAAGCAGGCGTCCCCAAACTTTTTACCCAGGGGGCCAGTTCACTGTCCCTCAGACCGTTGGAGGGCCGCCACATACTGTGCTCCTCTCACTGACCACCAATGAAAGAGGTGCCCCTTCCTGAAGTGCAGTGGGAGGCCGGATAAATGGCCTCAGGGGGCCGCATGCGGCGGGCCGTAGTTTGGGGACGCCTGCTGTAAAGAAACTTCTCAATCAAAACAATCATAAAAAATAAATTGTCATTTTTCTAAGTGACTTTGTGTTTGTGTGGTTTGTTATACAGCAGTAGATAACAGAAGCAACCCTGCTCTTACAGATCTTGCAGTTTAGTGGAAAAAATGACAAGTAAATCAGTAATAACAGTAAAAAGTGATGATCTTTATAAGAGGGAAGCATAGAAGTATGGGAGCAGATAGCAGAAAACTATAGCCTCCTTTACTGGGGAGATAATGGTTGAACAGAAAGAACACCATCCCTGTTATCTAAAAAATAAGGTAGATGGAATGGCATCTGCAAAGGCCCAGGCTAAGAAAGAACTCAAGGAAGTACAACATGGCTGTCACATCATGAGAGCTTAATTAAAGCTGGTTGGATGAATAAATGAATGAATATGTAGCAAAGCATCAAGGGTATGTAATCTTTAAGGATTACACTGTAAAGCAGATTATGGAATTATATTCCAGAAATGTTTATAGTCATTTTATGTGCATATATATATGTTTTTTGAGACAGAGTCTCACTGTCGCCCAGACTGGACTGCCATGACACAATCTCGGCTCACTGCAACTTCTGCCTCTCAGGTTCAAGCGATTCTTCTGCTTCAGTCTCCTGAGTTGCATGCACCACCGTGCCTGGCTAATTTTTGTATTTTCAGTAGAGGTGGGGTTTCGCCATGTTGGCTAGGCTGGTCTTGAACTCCTGGCCTCAAGTGATCCTCCTGCCTTGGCCTCCCAACGTGTTGGGATTAGAGGCGTGAGTCACCACACTTGGCCTGTAGTCATTTCATGTATACTTTTCTGTAATTGTTCTTGGCTAATGTGTGGCTTAATAGTAATAGTTTCTGAAGACCTACAACGAGTTATGGGCTGTAACAAGTACTCTACATGAACTATTGCTATCCATAGCTACCTTGCAGTGTAGAAAGTATACCCTTACTTTTTAGCTAAGGAAGTTAAGGTTCAGAGAAACAGACTGAACTGTCCACGCCCTGAATTCAGTAATAATGAAGTTCCAGAGCCCCTTTCTGACAGAATGCATAAGATCAGGGCTATTTTCATAAAAATACTAAGACACTATTTGTCTTTTTCATTGTGTTGGCATTTGCACTTCGATTTTGGGAAAGTTCCCACCATTCTCTAGCTTTTGAGAGTAGCTCAGTGTGTTTAAACTGCTTTGTGCAAACAACAGGGTTCGTGCTGCACACCTTTCCTTCTGGGAGTCTGGAATTTTGGCATATGCTAGGTAAAGGGTAGCTATGTGACTGACTCCAGATAAAAACTCTCGAGTCCTAGATTCACATGAGCTTTCTTTGTCAACAAAAGGTTGTCTGACTAGTTGTTACAATTTATTGCAGAAGGAATTAAATGTGTTGTGTGTGACTCCACTGGGAGAGGGCTGTTGAAAGCTCATGCCTAATTTCCTCTGGACTTTGCTCCATACACCTTTTCTCGGCTCGGTTTGCTTTGTGTCCCTTTGTTATAATAAACCCGAACTGCGAGTACAACTATATGCTGAGTCTCCCTAATAAATCCTCCAACATCACCAAACCTGGGTAGTCTTGGGGGTAGGGATTCCTGGCACACAAGTAAACTCCAAATAGGATAAACTGCAAAACCCATGCCAAGACCTATCATATTAAACTTCTGAAAGCTAAAGATAAATGTTAAAATCTTGAAAGCAGCCAGAGAAAAATGACATATTACCTAGGACCGTTAGTGAGAAATACCAGTTAGAATGACAGTGGATTTCTCGTCTGCAACCATGGAAGCCAGAAGGAAATGGCACAATATTTTTCAAGTGCTAAAAGGAAAGAACTGCCAACCATGAATTCTACATCTGGCTCATGATTCTTCAGGAATGAAATAAAAACATTCGCATACAAAGGAAAACTGAAAGAATTTTTTGCTAGCAGACATACCCTTAAAGATTGGCCATAGAAAGCTCTTCATACAGAAAGGAAATGATACAAAAATCTTAGAGCATCAGGAAGAAGAAACAACAGAAGAGCAGAAATATGGGTGCAGAAAATGTCCTTTTCTTGGTGAATTTTATAAATTGTATTTCGTGATTGAAAGAAAATTTATAACGCCATCCGATACCTAAGCAATGATACTTAAAAGGGGACAAGACAAATGGAAGTGAGGTTTACACATTTCACTCTCAAAAACAAAAAATCATAAATCAATCAAGATGGAATCCTAAAAACTGCTGAAGTAACCTGTAGGAAGGGGGAGAAAAAAGAGAAGCAAGAACTGAGAACAAGAGGAAACAAGTAGAAAACATAAAGTGGTGGTCCTAAGTGCTAATATAACAATTACTTTAAATGTACTTGGTCTAAACACAGCAATCCTAAGAGCCCACAGTCCATGGGCTGGCAGCAGATGACAAAGGCAATACACCTACCGTTCAGCCTTCTGGAGTTTGTTCCCTGCAAATCTGAGGAAACATGCTGCTCCTTCTGAAGGGCTCTGTCTCCTGGGGACCCTCTGCTGTCTCTTGACTCAGGCCCTCTTGGCTCAGGCCCCTGGGTCACATTGCCAGCAGAGGGCCGCTTGCTGGGGGCCCGGCTCTGCCTGCTGGGTGCATCCTGGGTGCTGGTCAGACAGGGAAGGGTCTGGGGTCTGCAGGAATCTGGGCTCCGTCTTCCTTTTTGCTGTTCTGCCTCTTTCCGTTTGTTTTCTTCCTCTCGCTTTCTGCAAGCAAAGCCAAAGAGTAAGAGAAAAAAAATTTAAAGAGCATCACCTGCTCAAGCGTCTCTGCGTGAGATTTAAATTTGAAGAGGAGCTACTACATCACAGGAACTATTTGGAAATTCACATTTTTCAAGAGCAGTCTTTTCTCCAGATAAAATAAAAACCATCTCTTTTACACCAGGCCTTATAACACAAAAGATGATGGAGATGAAAAGTTTGTAGATCAGTCTTTGTGCTGTTGAAACATATGAGAGATAACCAGGTGACTTTTCTGTACGAAACGTAACACGTTTCCAAGACCGTATATATCACAAGCTTGTGTGAGATCCTTGGAGCTGCCTGTAACTCCATTCGTTTTGTCCTGTTTCAGAAAGCACACCAGAATGCTACTGAAAATGACAGTCATAGGGATAACCTTGAATCTGCTCTATTTATTTGAAAAGCCCACTGGCAAACCTAATGATCATATAAAAAGTCACTTGCAAAGCACTTGCAAGTGATTAAAACACACCTGTGAGTTGCAATGCTGCCACTGAGAGCTCTAGCTAATGAGTCAAATCCACTCATTTTACAGATGAGGCCCAGAAGGTAGGGTGATTTTCAAAAAGTCACACCTAAGTAGCTGATGGCAAAGCTGGAACCCCTGGGTAGCAAAAGAACAGATAAGGGTTGGGCAGGAGGGGCCTATCTAAAGATGAGTAGCAGGATGAGGCAGGTGAGTCTGAGGTAGCTCAGAAAGGTAGCCTAGGCTCCTAATTCAGGACAAGGGGCTGAGTTAGGGGTAGGATTTGTTTGACCACTGCTGTTAATTTGTAGGGATTTCCAAGGGAAAGACAGGAGGAAAAACACTTAATTTCTGAGTCTCTCTCTGAAGGGTACTGAGGATACAGAAATGACGACCACAGATTTCAGGTCCTCCCCTGAGGAATCTTCTACCCATAAGCGGACAGCTAGGAAAACAAAGTCCTAATTTATTTATTTATTATTTATTTATTTATTTATTTATTTTTTTGAGATGGAGTTTCGCTCTTGTTACCCAGGCTGGAGTGCAATGGCACGATCTCGGCTCACCGCAACCTCCGCCTCCTGGGTTCAGGCAATTCTCCTGCCTCAGCCTCCTGAGTAGCTGGGATTACAGGCACGCACCACCATGCCCAGCTAATTTTTTGTATTTTTAGTAGAGATGGGGTTTCACCTTGTTGACCAGGATGGTCTCGATCTCTCGACCTCGTGATCCACCCGCCTCGGCCTCCCAAAGTGCTGGGATTACAGGCTTGAGCCACCGCGCCCAGCCTCAAAGTCCTAATTTATAATGGAAGAAATGTTGTATTTTGTATTTATTCATTTATCTTTTTAAAGACTTTAAAGACAGGGTCTTTTACTCAGGCTGGAGTCCAACGTGCAGTGGCACCTTCTTAGCTCACTGCAGCTTTGAACTCCTGGGCTCAAGTGATCCTCCCACCTCAGCCTCCCGAGCAGCATGTACCACCATACCTGAATAATATTTAAATTGTTTGTAGAGATTGGGCAGGGCAGGGTCTCACTTTGTGGCCCAGGCTAGTTTTGAACTCCTGGCCTCAAGCCATCCCCCAGCTTTGGGCTCCCAAAGGGTTGGGATTAGAGGTGTGAGCCACTGCACCCAGCTGAAAAGGACTTTAGATCTGTGCTCCTCACACGTTATTGGGCTGAGTCACCTGGTGTCACCAGATATCTGGGTTACACTTTCATTTAAAACCTTGTCAACTTGTTAAATTCCCCTTCTGAAGATCTTTCTTCCCGTATGGAGTAGCCCGTGATCTGGGGTCCAAGCTTGCTTTTCTAACAGTTTTCCACTGAGTCCCATTACCTGGAGCAGGCGGACCCAAACATTTTACACATGGGGCCAGTTCACTGTCCCTCAGACCGTTGGAGGGCCGCCACATGCTGTGCTCCTCTCACTGACCACCAATGAAAGAGGTGCCCCTTCCTGAAGTGCAGTGGGGGGCTGGATAAATGGCCTCAGGGGGCCGCATGCGGCGCGCGGGCTGTAGTTTGGGGACGCCTGACTAGAGCATGGCCAGATGGGTTGTGCTAACTCCTGTACAGCTCTAATATTTTTATTCGACGCTGGTTTTGTGACATCTTTGCCACCTGCTGATGACTGAGCATGCTGCACTGCGGTCTACAGGCCAGCTGGACAGCCTGTCATCTCGGAGCCTGAGATTCATATGGATGTGAGTAGGCGCCATTTCAGTGTGATCTCTCCGGGACAAGGCTGCTTTTCAGAAGAAGGTGGAAGCATCTGGGTAGCTGAAGTGCTGCTAATAGATTTAAAAGCCTTGCTCCAGGAAGGCAGAGGAAGTGCTGTGCTTTTTATTAGCACCAATGAGCAGGGCTGTTTTAAGAGAATGATATTGGCTCTTTAGACACATGTGGGTGGTTGTCTGGGTTGGCACCTATATGGATCTCACTGCTATTAAGGGGAACTCTGAGGTGATAAATTAGACTTTGTTATTTGAGCAGTCTCCTCTTTCTTTTTAGGAAACCAAACAGCTCTCTTGTTCAGTTCCAAGAAGCCTCTCTGTAGCCAGCCCTGGAGCAAACCTTATCACGGCAGACCTTTCTGGGCCTTCAACAAAGGCAGCCACTTGACAAACAGGGGATCCAGCCTTTTAAAGGGATCAGGACGTCCAGAAAGCAAAAGGGCTTTGGCTTCTGGAGATTTCTCTGAAGGGCTTTGGCTTCTGGAGATTTCTTTGGAGGGGGGATTTTTCATTTTGGTAGAACTAAGTAAGGAGAATTGGGAGACAGAATATAATCATCTGAATGTATATTTAGCCCCTGGTCTTGTAAATATAATTTTTTAATCGATGCATTTTGCATTAAAAAACATCTTCCAGGTGGCACATGGCCCACGACTATGAAGTTCTTCAGAGCAGAGGTTCTTGATGTAATAGCAGTGATCATTGGGGAAAAAAAGGGGGTGGGATTACAACTGGAAATTATGCATAACCTGTACCCTATTTTATCTAGATTGCTGAATTAAAACTAAAGCAGCAGCGGCAACACCACCACATAGAATTTAGCTCCTGAGAGTTGAACCTGACCCCACATATATGTGTCTCTCTGGGGAAAAGGTCCAGAACCATTGCTCATAGTTTTAGAGTTTGAAGAAACCTCAGTTTATTGAGGATGACACCCTCATTTGGTAGATAACAGGCAGAGAGTAAATGACATGCCCAAGGCTACATGGTAAAATACAGACAGAGCCAAGATAGAATTCAGCTGCTTTATCTCCTGGTAAAATTCATCCCAATGACAGAATTGTTTTTAAAATTTTCATCTAATCTTCTTCCATTATTTAATAAATTAATTGGGTCATATGAAGAAGCTGGAGATGCCACTTCAAACTAACCATTAGCAACATTTAAAAAGGAGCTTTCTTTTTAATTTTTAGAGATAGGGTGTCACTCTGTCACCTAGGCTAGAATGCAGTGGTACCATCATTGCTCACTGTAACCTTGAAGTTTCAGGCTCAAGCGATTTCTTACCTCAGCTTCCTAAGTAGCTAGGACCATAGGCACACGTTACCAAGCCCAGCTAATTTAAAAAAAAAAAAAAAAAAAAAAAAATTGTAGAGACAAGGTCTCCCAAAGTTGCCCAGGCTTGTCTTCAACTCCTGGCCTCAAGTGATCCTCCCACCTCAGCCTCTCAAAGGACTGGGATTACAGGTGTGTCACCACACTCAGCCAAACTAGCTTTCAATGTAGTGTTTAGTCCTTAACTCTTAGATTCAATAATTGTCCTGGAATTTAAGCAGTTTTTCTTAAGTTACTATCAAATGTCAAAGATCTTTACTCTTTAAGGTGGGCTATGTTATAAAGAGCTATTTTACTTGGAAAGTTTAGAAAAAAAAATCAGAAAAAGAACCCATATTATTCTAGTTGATATGAAAAATTTTAAAAAGTTGTATGTCACAGCAAGCAACACTTCAGGAAATTTATTAACATGGCAGAATATTAGTGGATAAAATAGTCCCACCTTTCTCTCTCCTTTTTTCCTACTATGTGAAGAGAAACTGGCTAGACAGTAGCTTCTAATGGGCTGCCAATTGAGTCGGTTTGGACTGTCTTTTTTAGAGCAATTTTTGCAGCTCTTCAGATGCTCACAGATAAAAAAGTGAGAAAGTCAACTGGAGATCAACTCTTTTGACATCTATTTCAGGTCCTGTTCTCCACAGGGTGAAGAGGGGTCTCTAGACTATGAGCTGATGGGACTAGGGCTGTCTACCCAGGGAAGAAAAAATTTACAGGACACAATGCTGCCAGCATCTGAAGGGCTATTGTGGGGTGAAGATATTCCCCCAAAGACCCCTCAAACTGTATCTAACACCCACAGATAGCAATTTTTACAAATTATGAGGCTAGAGGAAAATTTAGCAAGGAAAGGGCTAAAAAGAAGTTGAGTGATCAAAAGATGGCTTGATGTACAGAGAGCTGATCAAGGCAGTAACTTTAATGACTTGAATGTACCATGGCTTCAGCATCTCAGAAGAGGATGTATCTGTTTGTGCAATATGGGACTCAACTCTGACCCTGCACAGTTGGAGTTATGGAAGTTGATATTTTTTCTACCCCATTATGTGGCTTTAAGTACTGTGAACTACAAGAGAGTTGTATTTGCTCACTTTTGACACGAAGAAATTAATTCTATCAGACACTGCAGAAACAGGCAGGCTCTTTCCCATCTCATGAATATTCAGGTTTCCACTGCCATGAATACAAGACCTAGTGAGATCTAAGAGATGTGATTAAAATGCTTCTATAGAAAAGAGAAGCCTTGTTAGTGTGTCCTGTTATACTCATTTAACCTTGCTTTGACTTAATGCTGCCATTCTAGTTCATAGTCCCAGTGCAGGCTAGGGACCGATCAATATTTGTAACTTTCTCAAGGATTTAGGAGAATACTGGTGTGCTCTGTTCTGTTAGTTTTGAGAGTAATAGGAAGTGTTATTGAATTACATTATAGAATTGATAATGGTAGCTTGGCACCACTCTCTTAACAACGAATGGAATCAACAGTGGCATAATTGAATGAGCCAGATGGTTATTCAATCAGATGGTTGCCAGCATCTGGGGACAGCTTCTAGCATGGGCTTGGCTGGTGGGAGGATTTCCCTGAACCAAGTAATGGTAGGTAGCCTGGCCTTGAGACTGATTCATGAACCATCTCTCTTCCTTACCAGTTGTGTGACTTCAGGCAGGCTAATTTTTGTATGCCCATCTCTGCATCTACGGAATGAGATTAAGGACAGCTGCCATGTCTACTTTTTAATATTTATCTATATTTGTAATATCTAAAATCCACATTATTCAATGCGGCTTCCACTTCTTATGAGTATGTTTTTGGATCCTAGAGACAAATTAACATAAACTATTTGGCTAAGCTTCCTTATATCTTCTAAGCAAGAAACAGGGTATTTTCCTACAGTGGCTCTTCCCATTACTTTCTGAATCTGGCAGGGATAAGACTTGTAAACAGTTTGAGTCTACAAAATTTACAGAATCATGATTTCACATTTAAGTACAGAGAGCGGTGCGCCCCTTTGCTCTAGTCTTTCTTTTTAAAATCAGAACACAGACTGTCATAAATCTGTCAAATGATAATTTGCTCATGACCAATATTTGGGGAGTTGGAAAACCAAATGAATAAATATACACAAGTGTCAGAGAGTGCTGCTAGAATAAGTGGTACATACTGTGTTTCCTGCCTTGAGTAAGGCAGACAAGTTAAAGTGTACACTTACAGAGAGTCACAGTATAAGAACTGAAAGAGACCTAAGAGAGTATTTGGTCCAACCCTTCCATTTGACAGACAGGAAAACTAAGGCCTACAGTGTTCAACAGCTTACATAAGATCTTAGACCCACTGTAGGGGAATTTACTAACATTTGTTTATTGAATGCTTACTATATACCAAACATTCTCAGGCACTGGAGATGTGGAGGTACATAACACACAGTCCCTGCTCTCAAGAAACTGACAATCGAGTTGGGGAATCAGACCCTACGCTCCTGCCAACAGTGAGTTCTGGATGTGATGAGTGCTAAAGGAGAGGTAACCACACAGAGCTATGGGAGGATGTGGAGGCATTCACTAATTAAACCCAGGGGGAGAAAAAAGGCTACATATGAATAATGAGAGAGGTGTAAACTGAGAGGTTATTTCAGGCAGAGGGACAAGCATGCATGAGCAGAGACTCAGAAGAGATCTCAGAAACCAGCTCTTCACATAATTTTTTTTTTTTGTTTTCTTTTGAGACAGGGTCTCTCTCTGTCGTCCAGGTTGGAGTGCAATAGTGTGATCATAGCTCACTGCAGCCTCAACCTCCCTGGCTCAAGTGATCCTCTCACCTCCCTAGTAATTGGGACTACAGGTATAAGCCACCACAGCTGTCTAGTTTTTAAATTGTTTTGTAGAGATAAGGTCTCACTATGTCTTCAACTCCTGGGTTGGTCTCAAACTCCTGGGCTCCAGCGATCCTCTTGCCTTGGCCTCTCAAAGTGCTGCAATTATAGGCATCTCCTCATGATTTAAAAAATTCCTTATATACTATCCTGGAGAGATGATAATTCCATTTCTGTTGGATCATTTCCAGTAACAGGAAAATACTACCTCATGAGACAAAAAAGATTTAGCTCTAACCTTTTCAGCTTGTGTTGCATGGTGTCTAGGGGTTTGTCAGATTCTGTCTCTTCATTGTCGCTGAATAACAGGCATAGAAATATTTGATCTTTAACTCCCTCTCAAGGGAATAAGAAAATGTTGTGCGCTGTAGGACCTTTGACTTACAGAATGTTAGAGCTGGGAGGGACGTCAGAGATCATTTAGTCCAGTGGTTTTTGTCTTTTTGTGTGTGACTCATGGATCCCCTTTGGAGAATGCGATAAAAAAAAAAAATCAATAGATCCTTCCCCCCAAAATGCATATGTGCTCCTGACACACAAAATGCTGTGTACAATTTCAGGCTATTCATGGATCCCTGAAGTCCGTCTTGAATTAAGAAACCTTTCCATTTTACTGATGAAAATCTGAGGCTCAGAGAAATGGAATGGCATGAAAGAGAAGTATTGAAGTAATTCCCTATAGGCCAGATGACTTTGTGAGCAGATGAGCCAGACACATAGGCCAACCATTAACAATCTGGTGATGTTCAGGGAGCATCGATTAACTACCAAGTGAAACGGAGACCCGCAGTAGCAATGGAAGTGTTATGAGCATTTAGAAAAAATCTGAAAGTTGATTTATGAAAAAGAATTTAGATTTTTCTCTTTGGCTTCCAGGGGTAGCTTCAAGACCAAAGGGTAGAAAAGAACTTTTGCTAGACAGAGACCTCCACTAATGGAATATGCTGTCTTGAGAGGTACAGCATTTCTTGTCACTTGACTTTTTCGAGACACAGAACAACCTCTTGTAGAAGGGACTTAAGCATCACAAGAGTTTGAACTGGGTGACCAAAACTGGACGTAATAATGTAACTCTAAGAAACATACTCAATCTCTTATACTAGCCAGGCAGGAACTCATGTCTCCCAGACAGCATGGTAAGTGAAGAGGTGAAGAAAGTTCAGGATGGCTAAGACATCAAGTGGGAGGGTGGTGGTAGTGGAGAGAAATGGGACTTGGAAATTTAAGTGGAAGTGAAATGTTGAAGGATCTTACAGAGCACCATGGCTGGAATTTAAGAACAAGGGGGTTGGGCATGGTGGCTCACACCTGTAATCCCAGTGCTTCGGGAGGCTGAGGTGGGTGGACTGAGTATAGGAGTTCGAGACCAGCCTAGCCAACACGGTAAAACCCTGTCTCTACTAAAATTACAAAAGTTAGCCAATCGTGGTGGCACATGCCTGTAATTCCAGCTACTTGGGAGGCTGAGGCAGGAGAATGGCTTGAACCCGGGAGGTGGAGATTGCAATGAGCTGAGATCAAGACACTGCATTCCAGCTTGGGCGATAGAGCAAGACTCCGTCTCAAAAAAAAAACAAAAACAAAAACAATGAGGGCCTGTATATAGCGGTGGTGACACAGAAGAATGAAAGCAAAAGGATATCAAAGGAGGAATGCACACAATCAATGGTAGCAGCACTGGCAAGCACATAAAAAGGCCAGAAGAGAGACAGACTGTGGTATGAGCTGTTTCCATTTGCATGTCTGTGTGTTGCAGACTCATACAGTGAGTCTGAAGTTATAGTGAAAACAGGACATGCAAATGGAAATGTCCAATGATCTAAAGTGTTGGCAAATGACAAAAGCATAGCAGAAATGCCCAGGAGGCAATTGAAGATATGAGACTTCCAGGAGGTCAGGATGTGAGATAGATTAGGGGGCTACCTACAGGAATGAATTAATTTAAAATTTAAGAGTAGATACATTTTCATTGGAAAAAAAGTATAACATGAGTAGAAGTCTAAGAAGTTTGCCTTCAGGGCTGACTGCAGTGTGGAGATGGAATAATTTAAAAGATGTGAGAAGGGAAAGTCAGAGAGTTGCAGGAGATCTGAGATTCAAGTGAAATAAGAACCTGGCAAAAAGCAAGCTTCAAGGAAGAAGGGTGATCAACATAAATATGGTTTTATTTTAGTGTACACTCAACTGTGTGCTTTGGCAGGTAAATTATAGTAATGTTCATTTTGGCAACAACATAGGCAGTGCAGTGTGAATTATGAAGTGCTTTTAAACGGATTATAGATATTCCTTAAATAGCATTTTCCAACATTACCTGTCTTAGTAAATATCACCATAACTTTTTTCTCTCCCGGTTTCTCTTTCAGTAAATTAGAAATCACTTTTACTTAAGTTCAATAAGTTCTTTTCACATCCTCATTTTAAGGAAGATGATTTCTGCCATCCTAACATAATAAACTCGGAAAGGTACACCAAGGTGACATGCTGTGCCTGGACCACCTTAGTCAATAAGGCAGCAGCAGCAAGGACTGACTTCGCTTCCTGATGTTTGTTTCTTAACACAAGAATTAAAAGCAAAATTAAACACTGGCTCAGATTTTAAGAAATAACTTTTTAGAAATTAAAGAAATCAGTTTCTCTGCATTTAAGTCTATCTCTTGGAGATCTACCTCCTCCCTTTAGGGACAAAGTCAGTTGTGCTGCCTTTGTTAAGTCCGACTTTGTAGTCAGGTAGATCTGACTTCAAATTCTGAAAACAGATTCTCACACATTAAACTGGAGTTTATGGAAACATCAGTAGAAGGAAATATAACATTCCATCTGTTTACAAATTATCCTGCAACTCAGGATAATGTGTCACATGTATTATCTACTTACAGTTGCCACTCACGCAGAGAACTTTTATAAGAAGGCTGGAAAGAGAGGTGTGCAGAGGCTTTTAGGTTGATACTGGATTCTTTGGCAAAAATGAAGGGGGGGTGATTATTAAGAGTGCAAGAAAGTATTTCCTGGGATGCCATCTACTTCAGTAGCTTCAGAGTCATAGAAAATTGTGTGTTTCTGTAAATCTGATCTACTGAAGGCTGACATGATGATTAGCATTCCAGTACATAGTGGTATTTAACTTCTCATTAAAATGACTTATCTTGCCTCTTACTATTACTTTTAATGATTATTTAGTACACTTATGCTTCCCCCTTATGGGTAAGATATAGAAGGATTTAAGAGTTGGAAGAACTCAAGATTTAGAAACATGTGAGATACAGCCAAGAAGTTATCCTTCAAGAATCTGCCCAGGCCGGGCGCAGGGGCTCATGCCTGTAGTCCCAGCACTTTGGGATGCCAAAGTGGGCAAATCACTTGAGGTCAGCAGTTCGAGACCAGCCTGGCCAACATGGCAATACCTCATTTCTACGGAAAGTACAAAAATTAGGCTGGGTGCATTGGGTCATGTCTGTAATCCCAGTACTTTGGGAGGCCGAGGCGGGCAGAGCACCTGATATCAGGAGTTCAAGACCAGCCTGGCCAACATGGTGAAACCCTGTCTATACTAAAAATACAAAAATTAGCTGGGTATGGTGGCAGGCACCTGTAATTCCAGCTTCTTGGGAGGTTAAGGCAGAAGAATTGCTTGAACCTGGGAGTCGGGGGTTGCTTTTTTAGTTGCCATTTTCTCCCTAGGCTCTAGCCAAGCCTTTTGTCTGTAGAGTAAGCATTCAATCAATACTTCTTGAGTAAATTATTTAGTACAGATGTATTAAGAAATGAGTGACGGAGAGTAAGCTATTTATACAAGTTGGTTGCTTTAATCAAATTAAAACCAGACTTAGATTGGTCTAGTGAAAGTAGGCCAGATATTGGCATGTTTCTTTTGGAAAGAGAAGGACAAGAAGAGAAGTTATCTCTTTTCAGCTCTTATTCTAGCAGTCCCAACTCCAACTCCCTGCCATGGGTGGGAGTGACAGTGGTTTGTCCCTGGGCTGAAACTAATCTAGAAGAATCACCACCAAAGAGAGGTTAGGCCTTTGTCCTTCACTGCAGCCTTAGACCCGGAAGACGAAGTGCTGAGAAGGAGAAGGTGACCAGGTTGCAGGGACCAACAGTAATTCAGATTCTCATTTGCTTCCCTCTCCTGGCCACCCCTAGCACCCAGCCCTGCTTCCACCCTGATTCCGGGTGGCAAGAATACAATCTGCATAGCTCACACTTACTTGGCAGCGGCATCTTTTCTCAACTGTTCATGCTTCATGAGGAGATTTTTCCGGTCTCGGAAGGCCTTTCTGACCTTGTACCCTTTGTAGACGGCTTGGATTTTGAAGGCGGCGATGTCTTGTATGGCTGCAATGGACAGGGCACCGTGCTCCAACAGGTATTGGATCACTTCATGACGCTCACCGAGCAAAGCATAATCAAGGGGTGTGTATCTGAAATGGGGGAAGATTTCTTTTGTTTTAATTTCAGAATGTAATTCAAGGCACAGTTAAACTGAAAACATCATGCAGCAGAAGGAAACTTCATTCTAACATGTGGGATATTCCCCAAGCAAAGCCACCTTCTCTATACCAGGGCTGTTTTTTTTCTCCAAGGGGCACAAAACAGGATTGACTATGACGGTGAGTCAGGTGCTTTGTGCTGCTAACCATGCCAGTTCCCAAGTTTTAGTCCCTGGCACACAAAGAGGGGCCTATTGGAAACACATGATCTCTTCCCTTCTTCCCCATGTGCCAAATAATTCCCTGTCCCTATCTAAAAAGGTAGTGAAAATAATAATTGTGAGATTCATCAATTTGAGCCCATGATTACTGACAGTTAATTAGAGTTCCAAATGGAGAAATTTAGTATATGATGAGAATGGCCCTTTAAGTCTCTGAAGAAAAGACAGATTACTAAATAGTGATGGACAACCAGGTAGTCCTCTGGTGAAAAAAAGGAGATTCTTACACCACATTTTATACCAAAATAAATTCTAGATAGAGCAAAGATCTAAATATTTAAAACAGGAACCATATAAGTACCAGAAGAAATCACGAAGATTAAAAAAATGATATAGGAAGTATTTTTTTAAAAAAAAGGATACAAAATTCAGAAACCATAAAACAGCTGGGCACAGTGGCTACTATAAAAGGGTTGGGTGTGGTGACTCATGCCTATAATCCCAGCACTTTGGGAGGCTGAGGCAGCCAAATCACTTGAGGTCAGGTGTTCGAGACAGCCTGGCCAATATGGTAAAACCTTGATTCTATGAAAAATACAAAAATTAACCAGGCGTGGTGGTGCACACTTATAGTCCCAGCTACTCAGGAGGCTGAGGCAGGAGAATTGCTTGAACCTGGGAGGTGGAGGTTGCAGTGAGCTGAGATCACACCACTGCACTCCAGCCTGGGTGACGGAGTGAGATGCCATCTCAAAAAAAAAAAAAAAAAAATCAGAAACCATAAAAGAAGACTGACAAATCTGACAACATAAAAATAACAAAATTTTACAGGGTAAAGAAAACATCAAAGACAAAGATAATAGTTCCCCCAAGAGTAAATATGAATACCTCCTAACATAAAAATAAATTCAATCTCACTCATTTAAGAGAAATATGAATTAAGACTAACATGAGAGAGTACCTTTCACTGATAATCAGATTAGCAAAAATCAGCAGAGTTACTAACACACTGCATTGGCAAGGACAGAGGGAGACAGGCTCTCTCATATACTACTTCAACTTCTAGGGAGGACAATTTGGCAAATTATTCATGTATATGCCATTTGACATAGCTGTTTCACTCAGGAATTTATCCTACAGATCTGCTCTCATGTGAAATGCTTGATGTACTAGGTTACTCATGGAAGTACAGTTAGTTATAGTAAAAGAATAGAAACAACCTCAATATCTATCAACAGGGGATTGCTTAAACAATGCACCGGCTATCCACATACTGAAGACATCTGTATACGCAGTCATTACTGCTGTCTATGAATAAATAAGGAACAACCTCCAGGACACCTTGTTAAATGAAGACAAAGAAAAAGGAAGAAACAGGAGTTATTATGGCATGTTCCATCTGTATAAAAAAAAAAATTCCTGTATGCTTATCTATGCAAAATACACTTCCAGAAGTTTTCCAAGAAACTGCTAACAGTGATGCCTCTGGGGAGAAAACTAGCTGTCTCAGAGGCAGGGGCAGGAGGAACATTGAGTCTTCAGTGAATGTCCTTTTAAATTTTGTGCAGTGTACATATATCATTGTTTTGATAAATACATTATTTAGAAAGGATGAATATTATTGCCATATTGTTGTATATTTGAATCTCAAATGGCAACTTTGTAGGTGTGCTGTTTTCAGCACATTCCTTTTTTTTTTTTTTTTTTTTTTTTTTTTTTTGAGACAGGGTCTCACTCTGTTGCCCAGGCTGGAGTGCAGTAGCATGAACACAGCTTACTGCAGCCTTGATCCCTCCTGGGCTCAAGCAATCCTTCCACCTCAGACCCCCAAGTAGCTGGGACTCCTGGCATGCACCACCAAGTCTGGCTAATTTTTGTCTCTCCGTGTGTATGTGTGTGTGTGTGTGTGTGTGTGTGTGTGTGTGTGTGTGTTTGAGATGGAGTTTTGCTCTTATTGCCCAGGCTGGAGTGCAATGGCGCCATCTCAGCTCACTGCAACCTCCACCTCCTGGGGTCAAGCAATTCTCCTGTCTCAGCCTCCTGAGAAGCTGAGATTCCAGGTGCATGCCACCACGCCCGGCTAATTTTTTGCATTTTTAGTAGAGATGGGGTTTCATCATATTGGTTAGGCTGGTCTAGAACTCTTGACCTCGTGATCTGCCTGCCTTAGCCTCCCAAAGTGCTAGGATTACAGGCGTGAGCCACCTCACCCAGCCAATTTTTGTATTTTTTGTAGAGATGGGATTTTGCCATATTGTCCAGGCTGGTCTTGAACCCCTGAGCTCAAGCAATCCTTTTGCCTTGGCCTATCAAAGTGTTGAAATTACAGGCATGAGCCACTGCACCCAGCCCATTCTTTTTAAAAAGTATTTCTTTTTAAAATTTAGAAACATAAAAAATTGGGTAACTCCATAGAAGAAAATAGCTATCATCCATATTCCCACCCTGAGAATTAACCATTGTTCTTATCTTGGGAGATATGATTTCCTTTTTTAAAGAAAAATTACTTTGTCAAAATGATATAGTTTTGTTTGTTTGTTTGTTTTTGAGATGGAGTCTTGCTCTGTTGACCAGGCTGGAGTGCAATGGCATGATCTCGGCTCACTGCAACCTCTGCCTCCTGGATTCAAGCAATTCTTCTGTCTCAGCCTCCTGAGTAACTGAGATAGATTACAGGTGCATGCCACCATGACTGGGTAATTTTTGTATTTCTAGTAGAGACAGGATTTCACCATGTTGGCCAGGATGGTCTCAATCTCCTGACCTGGAGATCCGTCTGCCTCGTTCTCCCAAGTGCTAGAATTACAGGCATGAGCCACTGTGTCTGGCTGCAAAATTATATAGATTTTAAGAAACACTGAAAAAAATACAAAAATTAAAGTAAAAAAATCCCCCAAATTCTACCATCCTTCAATGGCAATAATGATTGTCACTTTTTAAACAATTTACTTTACATCTCTAAGTCTTAGTTTTCCTCATCTGTTAAACAATGTAATACTTTGCAGACTTGGTAGGAGAAAATGGAATAATAAGAGTAAAAAGGTTAGCGATGTTCCTGGCCCAAAGGAAGCAGTTAATAAATGTCATCTCTGATTGTTATTATTACAGGAAATTTACTGCTGTATGGTTTGCAATACCACAGCTGCTTATCAAAAATATTATCTCCATAGGACTCAAACTAGTATCTATGACCATCCCATGACCACCACTGATGCTGATTCCTCTCAGGATGACTTTGACCAGACCAGTGCCATCAGAGGTCTCAGGAGAAAACATCAGATGATTTATGAGGCAGAAAAAAGGGTGATTATATAGATGCACGATTAGACACAGAAAATCATCCAATTATAGAAAAGAAATGATCTCTCTTCAAAACTTACCTAACAGTCACAGTTAAGACATAAAAGGAAGAGGTTTTCACTTTAAGAGTGTTTTGATCCCTTTAGTAAGGAAACTGAGTTTGGGAGGAAACCCCAAACATTGAAATTAAGGAACTTCCATTTTAGGATAGCTTCATTCATCACTTACTGTTCAGGAACCAGAAGGCTATAAGTAGAGGCATCTATATAAACTTTAAAACATTATTTATAAGTAGAAAGCATTTTTTAAATTCAGAAGAATTAAAAAAAAATTGTTGCTGCATGTTCTGAAATGCCTTTCACGACTATACTTTCTCTAATGGAAAAAATTATCATGGAGTCATTAAATCAGGTAATACTAGAGCTAAATTAAATTTTATAGGTCATTTAGTTCAATACCTTCATTTTATAAATGGATGAACAGATCCAGAAAGGTTAAGCAACTTACCAAAGGTTATGTAAACTATTAATATAGAATGCAGACTAGAACTAAGATAACATGTTTCCCAGTTCAGTAATCCTTCCACAACACATATATCATTTACTTAGTATGTTTCCTATAGAATAAAATGATTTTTTAAATCAATGTGCAAACAACATATGTATTTGGTAAGTCTGACCATTTTTTCTATAATTATTGATATGTAGTATCCTTTACATAACATATAAGCATGGGTTAACAAATTTGGTTTATAAAATGTAGGGCCAAAATTATTCCTTTACCTACAAATATTACAAAAGGAAATAACATGTAGCTTGATATACCCTAAAGAATGCTGATCTGGGAGTCAGGGGACCTGTGTGACCCTGGACATTCTCTTAACCTCTCTGGGGGCAGGGAAAGGAGGAAGGGAAGAACTAGACCTCTCAGGCTGCTTCTGGATTGAAAATTCTATCTTAAATATTTTTCCTGTAAAAAAAATTATGTTTTCTTATGAAAATTTTTAAGCATAAAAAATGGAGAGAGAATAACATAATAAAGCTTTACATACTCGTTACCTAAATTTAACAATTTTTTGCTACATTTGCTTCATCTATCCCCTTCCTTTTTATTTTTGCTGGAGTATTTTACAGCTAATCTTGGAACTCCTCTCATTTTGTCAGAGGTGTTGGAACCAGAGGACTCACTCCATCTTGGGTGAGCGCTAGGAAAATGAGGCTGGCACTTGCTGGGCTGCATTCCCAGAAAGCTATTCCTAGCCTCTAGATGTTGAAGGGAACAGATACAGAATGTTTACTAAACAGATCCAGACTTGGGAGTGTCCTAATATCCTGATATCTTGAGAACAAAGGCATTCCTAATTTTCCTTTAAATATTGATTCTTGCAAAATATAGTAATTAAGAAAACGAATCCTT
This sequence comes from Saimiri boliviensis, assembly GCF_048565385.1. Classification (NCBI taxonomy): domain Eukaryota; kingdom Metazoa; phylum Chordata; class Mammalia; order Primates; family Cebidae; genus Saimiri; species Saimiri boliviensis. The sequence continues at coordinate 193,459,138 of NC_133450.1, read as the reverse complement.
TCTCACAAACCCTTGTAGCAGAGCCTATCTCCCCATAATCTTTTTTTATCCTGTACATAAACAAGTATTGTACCTAGGGTGGATGGGTTCCTCCTCTTACTTTCGGGAACGCCCTACTCTGTCTATGGTGTAACTGTACTTGCACTACTTTACTTGTCTTAATAAACTTGCTTTTGCGGCCGGGTGCAGTGGTGCACGTCTGTAATCTGTAGGGTCCAGCCCTACTACGGTCGTGGAGTGTCCCCTATCACTGTGCTGAGGCGCTGGATCCGAGAAATAAAGAGACAAGACACAGAAGGAAAAAGAAAGCACAGCTGGGCTTGGGGGGCCAACGCCACTTAAGTGGAGACAGGCAAGGCCCCGAACGTCTAGGAGCGTCTGTATTTATTGGGTATAGGTTAGGGGGCAGGGTAGTGAGTGAGGTCATCTTAAGGATAGTGATAGGGTCAAGACATTCACATGAGCGATAAGCAAGGGGCCCACCCCCATTAAGTCATCTCGGCTAGGAGGTGGGCAGTGCACAGCAAGGGGTCCACCCCCGTTAGTTCACTGAGGCAAGGAGTTGGGCCATGCGCAGTGAAGAGATTGCAGTATGCAACATCTCTTATCTAGGGGTAGGCTACTTCTAAGGAATTCTATAGGAGGATGCTCTGAGTCAGCACAGTGGCAAGAGAACTGACAAGGTATACAGTCACCTGCTGGCAGCTTCCAATGATTCCTATAGAAGGATGCTTTGAGTCAGTACATAGCAACAGAGCTGACAAGCTATACTGCCACTTAGGAGTGATTATACCGGAGGGGTTTTAAGCCCTCGGATGCTCGAGGGCTTGCCAACCTGAGGCCAGCTTTCCACAAGAACTGGACATGAGATACTACAGCTCCCTTACAGGAGGAGTGACTCTTGCTCCAAGCCTGCCATACAGCAGGTATCTTTACAATACTGAACGCTGACGTCTGGGCCAGCCTGCCATGTAGTGTATGCCGTTTTAGGCAGGGGCACTACCGCCTGGGCCATAGATTCTCGTCCTGGTCTGTTTTTCCCTGAAATCATGCTCTGCACCGTGTCTGCTCTAGACCTTCCTCTGACTATAAACTAAGATGTAATTATATATATATATGTGGAAATAACTTGAGTAGTAAGATATTCTTCAGGCACTAATTGTTCCAACTATAAACTAATACACGATTATATATAAAGGATTATATAAAAGAAATAACTGAGTAGTAATACTATAAACTAAGATATTCTTCAGGCAATAACTGTGCCAGGGATCTGCTTAGCTTTTCTTCCTTGGTGCCCAGATGGGGGTTACCCACATAATCCCAGCATTTTGAGAGGCCAAGGTGGGCAGATCATGAGGTCAGGAGTTCAAGACCAGCCTGACCAACATGATGAAACCCCGTCTCTACTAAAAATACAAAAAAAATTAGCTGGGTGTGGTGGTGTGTGCCTGTAAACCCAGCTACTCAGGAGGCTGAGGCAGGAGAATTGCCTGAACTCAGGAGGTGGAGGTTTGCAGTGAGCTGAGATTGCGCCATTGCACTCCAGCCTGGGCAACAGAGTGAGACTCCGTCTCAAAAACAAAACAAAACACCTTGCTTTTGCTTTGTACTGCGGACTCACCCTGAATTATTTCTTGTGAGAGATCCAAGAACCCTCTCTTGGGGTCGGCATCAGGACCACTTTCCTATAACATCTTCATCTCTATGTGTTTAAGCATTCATCTGTAAATAACACGGGCACAGCCACAATGTCATTATTATACTAACAAAGTTAACAGGAATTCCTTAGTAAAATCTAAGGACCACTTCATAATCAAATTTCCCAATTTTCTCAAAAACATATTTTTGTAATTGGTTTATTCAAAGTAGGATTCTCAATTTTTTTATTCAGAGACACAATCCAAATATCTAACATCATTTTAAGATTGAGATCTATACCTAGTGTTTAAAACAACTGTGATCATAAAACACACTGTGATTAATACTACTGAATCTTTCTTTATCCCAAATTCAATTTAGAAAAATTCAAGTACTGTGAATATTCCCAACAGTGTTAGGGTGAATCTGTCAGATAGTTATTGACTGAAAGTCAGCAGAAGTTGGCAAAAATTATGTCTACACAGTGTTCATCAACTGACTAGTGTCAATGTATGAGAAGCAAAAATTAGCACTACACTGATGGTAACCAACCAAGAACAAGGTGGATATAGACAACAGACAAGATACAATTGGACCTGCCATGTGGGAATGGTCTGATGGAATGAGTAGAATGCCTAGACTGGAATGTCAATAAACGTAAAAGGCAGTGCCAAGTTCTGACATTTGTACATCAAGGTGCATTGCTGATGAAACATTAACAGAGACTGGGTTATTGCCACTATCTCTTTTTATCTATAGATGGGCAAGTACAGTTAGGAGGAATTTTCCTTTGGTCTTTTGGTCTGTAATTAACATATGTTTATTCCAGGAGGCAGTAAACATCTTAATTCATGCAGTTACTTAGGTCTCATATTCAAGGTTTAGCATATAAATGGAAATTGAGTTACAAAAAATTTCATTGTTTCCTTAAAAATATAGCAGTCAAATGGTAAATGTTGTTAGAATACATTTTTATAGAAACAAAACAAATCATCCCTGTCTGAGGATTATTAAACTTTTTGTTTAAGAGTTTCAATGGGAGACAGACGTCTTCAGCTCTCCCTCTAATGAGGAAAGTTTCTGAAAGCAGTGGTACAGGGGTTAGTTCTAGAAAACAGAAACATGTTTCCTCTGAGATGGACCTAGAGAAATCCCTTCTCAATAAAGTTTCCCACCAACTAATAGAAAGAATGAGTGGTGGCTAAGAGGATGGGGATGGTATTTTAGCAGGAGCCATTTTAGGTAGAGCATCCATGAAATGTGAAAACTAACACAAAGACCTAGGTCAGAGTGACTGTCAGAGATGTGTGAACTCCATCTTAAAGACAAGCTGGGTAAAATGATGCTGAAACCTATTGGGTTGCATTCCCAAACAGTTAGCAGGCGTCCCCAAACTACGGCCTGCGGGCCACATGCGGCCCCCTGAGGCCATTTATCCGGCCACGTTCTACACTTGAGGAAGGGGCACCTCTTTCATTGGTGGTCAGTGAGAGGAGCACAGTATGTGGCGGCCCTCCAACGGTCTGAGGGACAGTGAACTGGCCCCCTGTGTAAAAAGTTTGGGGACGCCTGAGTTAAGGCATTCTAAGTCACAGGATGAGATAGGAGGTCAGCACAAAATACAGGCCATAATGACCCTGCTGATAAAACAGGTTGCATTAAAGGCGCTGGCCAAAACCCACCAAAACTAAAATGGCAACAAGAGTGACCTCTGCTCCTCCTCACTGCTACACTCCCACCAGTGCCGTGACAGTTTACAAATGCCATGGCAATGTCAGAAAAGTTACCCTATATGGTCCGAAAAGGGGAGGCATGAATAATCCACCCCTTGTTTAGCATATCATCAAGAAATAACCATAAAAATGGGCAACCAGCATCCCTAGGGGGGTGCTCTGTCTGTGGAGTAGCCATTCTTTTATTCCTTTACTTTCTTAAAAAACTTGCTTTCACTTTGCACTGCAGACTCCCCCTCAATTCTTTCTTGAATGAGATCTAAGAACCCTCTCTTGGGGTCTATATTGGGACTCCTTTCCTGTAACAGGACCTCAGGCATGGAAGTCTGACCACGAACTCAGTTGTTACCTACAAATTATGAGAATCTGCCTAGATCTAAGACCACCAAGAATCACTCTTTCTGAGATTTCACATGCTGCTTGGTCCTTTTTATTGGGCCTGGATTCTTGGGCAATAACCCTAACATAGTTCTGCAGACCTTATATTAGTCATGCACTCTGTGTTTAGATTAAACCCTGAACTTTCATCTTAGCTTCTCCTTATGTTTTCATGCTACACAGTGGCATCTCTTTGTCCACTGACTGATAATATCCTCTCCATCAGGAGAAACCTCTGGAATATATAATACATTCCCCTGCCCTAAATGAACTCCTTGGCTCAGTCAATCAGAACTTCACTGACCTCATGTTAGCCAGAAGTCAGAAGGAGGACTAAAATATTCTCATCTGCAAAATGTGTGCTTGCCCTAGGCAATAGATAAAATTCTGAAGAGCTATAAAATCCCATTGTAGGGGGCGCTGTTGGCTGAATGGGGCCAACAGATGCAGGTCCCTTTAAGAGTGGAGGAAAAGAGGGCAATAGCTTTTCTACTGGGGGAGGAAAAGGCTCTGGTCTGTCCTTACCCTCACTAGAAAAAAAAAAATCTTCCTTATTCCTCACAGGAAGGAATGAAATGGGGAGAGAAGTCTCTCCCTGTTCTTCTGGTTCCTGTTTTTCCTTCTCCTTTAAATCTCCTGAATTCCCTTCAGGTGGAGAAGATGGGTGGTCTGACCACCGCAATCTGGCAGATAAACAGGATACAAGGCAGAGCATATGCACCACAACGCCCAGGTGCTCAAAATAGTAACATTAGTAAAGTGACCTTGCTCATACCCTCTTTTCAGGCAGTGACTTACCTGCTCCCGTAACTCTAAGGTTCCTGATCAGGAAACCAAGGGCATTCCTGCCGAATGAAGAGCATAAGCTTGTGTAGAGCTCCAGGTTCTACAGTGCACTGGATAGCTTTAAGTAGCTGTTGCACTGTTTTAAAAAACACTTTCTGCACGTTGGTCATTTCTTGACCCATGATAAGCTAACCCCTGATATTTTACGCGTGTGTCCTGCCCTCCTGATGGGAGTCAGGACTGTCCCTTATTGGGATTCCCTGAAAATTAATAAGCTCTCCTCCTTCACGTGTAACTTCAAGTCTATCATGTCGGGGTCACCACTTGCATAGCTTATAGCTTGCAGTCAACGCCGAGAATGAAGTACTCACATGATTGCAGCTGAGCGGGGCTGGGGGTAGCTCTTCTGAGAGTCCGCCCCAGCATCTGTACACCAGGTATTTATTGAAAGGGCTTCTATTAACTACAAACATCCACTAGATGGTCATTTGAGGTGGGCTGCTGATGCACCTGTTACCTTGTATACACTCAAACTGCATTCTCAGGAGGCTGTTTTCAGCGTTCCTTTTCACACCACACACTATACTCCTTGTCCTGTTTTCAGGGTCAAGGAGTTTCATTTCCACGCACAAATAACATACAAACAGTGCCTCAGTATTTTTCATGCCCCGACCTCAAATGCCATGTACAGAAGCTTGAATATGATGCCATGCGCCCCCCAACCCCCATGATTCAAAATCAACATTGCATGGAAGTTTTGCTTTTCTATTCTGGCTCACTATTTCTTAGTGTAATGTGTTCTTATTAGTATTGTTATTATTTCTGAACCAATATCTAAATGTGAGATTTAAAAAAAATTTAGTAGAAAGGATGCAAGATAAACAAAGAGCACTTCTTAAAAAAAAAAAGTCAACAACTTGGCAGGGTATGGTGGCTGACCCTTGTAATCCCAGCACTTTGGGAGGCCAAGGCAGGTGGATCACCTGAGGTCAGGAGTTTGAGACCAGTCTGGCTAACATGGTGAACTCCTGTCTCTACTAAAAATACAAAAATTAGCTGAGTGTGGCAGCGTGCACCTGCAATCCCAGCTATTCAGAAGGCTGAGGCAGTAGAATTGCTTAAACACAGGAGGTGGAGGTTGCAGTGAGCTGAGATTGTGCCAATGCACCCCAGCCTGGGCAATAAAGCGAGACTCGGTCTCAAAAAAAAAAAAAAAAAAAAAAAGTCAACAACTTACCTCTCTTCATTGTTTTCCATCTGATTAGGGAAAGCAGCAAAGTCTAGCAGTAATTTAATGGCATCAAGGTATCCATTGTTACAGGACCAATGCAAAGCTGTCCTTCCCTATAAGCACAAACAAAAATCAAGTACATCTGGAGTAAGTATTTTGGACATGTGGTTATTTAGGCTAACTCAAAATCAATACAAGCAATTATTTTCTCAAATTGCTTATTTACCAAAAGGGAAAATATTACGTACACAGTGGAGAAAGCAAATGGGATTTGATCCAAGCGGTAGTAATTAACTCTTCAGTTTTTTTTTTGAGATGGAGTTTCACTGTTGTCGCACAGGCTGGAGTGCAATGATGCAATCTTGGCTCACTGCAACCTTGGCCTCCCAGGTTCAAGAGATTCTCCTGCCTCAGCCTCCCGAGTAGCTGGGATTACAGGTGCCTGCTACCACACTCGGCTAATTTTTGTATTTTTGGTAGAGATGGGGTTTTACCATGTTGACCGGGCTGGTCTCAAACTCCTGACCTCAGGTGATCCACCTGCCTCAGCCTCCCAGAGTGCTGGGATACAGGCGTAAGCTGACATACCCAGCCAATTAACACTATGTTAAGGGGCATCATATATCTCCAGTGGCAATACCCTGAGAAGGATTCACAATACTTATGTAATATTCCAACCAAAAATGTGAAACCTGACTCTAATTATGGGGAAACATAAGATTAACCCAAACTGAGTCAAATTCTGTCAAATAAATGGCCTGTACTTGTTAAAAATTTTAATGTCATGAAAGATAAAGATGAAGTATTGCAGGACATAAAGAGGGACACTTTATAGTGTTAAAGGAGTCAAAAAGGAAGATATCAGAATGCCAAATTTGTATGGATCTAATAACAAAGCTTCTAAATATATATAAGGGAAAAATCAACAAAACTGAAAAGGGAGAAAGTCAAGACCATAATCATAGTGAAAGATTTTAACCCATCTTTTAAAAACAGCTGATAGAACAGACAAAAGAACAGTAAAGATACATAAGACCTAAAGAGCAAACAAAAAAATGGGCCTCAAGTGAATATATATATATATATATATATGCATCCAACAGGGACAGAGTTAGTACTCTTTTCACATGTATACAGAACATTTACCAAAATCATCAATCATATGCTGGACTATAAAGAAAGTTCCAAAAAAATAATGCCATCCCCCCACCAACAAAGATGTCCATATCCTAGTGCCTGGTACCTGTGACTATGTTAAGAATTAAGGTTGTAGATGGAATTAAGATTGTTACTCAGCTGATGTTGAGATAGGAAGATTATCCTGGATTATCTGGGTGGGCCTTATCTAATCACAAGGGTCCTTTTAAGGGAAAGAAGGACCCTTATCTAATCACAAGGGTCCTTTTAAGGAAAGAAGCTGTCAAGAGGGTAAGTGTAAGAGTTATACAGATAAGCCATACAGAGACTCAACCATCCAATGCGGCTTTGAAGATGGAGGAATGGGGTCATCAGCCAAGGAATGTGGGCAGCCTTGAGAAACTGAAAAAGTAAAAAATGGATTCTCTCCTAGACTCACCAAAAAAAAAAGCCGCCCTGCTGACACCTTGATTTTTTAACCCAGTAAGACTCATTTTGAATTTCTGACATCTACAATGGTCAGATAATAAATTTGTGTTGTTCTATGCCACTAAATCTGTGGTAATTTGGTATAGCAGGAATAAAAAATACAATCAATTCAAAAAGAAATGAGAAAACACCTAACTGACTGAAAATTAAACAGTACACTTCTAAATAATCTATGTGTCAGAGAATAAACCAAAATAGAAATCAGAAATTAGAAAACAGAAAAGACAGGAACAAATGCCAATGAGATAGTAAACAAACTCAAAATACAGGCCAGGTGTGGTGGCTCAGCCTGCAATCCTACCACTTTGGGAAGCTGAGCAGGTAGATCACTTGAGCCCAGGAGTTCAAGACCAGCCATGGGCAACATGGTGAAAACTCTTCTCTACAAAAAATACAAAAATATTAGACAGGCAGGGTGGCGTGCACCTGTAGTCCCAGCTACTCAGGAGGCCAAGGTGGGAGGATCACTGGAGCCTGGGAAGGTTGAGGCTGCAATGAGCCATGATCATGCCACTGTACTCCAGCCTGGGCAGAAGAGTGAGATACAGTCTTAAGAAAAGAACAACAATAAAAACAAAAAACAAAACAAACCACAATCTCAAAACACAGAAAATCCATAAAGACAAAAGTAAATCCTTTGAAGAGATGAATATCAAGGTTTTTTTTTGGTGTTCTAGGTAAGGAATGAAGAAAATTCAAAAAAAGAAAAAGAAAAAGAGAGCGAAAACACACATTACCAATTTGTGAAATAAACAAGAACTCACTACAGGCCTTATAAACATAAGAAAGATAAGGGAATATGTGTGTGACAAAATTTATGCAAATACATTTGACATTTTGAATAAAATGAATAAATACCTCAAAAAGTACAACTTATCAAAGCTGAAAGAAAAATAATTAGAAAATTTGAATAATTAATGTAAGTGAATTGGTTGTTTAAAACTTTAACACACAAAAAACTCCAACATGAGATAACTTCAAGAGGAAATTCTTCCAAATATTTAAGGAAGAAGTAATACCAATTTTATTTTCCCAGAGAATAAAAACAAGGGACTGCTTTCTAAATCTTTTTTTACAAGGTTAGCCTTACCTTGCTACCAAAACCTCACAACTATAATACAAGAATGGAAAATTATAGGCCAATCTCTCTCATAAACATAGATGCAAAAATCTTAAAATATCAGCAAGTAAAATCTATTAGTATATAAAAGTGCATAATATATGTGGGGCTTACTCCAGAAATGCAAGCGTTTTTTAACATCCAAAAAAAACAAAAAAACAAAAAACGTCATTTGCTGTATTAACAGAAAAGAGTAGAAAAAATATCTGTTGATAAATGCATAAACAGTATTTGAAGAAAAGCCAATTATGATTTTACTCTTTTTTTTTTTTGAGATGGAGTTTTAATCTTGTTGCCCAGGCTGGAGTACAACGGTGTGATCCTGGCTCACTGCAACCTCTGCCTCCCATGTTCAAGTGATTCTCCTGACTCAGTCTCCCAAGTAGCTGGGATTACAGGAAAGTGCCACCATGCCTGGCTAATTTTGTATTTTTTTTTAGTAGAGACTAGGTTTCTCCCTGTTGGTCAGGATGGTCTTGAACTCCCGATCTCAGGTTATCCGCCCACCTTGGCATCCCAAAGTGCTGGGATTATAGGCATGAGCCACCTCGCCTGGCCCAATTATGATTTTTAAAAACTCTTAGCTATTAGGAATATACGGAAATCTATAGCAACATCTTACTCAATGGTAAAATGTTGAAAACTTGCCATCTGAGAAACCAGAGTGAATGAAGGATGCTAATTATCACCAATGCTATTCAATATTGTATTGAAGGTTCTAATTCAATATGGCACATCAAAGAAACAAAAGGCATAAAGATTGGAAAGAAGAAATAAAAATGTTATTATTCACAGATAGCATGCATGATTGCTTATGTAGATAATCCAAAACAATACACATAACAGCTAATAGAACTGGAAAGACGCTTTATATGCTACTTATGTAAAAAACTAGCAATTCAGTAAAATTTTAAAAGTGCTACAAATTAAAAAAGATGCATTCCTGGTATCATAAGGATAAGGACCACATTTTGCAGACTTTTCTTTATGTTACTTTTGCATACAGTAACAATCCTGATAAATACTTGTTCAATGAGTTTGATAGGGACTTGAGTTAATAGGGACAATTAATCTTCTGACTTGGAAAACGTTATTAAAATGCAAATATTTTTAAAGAGTTAAAATAATTTAACTAGCAAAAAAGTTAATACTGGCTAAACTGAGAGAAATTGATACTACACATTTGGGGAAAGTACAGATTAACCTGAATCTTTTAGAAATCAGTTGGCAGTATATATCAGAGCCTAATCACATTAATAAAGGACTGGTTGCCTTGAGCTGATAATCTCACTGAGGGGGAATTATTCTAAGGAAATAATCCCAAAGGAAAAAAGTTAAACACACAAAAGTAATTACTGAAATATTACTTATAATAGTGAAAAAGTGAACAGCAATAGGAAGTAACTTATTTAACCTGATATTTGGGTTAAGGGCATAGTTTGGATCCTGAATCTCCCCTCCAGCTCCCCCACTGTTGTCACCTTAGGCTAACTACTTAATCTACATGAGCTTCAATTTCCTCTTCTATAAAATGAGTATAATAATAGTAACTACTTTATAGGATTATTGCAAGGATTGAATAAGCTATTAAAAACATAAAGTTCTTAGAACTTTGGAATTGTAAGCTTATATATCACATGAGAAAATGGTGACAATTTTAAGTAAATGAAATGTGGTTTGAAAATCATATAATAGGCCAGGTGCAGTGGCTCACACCTGAAATCCCAGCACTTTGGGAGGTCGAGGCAGGCAGATCACCTGAGGTCAGGAGTTAGAGACCAGTCTAGGCAACCTGGTGAAACACCATCTGTACTAAAAATACAAAAATTAGCTAGGTGTGGTGCCAGACACCTGTAATCTCAGCTACTTGGGAGGCTGAGGCAAGAGACTGGCTTGAACCTGGGAGGCAAGCAATGCAGTGAGCCAAGATCACACCACTGCACTGCAGCCTGGGGGACAGAGCCAGACAAGAAAGAAAAGAAAGAACAGAAAGAAAGAAAAGAAAGAAAGAAAGAAAGAAAACCATGTAGTATATTTTTATATATGCATACATATGTATACTGTGTAATCTTTTATAAAAAGTTATAAAATTATTCCCAGCCTATATTATAACTCTGTTAAATTATATATATAGAAAAAGACTGGAAGAGAACATGGACAAATAATAGTCATGATTAACAGATGGATTTGTGAGTGGTCTCTTCACCTTTTAAACTGTTTTACTTATGTTTACAACAAAGAAGAAATACTCTAAATTCTTTGGAGCAAACAATGTAGAAAAGACATAGAATTTTTACCTCTTTGTCTTGAATGTTAGGGTCTGCATTATTTTCCATGAGAACTGCCATGCAGTTGATATAGCCTCCATAGGCAGCACACTGCAAAGGGGTTCTTCCTGCATAATCCTGGACGTTTGGATTGATCTTATTTTCTATTAATATCTGGCAAACATCAGCATTTCCTCCCAGTGCTGCCCAATGTAGAAGAGAATGTCCATCTTGGTCAACTAGATCTACCCTTGCTCCACCTGGAAAAGCACAAATATAATGAGAATGTCTAATATTAATAGCACTTATTAAAATGAAGAGAAGTAAAAAAATTGTTCCTTAAATGCATTTATTAAGACGAATAGAAGTAAAATAATAACAATTGTTCCTTAAATGCTTTATTCTTATGGCAATGCTTCCACATACATCATCTACTTCAGATTTTTATACAATAAGCTTGTAAACTGGACTGGGTAGGAATCACTCCCCCTTATTTAAAATAAAACTGAGGATCAGGCAGGTGAAGTGACTTTTCCTATATCAAGCAACTCCCAAAAAGTGGAGCTAGGAATAGAACTTGAGGTTCCTGATACCACGTTGGGTGATTCTTGTACTCATGCAGCTCTGTGCTAAGGAAAGCTTTATCTCAAGCAGAGTATGCAACAATTCCTACCTGTTAAGAGAGACTTATTAGGAGTACTCTTACTAACCCACCTTTAATGAGTGTCTGAATCACATCTTTGTGTCCCATCTCACAGGCTCGGAAAAGTGGAGTATGTTTCATAACATCGGTAGCATCTACTTGAGCGTTATTTTCCAGTAATAACTTCACGGTGCTGACATGGCCAGAAAGGGCCGCAGCATGCAAAGCTAAAAGGGAATCAAAGGAAAGTAATGAACTAGTCAATAACAATTTCACCTTTTAGATTATTATATGTCCTTTCCTTTCTTGATTTCCCCATCATTTTGAATAAATGCAATCTCAATTTTTAAAGATTCCCTGGTTTATTTTTCGCTTTTATAGATTCTGACTTCCTTCCTTTTCATAAGTATTACTCACACTTTCCCCTTGCCTTCTATCTTTCTCTTCTTGCTGTTTTCTTGCCTTCCATCCTGTTGGTCTGAAATGGTATCCCCTTCTCAGCTACTAGTCTTCTCTTTTCAGCTACTAGTTTTCTCTTTTTCTCTTTCAAGAGAGCAAGAGAACAAATAACAATAAAGGAAATGATTTAAATGATGTACACAATTCTGCCCAACAACCCACTCAATAAGCATATTCCCCTAAGGGGTCATGTGACTGGAGACATCAATCTACTGTTCCTTCTATTGGTTACATGTGCTGTTCCTTCTGTTGGCCTGTGTACCCCAGTGGTACTAAAAGCACGCACATCCTGCTGCATTGAGTGCATTTTTAATACTATATCACTCTAAATACAAGCCAGCTACTTCCCCAGGGCTCAATTTAAGAAACAATGAGGTAGCATGTGCCTATCGTTCCAGCTACTTGGGAGGCTGAGGCGGGAGGACTGCTTGAATCCAAGAGGTCTAGGCCAGTCTAGAGAAAATAGAGAGACTTCATCTCAAAAAAAAAAAAAAAAAAAAAAAGAGAGAAAGAAAAAAGAAAGAAGAAAAACAGGAATTTGTTTCACTGGAGAAAAATTGGGATGGAATATGGTCTCCTCTCTGGTGCCTTCCTGAGGTTTTAAAGAGGTTTTTGACTACATGTGTTTCATGTTACACTGACTCATGCCTATGTTACTCCATTGTAATGCTTGGCTTATGCCATCCCTCTATAGGTTTGAATTGGCCACAGTAACATTTTAGAGGCATGGGCCAGTTCTAAGGATTGTGGCTCTATATGGCCTAGAACAGTGTCTCTTTCATAAAGGTGCTCCATGGAGCAAACCTGGGATGCATATTTTTGGGCTGGGTACTATTATAATGCTAGGTGTTTAGCAGGGAATAAAACAGGTAAGGTTACATTCTAGGAGGGGAAGCAAAGCACAGCAAAAAAAGCCCAAAACAATTCCCCATCGATAAAGTATTATATAGTGACAACTGGTATAATTAAAGTAATAAAAAGTATTTTGGTATGTAGAGTCACTTAGGGACTACTTTTGATTGGTGGTTACCAAAAGCCTTGCATAAGAGCTGATGATTAAGTTGAGCCTGAACCATAAAAAAGACAGAGTATTTTCAGCAGAGGGAAGAGTTAGTACAGGACAGGAATGACTGTGTGTGTTTCAGGAAGGAAGGGTAGTTGCATCACAGTAAGTGACAGAGGAGTAAGTCAGAAAGGTAGAAAAGGCAAGATCACAATGGTCCTATCAGTCAGACTGATGGAAGACACTTGAAGGGCTATATAAAGTGGAGTCATATTATCTGATTTATGCTTTAAACAGATCACTCTAGCTGTTCTGAGGAGAATGTTTCATAGTAGATTGGAATATAAGCAGGGAGACTGGTGAACATTTTAGCAGTAGACTGAATGAAAAATGATGGTGGTTTGACTAGGATGGTTGGAACGGAGATGGAGAGAAACAGAATGATTTAGAACATGTTTTCGAGGTGGAGTCAACAGAACTTGCTACAGGATTTGAAACAGAATCTGTCCATACAGCCTGGGAATCTGAATGTAAACAAACACCTCTAGTAATTCTTATGCCATTCTTAAGTTTGGGAACCACTGACCTAAATGGCTGAATGTTAGTTTGACCTAGACAAGATTCAGACAGGAGTGGGTAACTTCAAATATCTGAGTGCTATAAACACAGAAGACAGCACAGGGCAGAACATTCAGTTTGACAAATTTTGGCTCAGTATAAGGAAGAACATTCTAAGAGAGTGAAGATGAAAACAGTGGATTCACTATATTGGAGCTGTTCAACAAGAGGCTGAAAACCACAGGTGAGAATATTATAAAGCAGATGAAAACATCATATTATATCTGTGATATTTCAGTGACTTCACATTTTAAAAGCATAGAACCCTTTACCATCCCAAATGAAAATTTACAAAACACCTAACACATAAAACAAATAAGAGCTGACTGGTTCTGACTAAATTAGAAGTGGAGCATTACCCATTCGACTGCATATTCCCTCAGCTAAGTATTTCAGGTGCCTCCATACAAAGCTGTTGTTCTAAAGAACATGATTTGGAAAACCCAGGACTATATTTAATTTTAAGATAACTTCTAATTCTGAAATGCTACAATTCTGTGATGTGGCATCAAATATGAGAAATACTATATAGACAGTATCAATGTCAAACTTTTAAAAAAGATAAAATTTCAATAAAGTAAAAAATAAAATTAATGATCAAATGAAAGGAAATTCCCCATTTATAGCTATTTAAATTTGCTCTATTTTTATTTATTTGTTTATTTGAGGCAGATTATCACTCTGTCTCCTAGGCTGGAGTGCAGTGGCGTGATCTTGACTCAATGCAACCTCCATCACCCGGTTCAAGTGATTTTCCTGTCTCAGCCTTTGAAGTAGCTGGACTACAGGTACCTACCACCATGCCTGGCTAATTTTTGTATTTTTAGTAGAGGCGGGGTTTCACCATGTTGGCCAGGCTAGTCTCGAACTCCTGACCTTAGATGATCCACCCACCTCAGCTTCCCAAAGTGCTGGGATTATAGGCATGAGGCACCACACCTGGCCCAAATTTACTTTATTTAAAAATAACTTTCCTCCGAAATCTAGGTGAAGGCTTCCAAGAAAAAAAATAATAACCTTAGGCTGGGTGTGGTGACTCACGCCTGTAATCCCAGAACTTGGGGAGGCCACAGTGGGTGGATCACCCGAGGTCACGAGTTTGAGACCAGCCTGGCCAACATGATGACACCCTGTCTCTGCTAAAATTATAAAAATTAGCTGGGTATGGTGGCACATGCCTATAATCACAGCTACTTGGAGGCTGAGGCAGGGGAATAGTTTAAACCTGGGAGGCAGAGGTTGCAGTGATCCAAGACTGTGCCACTGCACTCCAGCCTGGGTGACAGAGTGAGATTCCATCTCAAAAAATAAAAATAAAATAACATAAAAATAACCTTGGACTTAACTATTGTTACTCCCTCTTTGAAAAGTGCTGCAAGTTTATATAGAATCTTAAAATTAAAAAAAAAAATGTAACGTTATATTATGGAAACCTTCAAACATATCCAAAAGTAGACAATTGTCCAGTGAACTCAATATAGCTAACCCCAGCTTCAACAATTATCAATACATGGCTAATCTTGTTTTATTTAAACACTATTCATTTCCTCCACTTCTGATTGTTTTGAAAAAAATTTTAGAGTCATATCCTTTCATCTGTAAATATTTTAGTATTTCTGAAAGACAAGGATTTTTTTTTTTTTTTTTTAAAAAAAGAGAATGATATGGCCGGGCACGGTGGCTCAAGCCTGTAATCCCAGCACTTTGGGAGGCCGAGGCGGGTGGATCACGAGGTCGAGAGATCGAGACCATCCTGGTCAACATGGTGAAACCCCGTCTCTACTAAAAGCGCAAAAAATTAGCTGGGCATGGTGGCACGTGCCTGTAATCCCAGCTACTCAGGAGGCTGAGGCAGGAGAATTGCCTGAGCCCAGGAGGCGGAGGTTGCAGTGAGCCGAGATCGCGCCATTGCACTCCAGCCTGGGTAACAAGGGCGAAACTCCGTGTCAAAAAAAAAAAAAAAAAAAAAAAGAGAATGATATAGACCTCACTATATTAGTCAGGGTCCAGTCAGAAGACAGAAACCATACCAGATATAATAGATACAATTCGTTATAAATAATTATTGGCTTTTTATTGAAGAAGTAAAAAGGCAAAAATAGAACACTAAGGTACCACAGAGGTAGCAAATGCAGGAAATAGCTACCAATCCTGGCACTGTGGGGGTGGGGGGGGTGTATAAAAAGAAGAGGATGAAATTATTGAAACCTAAAAGCTTAGAAGAGCCCTGCAGAATGAAAACTCAGAGCTCTGAGGAATGTCTCTGCTTGGCTGGTGCTGTTGTCTCTGAGAAGGGTGTGCTGAGGCTGATACTGTGAATGTTGGCAAAACTGCAGAGTGAAACTATGAATGTTGGAAAAAACTGCAGGGTTAAGCCGGGCGCGGTGGCTCAAGCCTGTAATCCCAGCACTTTGGGAGGCCGAGGCGGGTGGATCACGAGGTCGAGAGATTGAGACCATCTTGGTCAACATGGTGAAACCCCGTCTCTACTAAAAATACAAAAAAAAATTAGCTGGGCATGGTGGTGCGTGCCTGTAATCCCAGCTACTCAGGAGGCTGAGGCAGGAGAATTGCCTGAACCCAGGAGGCGGAGGTTGCAGTGAGCCGAGATCGCACCATTGCACTCCAGCCTGGGCAAAAAGAACGAAACTCCGTCTCAAAAAAAAACAAACAAACAAACAAAAAAAACCTGCAGGGTTAAATTAACCATTGTTGCTGAAATAAAGTATCATTGCTGTGTTGAAGAAGCATTATTAGGGTGATGCTGACCACAGCAGGAAATAAAAACAAGAACAGGCTGGGCAAGGTGGCTCACACCTGTAAGCACATTGGGAAAGCTGAGGTGGGAGGATCACTTGAGCCCAGGAGTTCAAAACCAGCCTGGGCAACAAACATAGTGAGATCCCGTCTTATTATTATTTCTTTAACTTCTTTTATTTTCTCTAAAAAAAGAAAAAGAAAAAAAAAGCAAGAGCAGGAAGCAAACAGAAAGATGTGATTCCTTGTCCCTCTTCCAGCCTTCCAGTCTCCCTCCAATGCTCCCTAATGCCAGACTCTAAAAAAGCACCGGTGGCAAAGAGGAAATGTGATTTGCAGAGCCCCAGGCCCAGCACTGCGAAGAAAGGAGAATAGCTTCATCACTGGTAAAGCCATGATGGTGTTACCACACCTAAAAGATACTAACAGAAATTCTGTAATATTCAGTAATGTTGACATTTTCCTGATGGCTTTTAAAATTTTTATAGGTTATTTGAATCAGGATCCAAATAATGTCCATACATTGCTATTGGTTAAGACCACTTTTTAATAGGAAGGAAGAAAAAAAAAACTTGTAGAGGGATGATGGAGAAGAACTCACTTTCATAGACGAGAAATGTCAGGAAGGCACCTCTGACATAATAAAATCCCCGTAGAAGAAAGAACCCAGTGAATTAATGAATCTGAGAATTTATGTCTGAACTTCAACCATAGTGCATAGGAGAAAGATACTTTTGGTGAAAGAATGTAAGTATCCTTGCCCATACCCTATTCAAATACCTGAAAAAGTTAAATTAAAATCAAAGCTAGTGATAAAGTAGAAGAATATATAATGGAAATCTGACAAAATTGAATGTTCAGATTGTTTATAAGGTCAGTATCTATGTGTCTACACTATACCCCTTAAGAAATTTAAGATCTGTTGTTAGGCTTTGATAGCTTTGATAGATAAATACTTTTTTTTTTTTTTTGAGATGGAGTCTTGCTTTGTCACCAGGCTGGAGTTCAGTGATGCAATCTTGGCTCACTGCAACCTCTGCCTCCTGGGTTCAAGTGATTCTTCCACCTCAGTCTCCTGAGTAGCTGGGACCACAGGCGCGTGTCACCACGCCTGGCTAATTTTTGTATTTTGAGCAGAGATGGGGTTTCACCATGTTGGCCAGGATGGTCTTGATCTCTTGGCCTCGTGATCTGCCCTCCTCGGCCTCCCAAAGTGCTAGGATTACAGGCGTGAGCCATGGTGCTCAGCTGATAAAAATTTTTGAAAGTTATAGTCTTTATCATAAAATTGAATCATCTTCTTAAAAGAATTTTTTTGAGGCTGTGGTTGTCTTGGTATAGGGAGGGAGACTTTAAGTGTAGCAACGCCCCTCCCTTCTTTCCCCCTACTGCTGCATCAATAGTTTTGGTAGCCAAGAAAAATCTTATTCAGGATAACAGTGGATACGGCTCTAGTATGTTTCTACTAATAAAAAAAATAACACGGAGAAGCCCCTTACTGACTTTTTATTCTATTCAGTGTTATTGTGGTGGTATTTCTCGTCTCTTTCTGAGTTGTAAACAGGATACAATATACACAAGGAAGAGACCTCCAAGTTGACACTGAGGCTGAAAAACTACCTCATTAACCAACATATAGTTAAAGGCCTCTCCTATTAGAGAAAGAAATTAAAAGAAGCATCTAACAAGAGTTTTTGATGCAAGATTGATTTAAAGCTTTGAAGCTTCTAGAGCCATGGGAGGTTATCTCTAAAAATGGGAGATTCAGGATGTGGTAATGCTATTCAAACCTGAGAAAAGAGCACAGTAAAGGACACTGGTGAGAATACACTTAGATGTGTGCATTCCTTAAATATAATTCTAAATTTTTGAAACTATAATTAATAACTACTAAATACGAATAGTTTTAAAGTATACTTTTTTTTTTTTTTTTTTTACAAAAACATAAATGATCAAAAGAGTCTCCATTATCATGTCTAAGGAGTAACCAGATAACCAAATGCAACCATTCATTTGGTAGAAACATATGCTAATCTTAGCCATAATACTTGGAAGCAATAAAGTCTTTGGAGTTACAGCCTGGCAAACCCAAACTTAAAAACTTTAGACCAAAGTCAAACAATATTAGATTAGGAACAATGATTTCAAGTTGCTATTTTACAAGTTTTATAGCACCATCAACACTTTGGAACCTGAATAAAAGCAAATTGAATGTGTCTACCAGTTCTCACCTGTACCTCCATATTTGTCAGCCATGTTAATATCAATGTCCGATTTTAAGCTCAGCATAGTCCTAAGGACATCATCACTGCCTTTGCCAGCTGCCCACATAAAGGATGTTCTTCCTTCCAAGTCTGAATCATCTTTCACTGAAGGATGTTTTAAAAACACTTTAACTGTATCCTGTAAGAAAACTTGATTTAAAAAATGGAGACAAGACAGTAATATTTTCTATGGTAATAAAGTCATATAATAATATGTGACTTCCATTAAGAAGCATTTTCTCCTTGCTTTTGAACCTAATTAAATTATCTTTTTATTAATGACAGAACTACAATTTCCACTGAAGATATCAATCCTCTGTCCTTACAAATTAGTTGTAGTTTCCATAACACTTCACAAACATCACCTAACTTTCCCACTCAACATCCTCAAAATGGAAAATAATCATCTTCAATCAAGCTTGGAAACTTTATAGGTCATTGTTCGAGTGACAGTTAAAGACTCAGAAGTATTCAGTGTTTTATTTATTAATGACCAAAATTAAAATACATATTTTCTTTTTCTTTTTTTCCCTTTTTTTTTTTTTTAAGAGGGAGTCTTAGTCTGTCTCCCACGCTGGAGTGCAGTGGTACGATCTCGACTCACTGCAACCTCCCGGGTTCAAGCAATTCTCCTGCCTTAGCCTCTTAAGTAGCTAGGATGTGTCACCACACTGGGCTAACTGTTGTATTATTAGTAGAGATGGAGTTTTACTATGTTGGCCAAGTTGGTCTTCAACTCCTGACCTCAAATTATCTGTCTGTCTTGGTTTCCCAAAGTGCTGGGATTACAGTCCTGAGCCACTGTACCCGGTCCATAAAACACATTTTCTTGGACATTTTACATGAGACCCATCTATTCAGGCATGCCTCCAGAAAAGGGTCTGCATTCTCTCATTGCATTTTTTGTTTGTTTGTTTTTGCTTTAAATCCAGGAACTGATTGGAACTATGTGATTAGTTACTAAACATTTTTAAAATGGTTAATGTATTTATAGAATACTGATTGATGGTTACTGAGAAACACAGTGCTCAATTCATTAAAAGAAATATTTATTCAGCAATTTCTTTATTATGGAATTGTCCTCCTATGGAATCATGTAAAAATTAGGACCCTTGCCAATTCTATTAGTGCCTCAGAATTTTAATGGGGGTTAATATTCCAGCATTTTAAATTGCCTCTTTCCTCAGAACTCAGACTCATACAAATTTTTAGAAAGATCATATAAACTGGCTGGGTGTGGTGGCTCACACCTGCAATCCCAGCACTTTTGGAGGCCGAGGTGAGAGGATCACCTGAGGTCAGGAGTTTGAAATCAGCCTGACCAACATGGAGAAACTGTGTCTCTCCTAAAAATACAAAATTAGCCAGGCTTGGTGGTGTATGCCTGTAATCTCAGCTATTTGGAAGGCTGAGGAAGGATAATCGCTTGAACCCAGGAGGCAGAGATTGCAGTGAGCCGAGATCACGCCATTGCACTCCAGCCTGGGCAACAAAAGCAAAACTCCGTCTCAAAAAAAAAAAAAAAAAAAAAAAAAAGAAAAAGAAAAAAAAGAAAGATCCTAGAAACATTTGCCTGAATGGAGGTAAAAGAGTTTCAGACAAAAAATTCTGGATGCTGTGAGCTGATGAAAAATGTATAACATGGTGGCTCAGTATTTTACAGAAAGAAGACTTCGAGGCCTCATCTAATCTAGTCCCTTATTTTACAGATGAAGAAATTTAGGTTCCAAGGTCATATAAATATTGGTGGCAGATAAAGTAATATAATCCAGGGTTAAATCATAATACTCCTTCCACTGCATCACACATTGCTTTCTACTTTTAAGACTATTTGTTGAGTTACTGAGGTATACTAACTTAGTGCTCCTAAAGTCTAATGGATATGCTTATTAAG
Source organism: Saimiri boliviensis (assembly GCF_048565385.1). Classification (NCBI taxonomy): domain Eukaryota; kingdom Metazoa; phylum Chordata; class Mammalia; order Primates; family Cebidae; genus Saimiri; species Saimiri boliviensis. Next base: position 193,438,718 of record NC_133450.1, on the reverse strand, counting down.
CATAATAAACCTAATTGCATAAAGAAATGAACTTTAAAAGTTTGTGATTTTTTTCTTTTTTTTTTTTTTACTAATTTGCAAACATGTCTTTGCTGAGTATGTTTTTACTTAACGACGAATGTTTACAGGGCTCTGTGTGTGTAGGGGAATGTGTCTGAATTTTTCAAGGAGCGAGTTGTAACTTCTTGTCAGTTAATAAAGGACAAGGAGATCAAGGGACTTGAAAATGAGCTTATAAAATCTGTATAATTATTTAAAATCAACTCTGGAATTGGTGGATTATCCAACAAAATATTTCTTTAAATAAAATTATTATATTATTATAGTATTGAATCATTATAAAGAATAATGTTCTACCATTTTTTCTTGTTTCCACTAGCACACTTATTTTATTATTGGTGTCTGTATATACATTAAATTTGGGGTCTAAGTTTTGTGTTCAAGACCATGAACAAGTCATTTAATCTCACAGAACCCTGTTTTGTTTTGTTTTGCTTTCTGTAAACAGAGGATAACTTGACTTATCTAATAGGCTTGTGTTGATTTATGGGTTGAGCTCTGGTTTCCATGTATTGAATAGACTGGGTCAAGTTAATTTCCTATCTATTTGTAATAAGAAAAAGCTTCTCCTAAAATTCTACTTTGTTAGGTGATAACAGATAATGATTTGTCAAAATGCTAGGTGGTAAATTCAATAAGTTGTTAGGAATACCAAGAAGGAAGGATCATAGGAATAGTTGTTCTGGATACTGGAAAGTAGGAATGGTGTGAAGATAAGATATTTTAGTGATCTAAGTATTTAATAGAGCATTTGGAGAGGTCACAAAGATGAAATTATACTATGCTTGATGATAGATTTATTTATTTATTTATTTATGAGACGGAGTCCTGCTCTGTTGCCCAGGCTGGAGTGCAGTGGCGCCGTCTTGGCTTACTGCAACCTCTACCTCCTGGGTTCAAGTGATTCTACTGCTTCAGCCTCCCAAGTAGCTGGGACTACAGGCACTTGCCACCTTGCCCAGCTAATTTTTGTATTTTTAGTAGATGGCCATGTTGGCCAGACTGGTCTCAAACTCCAGACCTCAGGTGATCTGCCCGCCTTGGCCTCCCAAAATGCTGGGATTACAGGCGTGAGATACCATGCCCGGCCTGATAGTATTATTATAATTTAATTAAACAAAGGGTTTCATTATGCATACCCATGTAGAAGGCAGCAAAATCTGCTTTAATGTGTGCATCCTTGGATGAATCTGGCTCTTTTCTTTTCTTTTTTTAGATGGAGTCTTGCTCTGTTGCCCAGGCTGGAGTGCAGTGGCATGATCTCGGCTCACTGCAACCTCTGCCTCCTGGGTTCTTGCAATTCTCCTGCCTCAGCCTCCCGAATAGTTGCGACTACAGGTGCATGCTGCCACACCTGGCTAATTTTTTGTATTTTAGTAGAGATGGGGTTTCACCATGTTGCCCAGGCTGGTCTCGAACTCCTGAGCTCAGGCAATCCACCCACCTCAGCCTCCCAAAGTTCTGGGATTACAGGCATGAGTCACCGTGCCTGGCCAAATCTGGTTCTTGATAGCCATTCATACTCAGGAAGCTGAAGTAATCTAGACACTATCATGCTCTGTGGGGTGGACTGAGGACATAATGATGAGAAAGAACTATGAATAATATTCAGTATTTTTGGAAAGAATTTGTTTTTACATTCTCAGATGTATAATATACATAATTATCAGCACTAGTAGTAATGAGAATACATTCTATTTCTTGAGTACCTGCTCTATGCCAAGGTATACATCAGACACTTGTTATAAATTTTCTCTAATCTTTACAACAATCCTGAAAGAAAAGGTATAATTATCCTCAGTTTACGTATGAAGAACTAGGATTAAGAAACTTGTGTAAGGTAATACAGTTTGGCAAATTGCACAGACAGGATTCTAGCTGAGACTGTGCTAGTTCCAAAGGCTTGCCACCCTGCTTTCAGGACAATTACACATGGCTGAACACTATGATGTTCTCAGTGCTATTAAAGTAATACTAAGATGAAGTACTCTTACAGTAAAGTAAAATGTTATGCTTAGCATTAAAATAAAAACTGTATAAAACTTCAGATGTGACTAACAAGTTAAAAAAAAAACAGACTATCATTTGCATCACAGAGTGAACAGCATGAACCATTGTTAAGAGATAATTGCTATATAAACACAGACAAATGAGTCACAGTAAAGCTGGGCAAAGCTGAATAAGGTCGGTGGATTGTATCAATGTCAATTTCCTGTTTATGATATTGTATTAGATGTTACCATTAAAGTGAATTAGGTGTAGGAGTGCAAAAAGCTTATTGGAAAAATAAATAAATAAAAAACAGAGTGAACTATGTGAAGAGTACATGGGATCCTGCTGTATTATTTTCTACAACTACATATGAATCTACGATTATATAAAAATAAAAATTTTCACTAAGAAAAAAGGGCACTGTCTTGTTTTACGTACAGCAAAGTTACTCTGAGCTGCGTAGTGCAAAGGTGTGGCTCCTTGGCTGTCAGATGGGATAGTTCCAGACTTATTTCTTTCTAAAAGGAGATACACAATCTGTGCGTGGCCTGAGAAAAGACACAAAAAGGTAATTATCACTTATAAAGGGCGTTAATTAATGTATAATCTTTTTAAATAAAAAAGGTAAGAAAAATCACTAACACATAATATAGCATTCAAAATGATTTCTGAACATCAGCCCCCAGGGAAGCCTCTTCTAGCTTCTCACTAACATAATAATATGAGGTAGAACAAAATTAAAACTTACTAAAAACTTTGTGTTTCAATCAGGTAAAAATGACATTAAGTATAATTGTCAGACTGAGAAGAAACTTATTAGGTATCACCCCATTGCATTCCCCGGCTTCACTTTATAAAGCTGCCTAAAGCAAAGGAGGGGAAGGACGGAAGGTGCTTTAGAGCCAGGCCCTCTTAGGCTTCACTGCTCCTACTCTCAAGGTTCCATTGCCCAACCAAACAACCGCACAGCTGTTCTCTTCTACTATTAGGTGGACAAACTATAGTACAATCTCTTCTGTCTCTGAGGCCTCCCATCCCTATATTCTTCCTCCCATAATCTTTTATTATATTATTTTATAACATCTAGGTAGTGATTTCAGATCCCAGAAAACAAGTGGGCAGGTATGGTGAGGTAGCGATAAGGACAATACAGTGCATTCTGGAGGATGTGATCTCCACAAGTGAAGAGCTGCAGAAAAGATTTAAAAATGCCTAAACCTGGTAGTAGTGCACGTAGGAAACCTGAAATTTCATACACTCTATTGCTTTCAGATATTGGAGAATGAAGAAGATGTCACATTAGTAGAGCCAGGATATATTGCATAAAAGCCAGGCAGAAAAAAGTAATTTGAGTGGAAGTTGTGTTCATCTCTATGCTCTCCAGATGTGGTATAAGATGGAGTTCTCCATAGCAAAAATGCAGACTCAAAGACAATCTTTGCCACAGAGTTACTCCAAACACATTTCATGTTGTTTGAGATATGAAAGGAAAAATTCAGTAAAGACTACATAAAACATACTATAGGAAAGGGAAAAAGAAACACTGTCAGAAAGATAAATAGCATACCTCTAAATACGATCTACAGAAGGATCCAGAGGAAAATTTCAGGGAACTGGTATCCTCGAGTTAGTGCAAAAAGAGATGGCTTCTATGAAATAGAAACAGGATATTCTAAGAAGAAAACAGAGTGAAACAAAAAAGTAATGGAAGGAAGTTAAAAGGAAATGAAATGAGAAAAAAACATATAAGTAAGAGAAGGAAATAAAAATATAACCCAAAATGCAATCTATACAGGAGGTAGAAAGAAAGTCAAATTTCTAGAACAAAAAGTCAATTTAGTTATGTGAAGACAAATTTGCCAAGTAAGTCCAGAATTCAGAGGAAAATGAAAAAGAGATGTAAAAGAAATCTGAATAATAATTATAAATCTGATGATAAAAGTGAGTGCACATATACACATCATTTTTTTTTTAAAGACAGTGTGTAATTTAAAAAACTAAGATCAAGATTATAATAATTGGGGGGGGGGAACCTCAGATGACATTAACAATTACTAAAAGAGTGATGAGTATCTGCCCTAAATTTCTTATCTTGAATAGGTGGGAATCAATAGATAAATTTTTGCTCTTGACTCTGATTCAGGTTTTAAAAAGTTTTTGATAAATTTAAAAGTAACCACAAACAGAACCTAAACCCTCCTAAAAACATTAGGGAATTCAAAACTAAATAACAACAATGAATCTAATCCATATACCAAAGAGCAGAAAGCAAAGGAAACAGGAAAAAAACTAAACAAACAAAAATTTTAAATGGAAAACACTAATAATAGCAGAATAGCAGGAAAAAAAAGACCAGATTATTTATTTTATAACAACGACCATTAGTGGGTAAAACTACTTCATTGAAAGAGAAAGACTTTCAGATTGGCTCCACAGACAGAAAAATCCACCATACACATAAAACACATATATACACTCTCTCATCTATAAAAGTGATCTTCCAAAAGGTTAAGTAAAAGGCATATCAGGAAAATATAAAGAAAAAACTCAAGTATCATAGTATTAGCACAAGCATAAAGTTAAAGCCCTTCTCCCCAAAAATATAGGCATTGAATGTGAAAAGAGGTTTATGTTACATTTCCGTGTTGTCAATAAATGTGAATTACTTTTATTACAAAAATTTAAAGATGTAATGTTGAAATTAAAACTAATATTTAACAGAAAATAAATTTATATTACTGTAATTTAGGTTACAGAACAATGCAACATATCAGTTAGAAATTAAAATAATTAACAAGGAGTTGGGAGTGAATGGTGGAAGGGAAGGCACAGAAATATTCCTATACTCATGAAGCTCCTTCTACTGTTAATCCTTTGAGGTACATACCTAATAAAGCTGCCCAGTGCAGTGGGGTTCGAAACAAGTTATCATAAGATGTTATATTGCAGCTCTCATATGAGGTCAAGACATCAACCACAGTCACATTCCCATCAGCAACTGCAAAGTGAAGAGGAGTTCGACCCTCGTAGTCTTGCCAGTTCAGTAAAGACTCCGTTGGAGCAGCATCCTGATTTGAAGGAATCAGAGACTTCAGACATACATGGAATCCTTAATAAATTACATTAGGCATAAGCATATTTTTCTTTCTTTCTTTTTTAGAAACAGGGTCTTGTTCTGTCACCCAGGTTGGAGTGCAGCGGAATGATCATAGCTCACTGCAGCCTCAAACTCCTGGGCTCAAGCAAACCTCCTGCCTCAGCCTCCCAAACAGCTGGGATTACAGGCACACCCTACCACACCTGGCTAATTCTTGTGTTTTTTGTAGAGATGGGGTTTTGCCATGTTGCTCAGGCTGGTCTTGAAATCCTGGGCTTAAGCAATCCCCCCAACTCAGCCTCCCCAAATGCTGGGATTATGGTGTGAGTCACTGTGCCCTGCCTGGCACAAATACTACCTGAGAAATTTTCTAAATAAGACCTCTACATTCTCTCTCAGCACAAGTGATAAATTCGGGAAAGACTACAAAGCCCAAATCTTTAAAAAATTATTTTCATATTTAATTATAAAAAGTACAAAAAAGAATATAATAACCATTGCATACTAATTATCTAAATTAAAAAGGTGTCAACATTTTGCCTGATATGCTTTAGTTTTTGTTACGGTTCAACTAAAGATGTATATTTTATACTTTTGTACATACATATGTATCCATAAACAATACATAAATTTTGTATGTGTGTTTTCAATATTTACATTATGGCAATGTACATACATCCTTTGGCAATTCTTTCTTTCAACAATATACTCTGGATATCTATGTTGGTACTGGTTCAATTATTAAGGTACTTAAATAAACCATAATTTAGCTATCTATTTTCCTACTGAGGGACATTTAGGCTATTGCCATTTTTTTTTTCACTATTACAGATAATGCTGCAATTAATGTTTCCTTTACATGTCCCTTGTAGCACATGGGTGAGGTTTTTCCATAGGCTAGACACGTAGAAGGGGAAGTGCTGGGATGAAGGATAATTTCAAATAGATATTGTCACATCACTCTCCAAATGGTCTTATCAATTAATACACCCATACCCATGAAAATCTGTAAAAATTTTTATTTCCCTACTGCTGGCACAAATTAATCATTTGGTATTATCAAGCTTACTGCATTTTTCTCTTATGGTTATGAAAGACATTTCACTGCTGTTTTAACTTGTGGTTCATTTATGAACAGGGCTGAGATTTTTAAATCATGTATTTACTAGTGATTCAGTTTGATATCTCCGTAAATGGACAGTTTACAACATTAATTAATTTTTTGACTGGATCTTTGTAGCAGGCATTATCAAAATGACCAGGCAGATTTGAAAAAGAACCAAATAGAACTTTCAGAAGTGAAAAATAGAATCACTAAGATTAAAGGTTCAATGGATAGGGTAAACAACAGAATAGACTTATTTGAAGAAAGACTTAGTAAATTGGAAGACAGATCTGATGTCATTACGCGGGATGCAGCAGAAAGAGACAAGGACATGAGAATATAAAAGAGAAATTAAAAGACGTGGAGGATAAGATAAAAAGGCTTAAAATATATATAATTGCACATACTAAAAGCAAGAGTAGAGAGAATGAAGGAGAGGTGATATTTAAAGATAACAGCTACATATGTTTGGCAGAACTGAGATACAATAGTTAGAATGTATACCAAACGGGATTTTTTTTTAAAAGGCAACACCTAGACATACTGTAGAAAAACTGTAGAATGCCAAACAAAGAGCAAAATGTAAAAGCAGCCTGAGAGAAAAGATATATCATGTATAAAGGAATGATAGTAAGACCAATAACATACTCCTTAAGAGCAATAATAAAAGGCACAAAGTAGCAAAATAATATCCTGAAAGAGCTGAGAACAATAGATTCCTAGGACTGTGTACACAGGATAATATTTTTTTTTCAAGAGTGCGGTTAAGAGGCAAACATTCTTAACAATTAAAAACAGAGTTGGCTGGATGTGGTAGCTCACTCCTGTAATCTCAGCACTTTGGGAGGCCGAGGCAAGTGGATCATTTGTGGCCAAGAGTTTGAAACCAGTCTGGCCAACATGGCCAGACTATGTCTACTAAAAATAGAAAAACTAGCCAGGCATGGTGGCATGTGCCTGTAGTTCCAGCTACTCAGGAGGCTGAGGCAGAAGAATCACTGGAACCCAGGAGGTGGAGGTTGCAGTAAGATGAGATCATGCCACTGCACTCCAGCCTGGACGACAGTGTGAGACTTTGTGTCAAAAACAAACAAATAAACAAAAAATACCACTGAAAGATCTATACTAAAGAGAGTCTAGAGGATAACTCGGCAAGATGGCAGAATAAGAACAACTCTGGTCTGCCCCTTTCAGTGAGAACAACACAGAAGACAGGTGATTTCTGCAATTCCAACTGAGGTACCCAGTTAATTGGGACTGTTTAGACAGTGGGTATAGCCCACAGAGGGTGAGGAGAAGCAGGGTAGGGTGCTTCCCCCACCCCTAGAAGTGCAAAGGATCAGGGAACTCCCTCCCCTAGACAAGGGGAGCCGTGAGGGACTGTGCCATGAGGGAGGGTACTATCTGGCCTATGTACTAAGTTTTTCCCATGGTTTTTGCAACCAGCAGACTAGGAGATTCCTTCAGATGCCTACACCACCAGGGCCCTGGGTTTCAAGCACAAAACTGGGCAGCCCTTTGGGCAGACACTGAGCTATCTGCAGGAGTTCTCTTTTGTAACCCAGTGGTGCCTCAAACCCCAGCAAGTCAAAACCATTCACTCCTCTAGAAAGGGGGCTGACACCAGGGAGCCAAGTGGTTTTGCTCTGTGGATCCCACCCCTTCTGGAGCCCATCAAGCTAAGATCCACTAACTTGAAATTCTCCCTGCCAGCACAGCAGTCTTAAGTTGATCTGGGACACTCAAGCTTGGTTGGGGGAGGGGTACCCACCATTACTGAAGCTTGAGTAGGTGGTTTTCCCTCACAGGGTAAACAAAGCCTCAGGGAAATTCTGATTGGGTGGAGCCTACCATAGCATGGCAAAGCCACTGTAGCCAGACTGCCTCTCTAGATTCCTCCTCTCTGGGTACAGCATCTCTGAAAGAAAGGCAGCAGCCCTAGTAAGGGGTTTATAGATAAAACTCCCATCCTTCTGGGACAGAGCACCTAGGGGAAGAGGCGGCTATGGGCACAACTTCAGCAGACTTAAATGTCTCTTCCTGCCAGCTCTGAAGAGAGCAGCAGATCTCCCAGCACAGTGCTGGAGCTCTGCTAAGGGACAGACTGTCTCCTCAAGTGGGTCCCTGACCCCTGTGCTGTTTGACTGGGAGATACCTCCCAGAAGGGGTTGATAGACACCTCATACAGGAGAGCTCTGATGGGCATCTGGCACGTGCTCCTCTGGGATGAAGCTTCCAGAGAAAGGAGCAGGCAGCAACCTTTACTGTTCTGAAGCCTCTCCTGCTGAGACACAGGCAAACAAGGTCTGGAGTGGACCTCCAGCCAACTCCATCAGACCTCTACAAGAGAAGCCTGACTGTTACAAGAAAAAACTAACAAACAGAAAGCAGTAACATCAACATCAACAAAAAGCATGCCTATGCAAAACCCCATCCAAAAGTCATCAGCATCAAAGATCAAAGATAGATAAATCCATGAAGATGAGGAAAAACCTGCATACAAATGCTGAAAACTCCAAAAACCAGAATGCCTCTTCTCCTCCAAAGGAACTCCTCGCCAGCAAGGGAACAAAACTGGACAGGGAATGAGTTTGACTAATTGACAGAAGTAGGCTTCAGAAGGTGGGTAATAACAAACTCCTCCGAGCTAAGGGAGTATGTTCTAACCCAATGCAAGGAAGCTAAGAACCTTGATAAAAGGTTACAGGAACTGCTAACTAGAATAACCAGTTCATAGTAGAACATAAATGATCTAATGGAGCTGAAAAACACAGCACAAGAACTTCGTGAAGCATACACAAATATCAACAGCCACATCAATCAAGTGGAAGAAATGATATCAGAGATTGAAGGAAGATCAACTTAATGAAATAAAGCATGAATACAAGATTACAGAAAAAAGAATGAAAAGTAACAAATAAAGCCTCCAAGAAATATGGGACTATGTTAAAAGACCAAACCTACGACTGGTGTACCTGAAAGTGACAGGGAAAATGAAACCAAGTTGGAAAACATACTTCAGGATATTATCTAGGAGAACTTCCCCATTCTAGCAAGACAGGCCAACATTCAAATTCAGGAAATACAGAGAACACTACTAAGATACTCCTCAAGAAGAGCAACCCCAAGAGACATTAATTGTCAGATTCACCAAGGTTCAAACCAAAAAAAAAAAAAAAAAGGTTGAGAGCAGCCAGACAAAAACGTCAGGCTACTGACAAAGGGAAGCCCATCAGACTAACAGTGGATCTCTCTGCAGAAACTCTATAAGCCAGAAGAAAGTGGGGGCCAATATTCAACACTAAAAAAAAAAAAATTTTCAACCCAGAATTTCATATCCAGCCAAACTAAGCTTCATAAAATTCTTTACAGATAAACAAATGCTGAGAGATTTTTGTCACCACCAGGCCTGCCTCACAAGAGCTCCTAAAGAAACACTAAATATGGGAAGGAAAAACAGGTACCAGCCACTGCAAAAGCATACCAAAATATAAGGAGCAACAACACTATGAAGAAACTGCATCAACTAATGTGCAAAATAACTGGCTAGCATCATGATGACAGGATCAACAATATTAATCTTAAATGTAAATGGGCTAAATGTACCAATTAAAAGACACAACCCAGCAAACTGAATAAAGAGTCAAGACCCATTGGTGTGCTGTATTCAGGAGACACATCACATGCAAAGACACACACAGGCTCAAAATAAAGGGATGGAGGAATATTTACAATGCAAATGGAAAGGAAAAAAAAAAAGCAGGGGTTGCAATCCTAGTCTCTGATAAAACAGACTTTAAACCAGCAAAGATAAAAAAAGACAAAGAAGGGCATTACATAATGGTAAAGCGATTGATGCAACAAGAAGAGCTAACTATCCTAAATATACATGCACCTAATACAGGAGCACCCAGATTCATAAAGTTCTTAGACACTTACAAAGACACTTAGACTCCCACACAAGGAGATACCCCACTGTCAATATTAGACAGATCAACGAGACAGCAAAATCTTATAATATAGAATCAATGTGCAAAAAAATCACAATCATTCCTATACACAAATACTAGACAAACAGAGAGCAAAATTATGAGTAAACTCACATTCACAATTGTCACAAAGAGAAGAAAATACCTAGGAATACAACTAACAAAGGATGTGAAGAACCTCTTCAAGGAGAACGACAAACCACTGCTCAAGGAAATAAAAGAGGGCACAAACAGATGGAAAACCATTCCATGCTCATGGTTAGGAAGGATCAGTATCGTGAAAATGGCCATACTGCCCAAAGTAATTGATAGATTCAACGCTATCTATGCCCATCAAGCTATCAATGACTTTCTTCACAGAATTGGAAAAAACCACCTTAAACTTCATATGGAACCAAAAAAGAGCCCAAATAGCCAAGACAATTCTAAGCAAAAAAACCAAGCTGGAGGCATCACAATACCTGACTTCAACCTATATTGCAAGGCTACTGTAATCAAGACAGCATGGTACTGGTACCAAAACAGAGATACAGACTAATGGAACAGAATAGAGGCCTCAAAAAGAATGCCATACAACTACGACCATCTGATTTTGACAAACCTGACAAAACCAAGCAATGGGGAAAGGATTCCCTATTTAATAAATGGTGTTGGGAAAACTGGCTAGCCATATGCAAAAAGCTCAACCTGGATTCCTTCCTTACACCTTATACAAAAATTAACTCTGGATGGATTAAAGATTTAAACATAAGACCTAAGACCATAAAAACTCTAGAGGAAAACCCAGGCAATACCATTCAGGAAATAGGCATGGGCAAGGACTTCCTGACTAAAACACCAAAAGCAATGGCAACAAAAGCCAGAATAGACAAATGGTATCTAATTAAACTTAAGAGCTTCTGCACAGCAAATGAAACCATCAATTAAGTGAACTGGCAATCAACAGAATGGGAAAAAATTTTGCAATCTACCCATCTGACAAAGGGCTAATATCCAGAATCTATGAAGAACTTAAACAAATTTATTTTATTTTTTTCCTTTTTTTGAGACAGAGTTTCATTCTTGTTACCCAGGGTGGAGTGCAATGGCGCCATCTCGGCTCACCGCAACCTCTGCCTCCTGGGTTCAAGCAATTCTCCTGCCTCAGCCTCCCGAGTAGCTGGGACTACAGGCATGCGCCACCCTGCCCAGCTAATTTTTGTATTTTTAGTAGAGATGGGGTTTCACCATGTTGACCAGGATGGTCTCGATCTCTTGACCTTACGATCTACCTGCCTTGGCCTCCCAAAGTGCTGGGATTATAGGCATGAGCCACCGCGCCCGGCCTAACAAATTTATAAGAAAAAAACAACCCTGGCCGAGTGCGATGGCTCATGCCTGTAATCCCAGCACTTTGGGAGGCCAACGAGGGTGGATCATGAGGTCAGGAGTTCAAGACCAACCTAGCCAATCAACATGGTGAAACCCCATCTCTACTAAAAATACAAAAAAATTAGCTGGGTGTGGTGGCGGGTGCCTGTAATCCCAGTTACTCAGGAGGCTGAGGCAGGAGAATCATTTCAACTAGGAAGGTGGAGGTTGCCATGAGCCAAGATTGTGCCACTGCACTCCATCCTGGGCGGCAGGGTGAGATTCCATCTGAAACAACAACAACAACAACAACAACAACAACCACCACCCCATCAAAAAGTGGGCAAAGGATATGAACAGACACTTTTGAAAAGACGACATTTATGCAGCCAACAAACATACGAAAAAAAGCTAATCATCACTGGTCATTAGAGAAATGCAAATAAAAACCACATTGAGATACCACCTCATGTCAGTTAGAATGGTGATCATTAAAAATCAATAGACAGGGGCTGAGTGCGGTGGCTCATGCCTGTAATCCCAGCACTTTGGGAGGCCGAGGCAGGTGGATCATGAGGTCAAGAGATCGAGACCATCCTGGTCAACATGGTGAAACCCTGTCTCTACTAAAAATACAAAAAATTAGCTGGGCATGGTGGTGCATGCCTGTAGTCCCAGCTACTTGGGAGGCTGAGGCAGGAGAACTGCCTGAACCCAGGAGGCGGAGGTTGCGGTGAGCTGAGATCGCGTCATTGCACTCAAGCCTGGGTAACAAGAGCAAAACTCCGTCTCAGCCGGGCGCGGTGGCTCAAGCCTGTAATCCCAGCACTTTGGGAGGCTGAGGCGGGTGGATCACGAGGTCAAGAGATCGAGACCATCCTGGTCAACATGGTGAAACCCCGTCTCTACTAAAAATACAAAAAATTAGCTGGGCATGGTGGCTCGTGCCTGTAATCCTAGCTACTCAGGAGGCTGAGGCAGCATAATTGCCTGAACCCAGGGGGCGGGGGTTGCGGTGAGCTGAGATCGTGCCATTGCACTCCAGCCTGGGTAACAAGAGTGAAACTCCGTCTCAAAAAAAAAAAAAATCAATAGAATACAGATGCTGGAGAGGATGTGGAGAAAAAGGAATGCTTTTACAGTTAATGGGAGTGTAAATTAATTCAACCATTGTGGAAGACAATGTGGTGATTCTTCAAGGATCTAGAAACAGAAATGCCACTTGACCTAGCAATCCCATTACTGGATACCCAAAGGATCATAAATCATTCTATTATAAAGACACATGCACACATGTTTACTGCGGCAGTGTTCACAAGAGCAAAGACTTGGAATCAACCCAAATGTCCATCAATGATAGAATGGATAAAGAAAATGTGGTACATATGCACCATGGAATACTATGCAGCCATAAAAAAGGATGAGTTTGTGTCCTTTGCAGGGACATGGATGAAACTGGACACCATCATTCTCAGCAAAGTGACACAAGAACAGAAAACCAAACACCACATGTTCTCACTCATAAGTGGGGGTTGAACAATGAGAACACATAGACACAGGGAGGGGAACATCACACACCAGGGCCTGGGGGGTGGGAGGCTAGCAGAGGAACAGCAGGGGGTAGGGGTATTGGGGAGGTATAGGATTAAGCAAAATACCTAATGTAGATGATGGGGCAATAGATGCAGCAAACCACCACCATGGCATGTGTATACCTATGTGGCAAGCCTGTGAGATCTGCACATGTGCCCCAGAACTTAAGAGTATAATAAAAAATAAATAAATGGTGGTGGGAAAACTGGCTAGCCTTGTGCAGAAAACTGAAACTTGACCCCTTCCTTATACCTTATACAAAAATTAACTCAAGCTGGATTAAAGACTTAAATTTAAGACCTAAAACCATAAAAATGCTAGAAGAAAACCTAGGCAATACCACTGAGGACATAGGCATGGGCAAAGACTTCATGACTAAAACATCAAAAGCAATGGCAACAAAAGCCAAAATAGACACATGGAATCTAATTAAACTAAAGAGCTTTTGCATAGCAAAAGAAACTGTATCAGAGTGAACAGGCAACCTACAGAATGGGAAAAAATTTTTGCAATCTATCCAACAAAGGGCTAATATCTGGAATCTATGAGGAACTTAAATAAATTTACAAGAAAAAAAAACAATCCCATCAAAAAGCGAACAAAGGGTATGAACAGATACTTCTCAAAAGAAGACATTTATGCAGCCAACAAACATGAAAAAAAGCTCATCATCACTGATCATTAGAGAAATGCAAATCAAAACCACAATGAGATACCACGTTATGCCAGTTAGAATGGCAATCATTAAAAAGTCAGGAGCCGGGCGCGGTGGCTCAAGCCTGTAATCCCAGCACTTTGGGAGGCCGAGGTGCGCGGATCACAAGTCAATAGATCGAGACCATCCTGGTCAACATGGTGAAATCCCATCTCTACTAAAAATATAAAAAATTAGCTGGGCATGGTAGCGCATGCCTGTAATCCCAGCTACTCATGAGGCTGAGGCAGGAGAATTGCCTGAACCCAGGGGGCGGAGGTTGCGGTGAGCCGAGATCGCGCCATTGCACTCCAGCCTGGGTAACAAGAGCGAAACTCCGTCTCACACACACACACACACACACACACACACACACAAAAGTCACGAAACAACAACCCACAACCTGCTGGAAAGGATGTGGAGACGTAGGAACACTTTTATACTGCTGGTGGGAGTATAAATTAGTTGAGCCATTACGGAAGACAGTGAGGTGATTCCTCAAGGATCTAGAATCAGAAATACCATTTGACCCAGCAATTCCATTATTGGATATATACCCAAAGAATTATAAATCATTCTACTATAAAGACACATGAACATGTATGTTTATTGCAGCACTATTTACAATAGCAAAGACTTGGAACCAACCCAAATGCCCATCAATGACAGACTAGACAAAAAACTGTGGCACATAGACAGCATGGAATACTATGCAGCTGTAAAAATGGATGAGTTCATGTTTTTTTGCAGGGACAGGGAGGAAGCTGGAAACCACCATTCTCAGCAAACTAACACAGGAAGAGAAAACCAAACACTGCCATGTTCTCACTCATAAGTGGGTGTTGAACAACGACAGCACATGAACACAGGGAGGGGAACATCACATACCAGGGCCTGTTGTGAGGTGGGAGGCAAGGGGAGGGATAATATTAGGAGAAATACTTAATGTAGATGACAGGTTTATGGGTGCAGCAAACTACCATGGCACATGTATATCCATGTAACAAAACTGCATGTTTTGCACATGTATCCCAGAACTTATAGTACATATATATATATAAAAGAGTCTAAGAACTATATTTCAGGACATAAAATAACCTCAGAAGGAAAATTTAGATACCAAAAAAAGGCAGAGCAAAGAAATTAGTTAACATGCAGGTAAAATAAGTAAGCACTGCATATACAAAATAATAATACTTTAGTATCAGAGGTTGTAAAAAAGATGAAAAAATAATACTTTAATTTGTGTATTAAAAACAAATATGACTAACTATTGGACTATCATAGCATGTAAGTTAGAAGCTGGGACAGAGTGATTAGAAAACCTCAAAGAATCTACTGATAAATATTCAAAATAAATAAGGGATTTAGCGAATTGGTTAGATATATAATCAAAACAAAAAGGTCAACTGAATTCCTATACACCTATAACAACCAGTTAAATATATATCCTAGATATGTTCAAAAATGTTAATGCAGCACTGTTTGTAAATAACCAAAAACTGCAAACAGTCAAAGTATCTGTCAGTAACAGAATGAATAATGTGTGGCTTATTCGTAAGATGGAATCCTATATAGTAGTAAGAATTAATACATCATAACTACACAGAACAACATAGATAAAATCACCAGCCAGGTGCGGTGGCTCACGCCTGTAATCTCAGCATTTTGGGAAGCCTGTAGTCATAGCTATTTGGGAGGCTGAGGCAAGAGAATCGCTTAAACCCAGAAGATGGAGGTTGCAGTGAGCCAAGATTGCGCCACTGCACTCCAGTCCAGCAACAGAGTGAGACTCCAACTCAAAAAAAAAAAAAAAAGAAAAAAGAAAAAAAATCACCAGCATAAGATTGAGGGAGAAAAGGGTATTGCAAAAAAAAAAACATGCAATATAATTCCTTGTATATTAAATTCAAAAACATTAAAAACTGAGCAATATATTGTTTAGGAATACAAATAAATGTGGTAATGAAAATCAGTGGAATGATAAACACAAGACTAAAGACAGTTGTTGCCTCTGTGAAAGGAGAGAAAAGAATGAGACTGGGAGGTACTCCATTCAGAGGACTTCAAAGGTAATGGTAATATACGTTTTCTTAAACTTGATAGTGAGTACGTGAGTATTTGTTGTTTCGTTATTATTTATATTTTACATGTATTTTAATGATAATTATATCTATTCACTGTTTAACAAAGACAAGTATGAAACAAAGTAAGGAAATAAATTTAGGGAAGTAGTTGCTGGGGTACAGCATTGAGCATGGCATAGGGGAAATGAATGCATTTAAAAACTGGGACTTGGTGCCGGGCACGGTGGCTCACGCCTGTAATCCCAGCACTTTGGGAGGCCAAGGCAGGTGGATCACCAGGTCAAGAGATCAAGACCATCCTGGTCAACATGGTGAAACCTCGTTTCTTCTAAAAATACAAAAATTAGCTGGGCGTGGTGGCGCGTGCCTGTAATCCCAGCTACTCAGGAGGCTGAGGCAGGAGAATTGCTTGAACCCAGGAGGCAGAGGTTGCGGTGAGCCGAGATCGTGCCATTGCACTCCAGACTGGGTAACAAGAGTGAAACTCTATAAAAGAAAAAAAAAAAAATTGGGACTCTATGTGGTCTTAAATAGTGGTATTAAAATGTTGTATTTCTTGGGGGATGGGTCCACATGTCTGTTGTATTCTTTTGCTTAATAATTTGCTTGTATGTCATATGTATGCTTTTGTATATATTGAATAATACATAATAAAAACATTTATTAAAAAGGCCATTCAGGTCTAGCAGTACCATTCAACTTACCAGAATGCATCTGACTGTGTGAACAGCACTTGGATCTTTATGGTTGGCTGCCCAGTGAAGTGGGATCTTGCCTTCAACATCAGGAATCCCAATGTTAGAATCATGCTTGATGAGCAGCTTCACGTGCTCAGGGTTATTGTAGTAGGCACTCCAGTGTAGAGCTGTTTGCTGCAAAATCGAGAGGTTTTCAAAATAACAACATTAACAACAACTAACTTTCCCCCAGATTTTATTGTGGGACAGGCACTGTCGTAAGAATTTTATACAGTAGATCCCCCTTATCCTTTGTTTCACTTTTCATGGTTTCAGGTCCCTGTGTCCAACTGAAGTCTAAAAATATTAAATAGAACATTCCAGAAATAAACAATTCGTAAGTTTTAAATTGTGTGCCATTCTGAGAAGCATGATGAAATAGTGCTTCATCCCACGCTATCCTACCTAGGACACAAATTCTTCCTTTGTTCAGCATATCCCCACTGCAGATGCTCCCTGCCACTTAGCAGCCAACTCAGTTATCCCATCCATTGTCACGATATTAGAATCACAGTGCTTGTGTTTAAGTCATCCTTCTCTTACTTAATGGCCCCAAAGCTCAAAATTATTGATACTGGTGATTCAGACATGCCAAAGAGCAGCTATAAAGTGTTTCCTTTAAGTGAAAAGGTGAAAGCTCTTAACTTAAAAATATAAAATTGTTTGTTGAGTTTGTTAAGATCTATGACAAAAACAAATCTATCTGTGAAACTGTGAAGAAGGAAGAAGAAATTCATGCTGGTTTTGCTGCTGCACATCAAACTCCAAAAATTATGGCCACAGTACTTGATAAGTGTTTAGTTAAGATGGAAAAAGCACTAAATTTGTGGGTGGAAGACATGAACAGAAATGTCTTCCTATTGATGGGAATTGGGTTTGGCACTGTCCGCAGTTTCAAGTATCCACTGGGGATGCTGGAATATATTTCCTTTGAATAAGGGAGACTATTGTCTATTTAATTGCATGTAGTCATCTTACTATCTCTGGGAGACAAGTATGTTTTTAAATTTGCATGTGATTTCTGAGGAAATAATAGCACATGGAACTTAAGTAATCTGCTCAGGGACATAAGCGGCTGAACTGAGATTTTAACCCAGGCAGTCTGACTTCAGAATCTGACCTCTTAGTCATGACAGTTATTTAGTTCATCTGGTACTGATAACACTGAGAAAGAGAAAGCGGCCCAGTTATTTATGAATAATCATCAATAAAGTAAGTGATGATCTTGATAATGCACATCTGGTTATCACCAAGCACCTTAAGAACTTATTAGGATGTTCTGAATTTCAATATCCATAAAAAAATCCATGCATAGGAAATTAATGCATCTGGAACTCATTCCATATATCAGAAGATAAATTTTAATTTAGCAATTTAGCTATAATTTTACAGGATAAATTATTAGACCCAGTTACCGACAAAAATATATATTTTGAAAAGATAGCAGCACTTGCTTTTGTCAACATAAACAACAGAGAGTCTCTCTAAAAGAAAATAATGTTTGGCTGGGCACTGTGGCTTATGCCTGTAATCCCAGCACTTTGGGAGACTGAGGTGGGTGGATCACTTGAGGTCAGGAATTCGAGATCAGCCTGGGCAACATGGTGAAACCCCAACTCTACTAAAAATACAAAAATTAGTTGGGCGTGGTGGCACATGCCTGTAATCCCAGCTACTTGGGAGGCTGAAGCATGAGACTTGCTTGAACCCGGGAAGTGGAGTTTCAGTGAGCTGAGATCATACCACTGCTCTCTAGCCTGGGCAATAGAGTAAGACTCTGTCTCAAGAAAGAAAGAAGAAAGAAGAAAGAAAGAAAGAGAGAGAGAGAGAAAGAAGAATGAAGGAAAGAAGGAAGGAAGGAAGGAAAGAAAGAAAGAAAGAAGAAAGAAAATAATGTTTGTTTGGTATCTGGGAATAGGGCATTGCAATAGGAACATGTGTGTCAAGGTAAACTATGTGTACTCAGTAAAGGAAGACAAAAGTTTTTAAAAGAAAAATGAAGAGGATTACATAATTATTTTTAAATGATTATCCTTGCCTACAAAGATCAATAACAAAGATAATGCCAGTGCAAGGTTGGTCAGGCAGTTGCTGGGCAAATGTCTTTGAAGAAGTAATTTTTTTGTAAGGTTATGATGGCCTTTGTGAAAGGTTATGGCTTTTGCATAGTCTATGATTTTTTTTTTTTTTTTTTTAAATCAGGCTAACAAGCACGAGAATCTTCTCTTCATGGCCTTCTCTGGCTCAGACAGTTTTTGTTTTTGTTGTTTGAAACACATACAACTCCATTTTGATTTTAACAATGTTAACACTATATTTCAGATAAAAGTTAAAAATGATCACATGAACACAGGGAGGGGAACATCACACACCAGGGCCTGTTGGGGGGTAGGAGGCAAAGTGGAGGGATAGTATTAGGAGAAATACCTAATGCAGATGACAGGTTTATGGGTGCAAACAACCATGGCACATGTATACCCATATAACAAACCTGCATGTTTTCCACATGTATCCCAGAACTTATAGCATATATATATATATATATATATATATATATATATATGTATATATATATATATATATAGGAGAGAGTCTAAGAACTATATTCAGGATGTAAAATAATAACTTTAGAAGGAAAATTTAGTTACAAAAAATGCAGAGCAAAGAAATTAGTTAACATGCAAGTAAAAATAAATAAGCACCGCATATATAAAATAATAATACTGCTACTGCCTTTTGTCTTGTTTTCTTCCCTGTGCCTGTTTGGACTATGCAGATCTGTTTTTTATCTGTCTGACTAGATACTCTTCCTTCTCTGTTCAACAACAGAAGAAAGTTCCAATATCAGAGGACAGCAAGCAGGAAGTTTCTAGAATATATTGGAGAATACGTTATAAAGCCTGAAGATATTTGTAGCTTCTTAAGTGATTAATTGATCTTTGTGGATTGATCGAAGTGCTTTTTTTCAGTAAAGTATTAGCACTACAAATGCTGTGAATTAGGAACAATGTTAATGTACAGGAGTTGTAAAGTTAAAGTTGGTCTCAGAACTCTGGGTGACTACTAAGGAAAATGTGAAAACTATATAAAGAATAATATAAATATGAAAGAATTATTGAACATAAACCAAGGAAATTTCTTCATAAGAGTTTTAATTATAGGCTGGGCATAGTGGCTCACACATGTAATCACAGCACTTGGGAGGCCGAGGCAGGTGGATCACGAGGTCAGATATTTGAGACCAACCTGGCCACAAAATACAAAAATTAGCCAGGCGAGGTGGCAAGTGCCTATAATCCCAGCGACTCAGGAGGCTGAGGCAGGAGAATCACTTGAACCTGGGAGGGGGAGGTGGCAGTGAGCCGAGATCATGCCACTGCACTCTAGCCTGGGTGACAGAGCAAGACTCCATCTCAAAAAAAAAAAAAAAAAAAAAAAGCTGTAATTACATAGGAGCACCATAGTTAGCAAGACTCTATGACTAAGTACATGGTGGAAAGAAGAGGATGCACTTGTCTAACTAAACACCAATTTTTTTTCCTTGTAAAGAATCATCAGAGCATCAATCAAAACAACGATTAGTGTGTATAATACATTACGGTTTAAGGTCTAGGAAGATAATGATTCTTAGTAACAAATGACAGAGCAGATGTTAGACCTGAAACAAAACTAATAATTATTTCATAGCTAACATTTATTGAGAGCATACTATGCACTGGGCTTTGTGCTAAGCAAATTATATGTATCATCTCATTTTATCTTCAGTAATCCTATTATCCTTTTTTCACACACATAAAAACTGAGGCACAGAGGAGTCAAGCAATTTGCTCAAGGACACAGAACAAGTAGTGGATTCTGGAAGAATGATACCAAAAGGAGTTCTGATACCAAAGCCCAGGCCACTAAACTACTATGTACTTAGAACACTGCCATGGGCATTTGGCCATCACGAGTCTAACCTCCTATAGTAACTATTACGACTCTGTCAAATATTGGGTTTTGGAGTTAGAGAGGACTGATTTTTTTTTTTTTTGAGACAGAGTTTCACTCTGTCACCCAGGCTGGAGTGCAGTGGCATGATCTCAGCTCACTGCAAACTCTGCCTCCCAGGTTCAAGTGATTCTTCTGCCTCAGCCTCTCAAGTAGCTGGGATTACAGGTGCATGCCACCACACCTGGTTAATTTTTGTAGTTTTTGTAGAGACGGGTTTCACCATGTTGGCCAGGCTGGTCTTGAACTCCTGACCTCAGGTGATCCACCCACTGCCGCCTCCCAAAGTGCTGGGATTACAGGTGTGAGCCACCTTGCCCGGCCAACAGAACTGGATTTGAATTCCAGTTCTGCCACTTGCATC
The DNA here is from genome assembly GCF_048565385.1 of Saimiri boliviensis. Taxonomy (NCBI): domain Eukaryota; kingdom Metazoa; phylum Chordata; class Mammalia; order Primates; family Cebidae; genus Saimiri; species Saimiri boliviensis. The sequence continues at coordinate 193,417,660 of NC_133450.1, read as the reverse complement.
TTGGGCAAAATGTTAATCTTCCTGAGCTTCAGTTTTTCCATCTGTATAAAGCAGATGACACTACCTGACACACATAGTTGCCGAGAGGATAAAATGACAGAATTTAAGTGAAATACTTCCCTGGGAATGTATGGAGATTTGGAATCGTTCTACCATGTATATAGGTGATAATTCAGGTCTTCCTTCTTGGAATTTCACATCATAAAAGGAAACACTTGCTTTCTGGTCTTAATAGTCTTTGATTTTGACTGTCCATTACCTTGTTTTTATCCTGTGTATCCACTTCTCCAGGTGCCATAAACTTCAGCAGAAGTGCCAAACACTTAGGGCTCTTGTGCCGAGTGGTCAAATGCAAAGGAGTCATCTCTTCCAGATCCTTTTGCATCCAGTTTGCTCTGCGTGTAAGTAAGAGTTTCATGAAACGATAATTTCCCTAAATAAAAAACAAGAGATGATTTAAAAAAATTTACTATGGGGTCAAAAAATTTTTTAAGTATGTTAATTATTCTCCTAGAGTAATAACATTCAGAGAAATTGATAAAGAAATAATATTTGTAATTCCACTATACTGAGATATCAATTATTTTCTTTTTTCATTTTTCATGTTTCTTTCCAGGAACCTTCTACATGAAAATAATTTACATAGTGGCTGGTCAATAGTTTATTGCAAATAAAAGCAACATGTTTTATTTAAAGTCTATTATTATTAGATATTTAGAATGTTTCTAATATTTTCTTTTGTAGAAAATGCTTTGTGTACTTTTTTTACTTTTTTTTCTTAATTTTTTCATAAGACTAAATGATCAGAAACCAAATTGTTGAGTCAAAGAAGTCTGTATATTTTTTTTTTTTTTTTTTAAGATGGAGTTTCGCTCTTGTTACCCAGGCTGGAGTGCAATGGCGCGATCTCGGCTCACCGCAACCTCCGCCTCCTGGGCTCAGGCAATTCTCCTGCCTCAGCCTCCTAAGTAGCTGGGATTACAGGCACACACCACCATGCCCAGCTAACTTTTTGTATTTTTAGTAGAGACGGGGTTTCACCTTGTTGACCAGGATGGTCTCGATCTCTTGACCTCGTGATCCACCCGCCTCGGCCTCCCAAAGTGCTGGGATTACAGGCTTGAGCCACCGCGCCTGGCCCAGAAGTCTGTATATTTTACTGTGTTTGTTGTATTTTCCAAAATGCTACCTAGCAGCAGCAATGTGTAGGTATATTACTTTCGGCACATTCTGACCAATATAGTACCTACTATTTATACTCAAAGTGTAATAATGTAAAATAAGCAGATATGTTAAATCCAAACTTACAGGTAAGGAAACTGAAATTCAAAGAAGTTAAATGTTCCATTCAGGGCTCTCTGGTTAATAAGGAAGGGATGATTAGTTATTTTAAAGAGAGCTATTTATGGGTACAACTAAGGTAGAGGCAGCTTATTCAAAGTTTGGATCCCAGACTCAAATGGTCACCTAAATGCCACCTCAGAAGTCATGGTAGGCCCATCCACTTGTAGGCAATACTCTCCACATCAGTTAAATCCTCCAGTCTGGTAGAATCAGCCTACCTCAAGAACGAACAAGGGCCACAGCACGAGTGTTAAGGAGTTAGGCCAACCATTACATAGTAAGTCTGCCTAACATGGGCACTTTGAACAAAATAAGACTCTAAAAATTGTTCTTCTGGGCTCTTTTCTCAGATCTAGTGTCTCATTTTTACTTCCAGTTGGAGGCGTCCATGTGCTTGGTATCTCAGATATTTCAAGGTCAACGTGACCAAACAGTATTGCATGATCAAGTTCTTCGCCTACTTCATGCCTATTTATCTCCCCCTATTCAGAGGATAACAGTAGGCAGAATTATTTGTCCATTTGTCATCCTTAACCTTGTTAGACGTGGACCCTTTTAGCATGATAATGCATTGATGTTGTCCTATGAGGGACTATCAATATTAGTAAGGAAGATAGTTTGTAATAAAGCAGATGACCCACTGTGAAGAATGTGAGGCTCTATGGCAAGCTTGTCTAACCCGAGGCACCCGGGCTGCATGCGGGCCAGGGAGGCTTTGAATGTAGTCCAACAAAAGTGATAAACTTTCTTAAAATATTACGAGATTTTTTTTTGCAATTTTTTTTTTTTTTTTTTTTTTTTTAGCTCATCAGTTATTGTTAGTGCTAGTGTATTTTATCTGCGGTCCAAGACAATTCTTTTTCCAATGTGGCCCAGGGAAACCAAAAGATTGGACATCCCTGCTGTAAGGCAAAGGGGATTACTAGAGTGACAATGAGGTGCAGAAGGATGAATGGGACCTAACTGCTTGCCTGCAGGGGCAGAGATAGGATTGACTAAGTCCACCACTGGGGCAGAAATAAGAGGAGATAAGAAAGACCATGGCTAGGGAAGAGGATCTGTGGATAGTCTATATTACACAGGAAGACTTGGAATAGGTAGAAAAGCCAATGGACTCTGCTGGATAATTCATCTCAGAGAGGCTTCCCTTAAAGACCCCAAATAGAACTTATTTTGTTATTCTTTATTCTAGTACCCATTCATTTCCTTCACAGTACTTTTCTCAGTTTGTAATTACATACATATTTGCTTCTCTTCAGTGCAATCTCCCTCACAAAGGGTAAACTCCATGAAGGCAGAGACCGTATTTTATTGATCCCTGTGCTTAGCATAGTTCCTGACACAGAGTAGGTGCCTAACAAATATTACTTGAAGAAATGAGTGAATAAGAAGAAATAAAATGTCTTCTAGAGGTTTTTGTTTTCATTTAAAAAATCTTATTTACAAGGTCAGAGTGGTGGCTCATGCCTGTAATTCCAGGACTTTGGGTGACGGGCAGATCACTTTCAGTCAGAAGTTTGAGACCAGGCCGACCAATATGGCAAAAACCCTGTCTCTACTAAAAATACAAAAAAAAAAAAAAGGCCGGGCGTGGTCGCTCAAGCCTGTAATCCCAGCACTTTGGGAGGCCAAGGCAGGTGGATCACGAGGTCAAGAGTTCGAGACCATCCTGGTCAACATGGTGAAACCCCGTCTCTACTAAAAATACAAAAAATTAGCTGGGCATCGTGGCACATGCCTGTAATCCCAGCTACTCAGGAGGCTGAGGCAGGAGAATTGCTTGAACCCAGGAGGAGGAGGTTGCGGTGAGCTGAGATCGCGCCATTGCACTCCAGCCTGGGTAACAAGAGCAAAATTCCGTCTCAAAAAAAAAAAAAAAAATTAGCTGGGCATGGTGGTGCAAGCCTTTGGTCCCAGCTACGCAGGAGGCTGAGGCACGAGAATTGCTTGAACCTGGGAAGTAGGGGTTGCAGTGAGCCGAGATTGCACCACTGCACTTTAGCCTGGGTGACAGAGTGAGACTCTGTCTCAAAAAAAAAAAAAAACAAAAAAAACAAAACAAACAAACAAACAAAAAAACCAACCAAATAAATAAAAGTAGTAATAAATAATAAAAATTCTTATTTACAGTTGCTATATTAGATCATAACATTTAGGAATCCTAGTTCTCAAATACTTGGTATTTGGTTATTCTTAGTTTTTAATGTTTCATTTTTCTGAGCTTCATTAATAGTGTACATCATTTATCCGGACTTCTCATTTCATTCGATGTCAGTTTTTGAGAAGGAAGATGCTAAAATTTCCTCAAGAGGGCACCCTGCTCTAAATTTCTTGCCATCTTTTCTTTGAAAAAAGAAAAAGTGCCCAGGAAAAACAAATCTGTGTGACACTTCATACGAAAAATAAGGTTTGACCTTTCTGAACATAACATTTCAAATATTACAGAATAATTCATCATGACCTTTTAAAGATATTCAATCAGACAGTCATTTTGATTGTGAAATTAGTGGAAACAGGAAGAAGAAGAAGGAAACTAGTATATGTCGGTGGGGGTAACCACAGACAGAGTGCTTGGCATATTTACACTTTACATTATTCTGAGAACTCTACCTACACAAGACACAGTACATCCCAGTAATGATATTTACTCATTCATTCATTCATTCAACAAACATTCATTGAGCCTTGTTATGAAGCAGATAACGGTACAGTGTTTGCACTTCATTTTACTTATTACAAAGCTCTTTGACATAATTTCGTCTTTGCTTCTCACAGAAGTATCATCAAAAATTTTCGCAGATTAAATTATCCTCCTATGCCCCTATTTTCTCATCTATAAAACAGGGGTAATAATAGTACCTGAAATTATTATGCATATGAAATGAGACAATGATATTTGTAAAAGTTCTTCGAACAGTGCACAAAGCAAATGCTCAGTAGATGTTTGCCATTATTATAAATAGTTTTCCTTTGTGAAGTATGCAACAAAACATAGATGGTCGGACAGAACCAAGAATGGCCCATGATAGAGGATATGCAGATAGAAAGATCTGACTGTAATATACACAGTTCAGCTAGTGATTAAGAGCCAAGATTAGGAAAAGGTAAAAATAAAAATGGTTAGAATGTTCTAAATAGAGCAGTCCCTCTTTATCTGCTGGGGATACATTCCAGCATCCCCAGTGAATACCTGCAACTGCAGACAGCACCAAACCCTATATATGCCATGTTTTTTTCCTATACACATATATCTATGGTAAAGTTTAATTTATAAATTAGGCACAGCAAAAGATTAACAATAATAAAATACAACAAGTATAACAATATACTGTAATAAAATTTATGTGAATGTGATCTCTCCCTCAAAATACCTTAGTATTTTTAGACCATAGTTGGCCACAGTAGATGAAATAACAGAAAGCAAAACTGTGGATATAGGGAACTACAGTAGTGGTTTTTCTGATTTTTTTTTTTTTTTTGCACTGAGAAAGATGTCTGTATTCCACCTATAGATAATGATGAAATAGGACCAACAAAGGGACAGGCAATAGGAATTTAGCAGGTTCCCTGGGGAGCGGTCAGCTATATGATAAGTCCAGCATCTCCTATTTCAAATGACAGAGACCCATCAGAAATTATCTATGAAGGCTGGGCTAGAAACAATATAATTTACTTAGACCAAGGCCAACCTCCTTGTTCTCCTAAACAAGCAACTGGATGGCCACAGTGGCTCACAGTTGTAATCGCAGCATTTTGGGAGGCTAAGGTGGGAGGATCAAGTAAGCCCAGGAGGTCAAACCTGCAGTGAGTCATGATCACGTCACTGCACCCTAGCCTGGGTATCAGAGATGACCCTGTTTCAACAACAACAACAACAACAAAAAAAAAAAAAAAATTGCCCATTGTATGCAAAATCAATCTTTGGGAATGTGCAGAAGGGACAAAGAACTTTAATTGCTAAAATCAGGAGAATATTTCTAGTGTCAGTGGAACAGGGAAGATACTAGTTTGAGGCAGCAAGCTAATTTGACAACCTTCTGAAGGTTGTATGATCCAGAGGACCCATGTTATAGGCCACTTTGCTTCCTGTAAAACCTTCTCATTATAGAAAGTCTAAACACTTCCTCAATATTTTTCATACTAAGGACTTCTCATGTTTTCAAGAATATTCTTATAATGCAAATATTTGTTGGAGGATTTAGAAGTTAATCTATTTTTTGTTTGTTTTCGAACAGAGACTTGCTCTGTCGCCCAGGCTGGAGTACAGTGGCACGATCTTGACTCATGGCAGCCTCTGTCTCCTGGGGTTCAAGTGATTCTCCTGTCTCAGCTTCCTGAGTAGCTGAGACTACAGGTACTTTTTTTTTTTTTTTTTCGAGACAGTTTCACTCTGTCGCTCAGCTGGAGTGCAGTGGCACAATCGCAGCTCACTGCAACTTCTGCCTCCATGGTTCAAGCAGTTCTCCTGCCTCAACCTCCTGAATAGCTGAGATTACAGGTGCCTGCCACTATGCCTGGTTAATTCAGGGTTTCGCCATGTTGGCCAGGCTGGTCTTGAACTCCTGACCTCAAGTGATCTGCCTGTCTTAGCCTCCCAAAGTGCTGGGATTACAGGTGTGAGCCACTGTACCTGGCCTGGAAGTTAATCATTTAATATAACTTGTTAGAGCTATACAGAAACTGATCCTGTGGTAAGGACTGTTTGTTTTAAGGTCTGCTTTTATAGTCTTCGAGTGGGTAGGAAATAGTATAAGAGTGAAGAAGATAATTGATCAAAAGCGTATATATGCTTAAGAAAACTCTGATGGTAGGTGAGCAGAAGTAAGGGAGCTGAAGTAATAGGAAGGTCTTAATTTGATCATTTAAAAGGACATTACTCTGCTATGATCAGGTCCGTCATACCTCTGAAATGTGAAAACATTTCCCAATATCTTTGAAACAGAAAATAAATTGTTTTTTGTTTTTCATTAGGTGGTGATAATTCTCATCTAAATATTCCTGTAATTAAAAGCAAGAGCTTCTTTTGTCTGTCATATAAAGATTATGACATTTAGATTTTCTCCAAATATATGAAAAGGGTGAAAGAGAATGAAATGTTCTCTGACCCAGAGAACAGCACTTGAAATGAATCTGGGAAACAAATCAGCCCCAAATGTGAATTTTAACTTTATATTTGTGTCTGTCCAGTTCTTTTAAGATGAACTCCTTTTTTTTTTTTTTAAAAAAAGCATATAGTTATTTAATTGTAATAACAATAATATAAAGATTTTGAGCAGAATATTTTGATATTTTGCTTTAGATTTTTCATTTTTAAGTAATAAAACTTAACAGATACAGTTAATATTTCCTTTGTGTCCCCAATTCCATTACCTTCTCTCTCTCTTTGTAGACTACTATCCTGAATTGGGTGTTTTATCATTCAAATGAATGTTTTTATACTTCTATTTCATATAAACATATATATATATATCCATAAACGACATAGTATTGTTTTACATGTTTTCAATCTTTGTATAAATGGTCCTGTATAAATCATGTGTCATTTTTTACTCAAAGCAATATTTTTTAGATTTATTCAAGTTGCTTGAGTTTATACATTTTCACTGGAATGAGTATGCTGTCATATGAAAATATTTATTCTCTAGAGGAACATTTAGCATGTTTCTCATTTTTCACAATTACAAACAATATTGTAATGAATATTGTCATATGTATCTCCTGCTAAGTACGTAAGAATTTCTGAAACTTCTGGGTTGAAATTGCTCTCTAAAATAGCTACTCCAAGTTAACATTCATATCAGTAATGTATAAGTTCCTGTTTCTCCACATCCTCACCACACTTGCTTTTGTCAGACTTGCTAATTTTGCCAGTCTGACGGTTATAGTTTTTTTGTTTGTTTTTTTTTTTTTTTTTTTTTTTTTTTTTTAATAGAAGGAGTCTTGCTATAGCTTTCCCCAGGCTGGACTCAACTCCTGGGCTCAAGCAATCCTTTCACCTCAGCCTCTCAAGTAGCTGGGGCTACCAGCATGCACCCCTGTGTCTGGCTTACAGTCATGTTTTAATTTGCATTTCCCAAATTGAGGTGGAACATTTTTGTATGTTTGTTGGATATTTGTATCTTTTGTAAATAGCCTTTTTGTGTTGTTTACTCATTTCTGAACTTGGCTACTTTTTTTTCTTACTGATCTATAGCAGTTCTTTATATATTCTGGATACTAATTCTTGGTTAGCTTTACAAATATCTTCTCTCTTTGTGCGGCTTATTTTTCTGCTTTGTTTATGCTCTTCCACTAGGAATGAATTCACAATGTAAATGATAATATTGTTAGCTTTGTTAGCATTAGATTTCTTCAAATATTCTAAAATTTTTGTCTGCAGGTTCATTTTTGCTTTTCATTTGTTTGCTTTGTTTGCTTTTTCTCCTTGTTCACCCACAGAGAGTCTTCTACCCAGCTCCTAGTCCATTATAACAATCCGGTCTTACAAAGATCTCCTGGAGCCCTGTCTCCAGTGATATTAGGGATGTTACAATTATTGTCAGTGTACTAGTGAGTAGCTTCCTGACCTGAGGCTTGGATTGTGTCCTGCTTCTGCCATTTCTCTAGACAGCTTCCTCTAAAGCTGTAGCCTCATAAGGAGGCAATGAATATTCCAAAATTCTAAGCATTTTCTTGCCTTTTGCACAAATATGACCACCTTTTAATCACTCAGTAAAAGGAAGGAGGCATCTTCCTGAACCCTATTCTGAAATAATATTCTACAAGACTGCTATTTGTTCCCAGTAAGTGTCTTTATTACTAACTTCTAGTCAATCGGTAGCTGATCCTCAAAATATTCTGGATCCCACCTCTACCTTTCTTCCCAAAATGGCTACCATATTTTCTATCTGTCTCCCTAGGGCCTTTGCTATTTGCTGCTTCTTCAGCTGAGGCAATAACTTTAACAGACTTCGATGCCCCAGACTTGGTGAAACTGCCTAGAGTGGCCCTCTCCCGACTAGAGTACTGAAGAAGGCAGATGTTTTCCCAAAACCAATACTTTGGGACCTACATGTTTTCCAATTAATTTCTTTGCATTCTCGTTCTTTCGGTGTCCCCAGCGCCTATGTTTTTTGTCACTGTACTTGGGAAGAAAAACAATAGCTCGCTATATATATAAATGTTCACTATACTTTCTAGTTCATTTATAAATTGGTGTATAATTTTGGCCTGGAAATATAACTATATTTATAATAGCACACACAAATGTTAAGTAGGTACTCTGTCACAGTTCATTGTAAATCCTAACTATATTATATACCCAAAATACATTACTTAAAATTGCAATGGAAAAATAGAAGCATGATTTGTTATTATTAATTCTAATGATAGCTATATAATTATATATTTATAAACTCTCAAGGCATTTACTGTATTAATTTTTAAAAAGAAGCACTATCCCTAGGAAGTATATAGGTCACAAATATCAGTAATTTTATTCTAACAAACTTTTCTGAGTGGTTGCAGACACAAATGAGTTTTGGAAATACCACAATAGTGTTGGGAGAGGCAACCTGCCCTGGGCCTTGAGTGTCCCTGAATGTACTTACTGGGTATGCCAAGAATGCAAAAGCTTGACTCCTCTTTACTGGGACCATTTCTCAGAGTGAGATTTGCAGTGAACGATCTTGAGTGACGAGATAATATCAACCACTGGGGCAAAGAAGAAGCAGGCTTGCTTACTACTGTACTTTCTAAAAGTGGGAAATTCCCAAAATTTAGTACTCTTCAGATGTCATGCAAACCCACTGTGTGCTGTGCCCATCGGAGTCCTCTATATTGCCCCCAAGATCCTTGAAGGCAATGGAAACTGGTACCAACAGGTAAGAACTCATGCTCCTTAGCTATGCCATCAGTAATAAAGTTTTTTTTTTGTCTCTGATGAGAGTCTTGGGTCTTCTGCCAGCATCTGCAGCTAACTTATTACCTTGTAAATAGGGTAAAATTAAATGCAATTACTGACAAGACAGTAAAAGATGATAGGATGCTGACATAGTTTTCTTTTCTTTCTCTCTCTCTCTCTCTCTTTTTTTTTTTTTTTTTTTGAGACAGAGTCGCACTCTGTTGCCCAGGTTGCAGTGCAGTGGTGTGATCTCAGCTCACTGCAACCTTGGCCTCCTGGGTTCAAGCAATTCTTGTGCCTCAGCCTCCCAAGTAGCTGGAACTACAGGCATGTGCCACCGTACCTGGCTAATTTTTGTATTTTTAGTAGAGACAGGGTTTCAACATGTTGGCCAGGCTGATCTTGAACTCCTGACCTCAAGTGATCTACGCACCTCAAGCTTCCCAAAGTGCTGGGATTTTAGGCATGAGCCACTGCAACTGGCTGCAGAGACATAGTTTTCTTGAGGAGTAATGACAAGAACCCTACAGGCCCATTCTCAGGTATCTTCAAGTTCAAGGACGAGAAGAACCCCTTGAGCTCATGCCCAGGTGGTGGGCAAGGTTGGGGGGCAAGTGACCCCAATATTCTTTCCGTTAATGAGTCTGAATGGTGAGAGGTGGGATTAAAGCAAGCTGCCTAAATAGTGCCTTTGTCTTTGTTCACCTTCCTCTGGGCAGGCAAAAGAAGGAATGGTACATGACCAAAAAGAAGGAATGGGGCAGCGAGCTGAAAGACCATGTGGTTGTGGCTGCTGGGCCAAGAAATCTCCAAAACAGAAATCAATGGAGAGAACAATGAAGATCCTGCTTGCTGTTTGACATGGAACTTTAGGCGGACTGAAAACATTAGAAGTTCATCTGGTTGAGACAAGAGTAAGCAGCTACTCAAAAGTGAATGTGAATGCAAAACCTTGCCTATTAGCACAGAGTCAACTGTTCTACGTATCTCATCCCTGCTGCCACCTGACTTATTTGGCACTGAGGACAAAACACAAGGTATAGAAGTGGCCACTGTCTGAAGCAAAGCTGCTGGCTTAACGGTCCCTTAAATGCCTCAGCCTGGTTTACTGATGCTTTGGCTAAGTTAAAACCTGATGGTGTCCAGTAGGGGGCAGTAGCTGTCCAACCTCAATGACAGCTCCAGGAGACTTAGTGTTAATGACCAATTGGCTCAACGGGCTGAAATGAAAGCCATCACCCCTACCTTAGGCAATATTCCCAAAGACTAGCCATATTTTTACTGATTCTTGGTCTGCTAACAGTGCTGTAGTCACCTGGTCTGCCACTTGGAAGACTATAGTTGGTAAATTAAAGATATGCCTGCTTGGAGCCACAAACTAGAAACAAATTCTGGCTGTCAATCAAACACTCTGGGTCACTCATGTAGATGCCAACAGTAACAGTAAGGGCCTGCTCTCTGCTAAGACCGACTAGAATCAAGTTGCTGAGCAAGTCTGCATTGCCTAGTCACTGGGATTTGCAACTAGGATTCATCACTGCATGAGATAAGGCAATGAATCCACCATGATAGACTGGATACAAAGTAAAAGGTACACTTTTCATGCAGAAGATACTACTACATACCAGACTTGTGTATCCTGCCAAGTTGGCCTACTTTTCTTGTGGTAAAGGAGTCCACATTACATGGAGGATGGCCCTTGCCCCTCCCTTCCCATCAGGGACCTCTGTCACCTCCTCTTGGGCTCACCTCATGCCTTTCCACCACAGACATTTTTCAGGTTATGGTGTTGCTGCTCCACCATATGGAGTTGCTGTTCTAGTCTGATTAGCCTATTCAAGCTATAGCACTGCAGACCATATTTTGGGGTTCCTAGACCTTCAATAGTCTGACTATGACATGCCGAACAGTGAGCCAATAGTTAGGTATTTAATGGACATTCCATGCTCCCTACCATCCTCAGGTAACTGGAATTGTTGAGAGTGAAATGGCCTTCCTGAAAATCAACTCAAAAAGGTTTCTGGCTCCACCTCTCTTAACTCCTTGTCCACACCCCTGTGTACAGCAGTTTGCTAATTGTGGTCACCTTCAGAAAGGGTTCATTTCATCCATGAAGCCTCCTGGGAAATAATCAGGACAAAAGGAGTGGGGGATTATATAAATCTATTTTGAAAATTTGGGATTCTGCCTGGCCCATGCCTAGTTATCATGCTTTTTTCTTTTCCCTAAAAGCAATCTCAGGCTGGGTTGTTTCACATATCCCTTGGGTGGCAGCCAGTCAAAAGGGGGCTTAGAGATTCAAGCTTAATTCTGATTTACCCTGAAAATCCATAATGACCATCTGATTGAGTGCCATATTCACTGAGTCCTTCTATAGTGGTCCACATAGGTCAAAGTGGAAGACATAATAGGTTTCTAAATTTATCCCATATGCACTCACCTTTCTATAAGGTATGGGCACAAGTCGGGGATGATTAGAGAAAAGGTGAAGTTATAGCTACTGGAATGGGACACAATAACTCTGTGGCCAAAGAAGGAAAGCAGCAATTTCATCCCTTAGGAAGTGAACATATGAGATCTTGGGAGGTACAGGGATGGGGAGGACAATTAGTACTTTCTTTGTCCTCTGGATCCTGGCAAAACAAAGATACAGTTAGCTACCTGAATCAAACAACAGCTGAGGCCAGCCATCTGACCTGCTGCTGTGTCATCTCTGACCATGTGCTTGCTATGAAACAGAAAAATTCACATGGACATTGGTGGTTCTTAATTCTTTTGCTGTGCTTAATACCATCAATGATAGCTCCTGAATATAAAAGCAGAGGGAATGGCCCAACTTTATTTTAATCTGATGTATACAAATCCACATTCTTCTTCCAATGTGAGAGCAGCTTTGGATTATGCCCTGCATGGCAAGTGAAGTAACAACTACTTAGTGATATTGCCCATGTGGCTTAGACACATCAATGGAATGGTGATCCAAGTTTAATGATAAATCCTAAACTAAAGTGACTTGTGCCTCTTCAGGCTATATGTTTGTAGGAAGGAAAGAGTAGGCCATGGTATATTCTACCATTGAGTTTGGGGGTTGTTTTTTGGCCCATGTAACCTAGTGCTTCCTGTAACTGTCAGCAGTGAGGGCAAAGATTAGCAGGTCAGTCTAAACTCCCTTGCAGGGGTCATGATATATAACAGATCAGCCTTAGATTACATCCTAGCTGTCTAAAGGAAGATCTTCTTTCTCCTCTGGTGCTTAATCACAGTTGATGTAGTCCAAGATACTGAGGGACATAGCTGAAGCCAATATTGCAGGATGTTTTTATCTTGCCACTTGGAGTCCTGTTAATTAAGCGCTGTATGTGACAAATTAAAGTGATGGTCCTAGTCTTTCTTGGTAAGATTAATAAGAGTAGCTGATGTAGTGGCATACTCATGTCAAGATAATGCTGGGCTGAAGGATGGGTTGTTGGAAGAGTCAATCTACCATGGGCCTGAAGCATTCCTAAAAGTTATTACTGGGTATGCCAAGAATGAAACGTCTTGGCCACTCTTTACTTAGGTAATTTTTCAGGGTTGTGTTTGCAACAAGCAACTGAGGGGAATGAGGTAATGTCTTCCTCTGGGCTTACTAACTGCTTACTATAAAAATGGTAGATTCCTGAAGTTCAGTGTTCCTCAGTTGTGATGAAAACCCACTGTGTGCGGTCTCCGCAACTTCCACATGTTCTTTGGGGGCAAGGGAAGAATATAGGTGGTGCTCATTCTTTTTGATGTGTTGTGAATAATAAACTACTTTGTCTCTGACCTTGGAGTCTCCTATCTATTGTCAGCATGCATGAAACAGTAACTGACTAACTTCCTAGCTTATACTTAGGGTAAAATCACATCTCCAACTCTGCAAATAATGAGGTATTATTGTAATATGAAATGCATTATAAGGGCCAGGCATGGCAGCTCATGCCTGTATCTTAGCACTTTGGGAGGCTGAGGTGGGCAGATCACTTGAGCCCAGGAGTTAGAAACCAGCCTGAGCAACTAGTGAGACCCTGTCCCCAATTAAAAAAGAAAGAAAGGAGAGAGAGAGAGAGAGAGAGAGAGAGAGAGAGAGAGAGAGAGAGAGACAGAGAGACAGAGAGAGAGAAAGGAATAGAAAGAAAGAAAGAAAGTGAAATGCACTGTAAGAAGTATAAAATAAGATCAGAGAGGTGGGCAGGGGTTATAAAATGGGTAGTCTAATATGTTATGATAAGGAGCCTAAAGTTTATCATACCGGTAAAAAGGAGTGCTATACACTGAGTATATGTCCCCCAACCCCCAACCCAGGAACTCATGTGTTGAAATTCTAACTGCCAATGAGATGGTATTAGGATACCAGACATTTGGAAGATGATTACATCATGAGGGTAGAACTCATACATGGGATTAGTACTCCTAAAAAGAGAGCTTTCACTCCCTTCTGTCAGGTGAGAATACAGCAAGAAACAGCCATCTACGAATCAGAAAACAGGCCCTTGCCAGAAACTGAATCTGCCGGTGCCTTGATCTTGGACTCTCCAGGCTCCAGAACTGTGAGAAATAAATGTTTGTTGTTCCAGCCATCCAGTGTAAAGTATTTTTGTTATAGAAGCCCAAGCAGACTAAGAGAACAGGGAAGACTAGAGGAGGAAATGACATGGGTGGATTTGTGTTTTTAGAAAAGACACTGGAGGTTGTGTGAAGCACTGGTTTGAGGGGAACAAATCTTTAGGCAAGCAGAGCAGTAAGGGGGTTATTACAGCAATCCACAATAGAAATGTTGAGACCTAAATAGAAATAAGGGAACAGATCAGTGAAATACATAAGAAGATTCCTGAATGACTACCAGATGAAGGTGTTGCCAACAACCAAAGAGATGGAAGGAAAAATAGGGTGAGGGATGAAAACCTTTGAGTTCTGGTTTTTTTCTAAAGTAGAGTTTGAGGCACCTGAAAGGAATCTATGCAGAGAGGTCTAGCAAAAAGAAAAGGTGGCAGGGGTGGGGTGGATATATATGGATCTGAAGATTAGAAGAGATGGCTAGATTCAAGATACAGATTTACGAGGCATTTATATTAATAGTTGCCTCAACTGTTTTCTCAGAAGACATTAATTTTCTAACATAAATCAAAGTATATAAACTAGAAATATGAATCTCTGCACCCAAATGGCTCAGTACAATGTGGTCATGAGTTAGATACCACCGCTATATAAAACGTGGAATAAAAACGGATTAGAAAGGAGAGTGCCTTCTTATATGCTTAGATAATTTTCTTATCTCAGTTGATTTAGATGTCTGTTTGTACTCTGGCTTCTTAGTCTTTAAAGTGATTTTATAGGGAAGCAAACAGTTACAAAAATCAAGTCATGAAAGACATAAATTCACTGAACTACAGAAATGAAATTAAATCTACATTGCTTTCTCCAGTGACCAACATTCTTCCTCTTTCCTAAACCTCTGATTGTCAAGGCTTAATTCTGTGCTTTATTGCTAAAATTTCTATTTATTTAACAAATACGATGAGAACCACATCACTAACCTGCCATCTTAAGCAAATCTTTAAAATTACATTTTTTAGTTATTTGACAATTCTCTAAGCAAAGGCTAAGAATGTGCTCCAAAGACAGAATAGGAGCTTTATTTGCTATTTACCAAGTTTAAGATGTTCATCCATCTGGCGGAGCAGCTAGACAATACATCAGCCAAGAACATCTCTCTGGCTTGAAATAGGTTCTGGCTCTCAAAGAGGATTTGACTGAGGGAAAGGCAACATCTTTAGTTGCTCTGTGGCTGAACTCTTCTAATATTTCTCCCCAATGCCTTCTCCAAGCTTTGGCTCCATCCACTAACTTGGTTTCCATAGGAATAGACAGAGCTATCAAGTGGCACATAGTCAAATAGCATAAATGAAAAGGAGAAAATGTTGCTGTCAAAAAAAAAAAAGGCTTTTCTCTGTGAGAGGAAACTATGAAAAGGTATTCTCGACTCTGAGGCTTTCTTATTTGATGCCAGATTTTTCATGTGTTCTTCCTAATATAGCCTATTTTATTTATATTATTATGAAAATTAATCCCTTCAGTGAAGAATCTTTTATAAATAGAAAACTAACAAAAAATATAGAAGAAAGTTATAAAATGCTGGGATGTATATGTCCACAAGGATAATTTGCCTGTGAGGTACTCTCGTTTATTTAGAGTGGTGCTTTAAATTGGTACAACCTTTTGGGATGATTATAAAGTATATTTGGTTTCTCACAGTTGGTATTTTATTTAAGGACAATAGTTGTTGCTTTTTTGTTTGTTTGTTTGTTTTTTGGTTTTTGGTCTTAATAAACTCTAGCAAAAGCAGTAGTTCTCAAACTCTAGCATGCATCAGGATCATCTGGAGGGCTTCAAAACACAGATTGAGAAGACCCTGGCCCAGAGATTCTCATTCACTAGGTCTGCTGTGGCGACCAAGAACCTGCATTTGTAGCAAGTTTCTGGGAGGTGCTGGTGCTGCTGGTCTAGAATTCTACACTTTGAGAACCAATATTGAAACAAAGAACCTAATCTAGGAGTTCTCAATCCTCAGGAGCATAAAACAAAAAGTCTGCTCCCATCCTAGATCAACAAAATCAGAATTTCTGGGACTTTGGAATTCACAGTTCTTAAATTCTTGGTAGGTGATTAAAAAATGCAGTCGGGATTGAGAAGCAGTGACCTAATTCAATCATTCATTCAACATTCAATGGTTGTTTTTGATATAATGACTCTGTATCAGACTCTATGCTAAGGGTTGGGAAGCTTTATACAGATATGCACTTGTATGCAATGCAATATTATAAGCAGGGAAGGGTAAATGAATAAAAAGGATACAGAAACAGACCACAGAGACAGGATAGAGGACGTACGTAAAAGTCATCCCTTGTGACCTCCCCAAGATGTACTTGTGACGAGGGGAAGGGGTTAGCACAGAATCACTTCATGAAAGAGATGGCAGTTGAACAGGATCTTAGGATCACTAACACTTTGGCACTCCTCGATGTCTCCATCTTGTTCCTGCTCCCCATTTCTTTGATATGGAGGACAATAAATGTTTTCTGAATTTTACATAAAGTGCTATATAAAGACAGCTTCAACTCTTACTCGCACCCCTTCCCATCAATTTGTCCCCATAAGCTCCTCCTATATGGATATTCTAAGTTGTGTATATCACATCTCTTGGATCCACTTCTTGCATGCTCCAGTAACTCCCATGCTATCCATCACTTTGACCATAATAGAAAGTGAAACCATATGCAATGCTATTCACTGCTGTCATACAATGAGAGCAGTTCTATGAGAGAGGACACACGGCAGTAAGAACTCTGTAGAGGGGCACCTAACCCACCTTGAGGGGTCAGTAGAAGCTTCTTGGAGAAAACAGTACCTGAGCTGCATGTTGAAAGCGTATGCAATTAAGCTAGCTTAAAGTAGGAAGGAAGCTGAATGTGCAAGGGCATTGTGTGTGGAGGATGAGGAATAGGTGACTAGAATGAAAGCTTTAAACACACAGTTTCTCTGAAGCTAGAGGAGAACTGGGGACATAGGACACTGAAGCCAAAAAGATAAGCAAGAACTCGATGATGAAAAGTACAGGGTGAAGGGGTTTGGGCTTTTCCTTTCAGTCTTCTGAAGCAATACTGAAGGATTTAAGTCAGGGAGTGACATGAGAGAAGTCTCAGCCAGATCACCCCGACATCCAAAGGCAAATCACTGAATTTCTCCTAGCCTCTGTTTCCTCCCACATGAAAAATGAGGAGGGTGGATTATGATCTAAAGCCCACTCAGCTTAATGTTCTTTGACTCCAAGATTCTAAAAGGCAGAAGATCCACTCTCTACAGCTACTTCAAAACTTAATGTTTTTTATTCTAACTGACTCAACAATGACTTAATTTCTAATAATTTTTATTTTCCTTAACCACAGGGTAATAGTTTTTACAGCCATTTCCCTTTTTCCAATACTGTACATGTTCGCTTTAGGGGATCCAGAAATGCTACCCCATGGGGAGGCAATGTGGTGTAATTAAATGAGAATGGATCTGGGAACCAGTCAGATCTGGGTACTTCATTGGCTATATTATTCATAACTGCGAGCGAGTTACTTCTCAAAGCCTCAGATTTCCCATTGGCAAAAAAGAAAAAAAAGTGAACAGTGCACAGCGAGTACTCAACAAATATTGGTTTCTTTCTCAGATAACATCATTGCTCTCCTCTCATCATAAAAGTAGTCTCTGTCAATGAAATAACTTTCATTTGCTCCTAATGTCCTCATTGTTTGATGTCCATGATAATCTGTGCAGCTTGTTCTCCTTACTGATCCTGACCAGCCTTCTCAGTTACACTGCAAGCAAAGTTATTAAAACATCACGTTTTAATATTAAACTCAGAAGCTAAATGCAACAAATCTTGTTTAACACCTGGTTCCTTTGAAGCACCCCAAGTCTTGTAGGCTCCAGCTTTAGTTTTCCAACAGTGTACTTTAGTTTTATTGATCCTAGCATGCAGTTTAGAAAAATCAATTCACCTGCTCTGCAAAGATGTGTGCCTTTGGGGGAACTATTTCAAACAACTGACTGAATCCATCTGTTGCCTTCTCTACTTCAGTTCCACACTATGGATGGGATTTCTTAGATGGTAGAAAAAGACAAATACATAGGCAAATGTACAAGTAAATTCAATTATACTAAAAAACCTTTAATGACCCTCATTCAGGCCATGCATTAAAGGGTTTAATCCAATGCTAAGCATAACTAGTAATCTGAATTGGTAACTATTATCCATTTCAAAATGGTAGTCTAAATTCTCACAGTGGTAATGCTTGAATTCAAATCTGTATCTTCCAGTCTCAAATTTAGCCATCTTTTAAAAATTATAGCAAAACATACCTCCATCTGCAAATCAATCAATCCCTGAATTCTATACTGCTCCTTATCTGTCTGCCACCATTCTAGACCTTTTTATTTGAAACTAAGAGAAGCAACTGAGTTGAAAGCATAATGCTACAGCTTAGTGGCTGAAGTGAAGAAGCCCTTCGTGGACCAAATGGAAAAAACAAACGTACATTTTAGAAAGCCATTCACAAATTATTAATTCTTTATTTTATATATATTGAAAATTTTGGAACACTATTAAAAATTGGGAAAATAAAGTAAGAAAAAAGGTTATCAACAATTCTATTACCTCAAGCCTAACACAAGCTCTGCTAGCATTTCTGTGAAAACTCCTCCATTCCTTTTGAGCTTTTTTGTTTAACATGTGGGGGGATTTTTATAGTTTTCATCAAACTCTACATCTAATTTTATATCTTAAATAAGCAATGGTTCTACAAGTAACTTGTGCAGCTGTGCAGAGTGACTCACACCTGTAATCCCAGCACTCTGGGAGGTGGAGGTGGGTGAATCACATGAGGTCAGGAGTTCGAGATTGGCCTGGCCAACATGGCAAAATTTTAGTTTCTACTAAAAATACAAAAATTAGTGGGTAGCCACCATCATAATAACCAACTCAGGTGTGAGTGGTCAAATGATGCTAATAAGAGAGAGTGGGTTTGAGGAGTCCCAGGATATTTACACAGTTTCAAATTAGCTCCCACAAGATATTTATTATTAATAGTTACAAAGGAAAAAATAGTGATGTCACAGCAAAGGAACCTGGGAGGAGCTGCTTTATTCAAGTGAACGATCCAGAGTTAACACCACTACTGGGACAAATTGATGTCATATGCTTCCTGATATGAGGCACTGAGAGGAATGCAACATCACTCCTGTGGTATTTTTACCAAAAGTGCATAGCCTGAACATAATTATAAAAAAAAATCAGACAAATTAAAAAGGAAAGCTACTGTACAATTTAACTTGTGAATGTGATGAAATATACATATACATACACAAAAGACTGAGGACTGCTGCAGATTGATGAAGACTAAAAAGACAACGATTGAATGCAATGCCTAATCCTGAATTTTTTTTTTTTTTCTTTGAAATGGAGTTTCGCTCTTGTTACCCAGGCTGGAGTGCAATGGCGCGATCTCGGCTCACTGCAACCTCCGCCTCCCGGGTTCAGGCAATTCTCATGCCTCAGCCTCCTGAGTAGCTGGGATTACAGGCACGCACCACCATGCCCAGCTAGTTTTTTTGTATTTTTACTAGAGACGGGGTTTCACCATGTTGACCAGGATGGTCTCGATCTCTCGACGTTGTGATCCACCCGCCTCGGCCTCCCAAAGTACTGAGATTACAGGCTTGAGCCACCGCGCCCGGCCCGAATTTTTTTTTTTTTAATGGATGACACTGTTGGGACAATGGGCAAAATCTAAGTAAAATTTTTGGATGAGATGATATTATTTATGTTAACTGTCTGATTGTGATAATTGAACTGTGGTTATGTAAGAGAACGTCCTTGTTTTTAGGAACTATGCACTGAAGATTAAGGGGCAAAGGAGTATCACGCTTGCAATTTACTTCAAATGATTCAGAAGGCAATGTCTACACATTCCCATATGTCAAGAGAATGTACAGAGAAGAATAAAGCACACGTGGCAAAATGTGTTCTTTTGGGGAATTTGAGATTACATGAAAATTTGCACTGTTCTTGAAACTTTTCTGTAAATCTGAGATTATGTCAAAATATAAAGTTAGAAAAAAAGAAAACAAAATTAAAATTTTTGTTATAAAATAACATATCCATTAAAGGAATTTCAAAAATAAAGTATAAAGAAGAAAACAAAGATCAGCCTGCACCTCTTTTTTTTTTTTTTTTTTTTTTTTTTTTGAGACGGAGTCTCGCTCTTGTTGCCCAGGATGGAGTTCAATGGTGTGATCTTGGCTCATTGCAAATTCTGCTTCCTGGGTTCAAGTGATTCTTCCGCTTCAGTCTCTCAAGTAGCAGGGATTTACAGTCATGCACCACCACGCCCAGCTAATTTTTTGTATTTTTAGTAGAGACGGGGTTTCACTATGTTGGCCAGGCTGGTCTGCGAACTCCTGACCTCAGGCGATCCACGCACCTCAGCCTCCCAAAGTACTGGGATTACAGGTGTGAGCCACCATGCCCAGCCTCAGCCTGCATGTCTTAAACCTGAGGTAAGCACAGTTTACATTTTGACATACTCTTTTCCTGTCTCTTGTCTACAAGGAGCTGTTTCTTATCCTCAGATTACACTTAAATTTCAAAATGCTCCCTAATCATGCCTTGGTTAATATTCACGATATCCTTGTTGTGAAAGACAGAATTATTCTCTCTACTTAGATGAGGAAATACAAATTCAAAAAGATTAAACTATAGGTTTACTTTAAAAAGATTATCTGTTTGTATCCTATAATAGAAAAAAAAAAGTCACTAAACAGCTGGTTGAGCATGATTCACAAACTGTCTGCAATTTAGTTTCCTGCAAAATGAGTAGTAGTATATGATTTCTAGGATTTCTTCTAACATTAAAATGCTACAATTCTAACATGCTCTATTATCACAATCTTTTTGTATAGAGAAATCTGTAGTGCCTAGCACAGTGCCTCATTTATCATAGGCACTAAACATTTTTTGAATAAATAACAAATGCTTTACAAATTGTAAAATGGATAGTTACAGAGGTTATGAAGATTAAACATTAGATGTGAGTGGTTTGTAAACTATAAATATAATTTATTATTACTGATGGTTTTGAATAGAAAACAAATTGCTTATTATTCTAAAATAGAGATTAAAGTTAGGACGACAACCAAAAGATGTCACCTTTTTGTAGGAATCTAAGACATTTACTATGAAGTTTATTTCCATATTACTCTTGTTTCAAGTACTTATTCTCATCAATAACCAATTTAACTGACTGTTTACAGACAGATGGAGAGACAAATGACAAATTAGTACTCCCCAGGTTTGTGGCATGGACATAAAAAGTGAATTTATTTTTCAAATACCTTTTATAGCTATAGCCTTGCAAGTAGAAGACATCTTATCTAGTTTACTATTGATCCAAATGACAAGGCTGAGCATCAGATTAAGGATATGTCAGAAACCCGAGAAAGGCTACCAACAGATGCAGCAGGATGGCAGCTTCTTTCAAAATGATCTATTAAGGCTACTGTGTTTACAAAGGCAGTTGAGAAAACACAGCACAATATACTGGGTTGTATCAAGTAACCAGCAGAGTGGCCATAAAAACTTCTGATACTAATGTGAACCCCCATACATGAATGATACGTGTTTATTTTCAGCAATAAAAACTATGCACAGACTTTGGCAGATAAACAAAAGATACGTGACTGTTTTTCACCTCACATCCCTCTCCTTTTGTCACAGTGTCTTCTTCAACAAAAGGAAGCATTTCTAAGAGATGACATCTGTTGTGAGATAATGGGAGATACTATCTAATTTAAGCTGACTGTCAACCGGAAAGGTCAAGAGCAATTCAAGAACTTCATTTTAAGCTATTTTCTTTGGTGATACTAAAATATGACACGGCTAAGTAGGTAATGACCAAAAAACATCATGTCAAAATGGAGTCCTAATAAACAAAAATCCTAAGGTATTTCTTATATATAGCACAATATTTTATATAAAAAAGAAACATTATTTTAGGCATAACGTATTAAGCATAATAAAAAAAAGTAGCAAAACCACAAAAAAAGAAACCTGTTTGGAGGTGGGAAAATCTTTTTTTTTTTTTTTTTGTGATCACCTTGGGATTAGCACATCTTTATGGAAGATCCATTACTTTCTAGACTAGAATGAATTGAAGACTTTTGTGAGAATCATGGGAATAGAAAAAGCTTCAGAAAATTCCCCTTTCAGATGCCTTTACACATACTTGAACTGGTTTTTCAAAACCCAGAGTGCTCCAAACAATATCAAGAGACCAATATTTGATACTGTTAAAAACTAAAGAGATAGATAACTGTGGTCTAAAACGATTTAAAACATCAGCCAACCATTCAACGTTTTTAGTTTGCCCTTTAAACCAGAATATGATGCTTTTTTATAGCACTTATAAAATATTTTTAATTTATCATCAGCTTAAATAGCAGTGAATAGATATGACCTCCATTATCATTATTAAATGCTATATAGGTCTAACTTGTTAGGACAACTGGGTTTCAGTCCTGGCTCTATCTAGTTATGTGAATAGAAACATATGATTCAATTTACCAAACAATTATTGAGTACTGACTTAGTGTAAGGCATTGTTTTTAGAGGTGATGAGTAAAACAACTTTCTGGGCCTCAGTTTCCTCACCTGTGAAATGAGGAAATTCAATTACGTTATAAACTAGTATTTGATCTACCTAAGTGTTCTACAGAACATTGTTTCCTTAAATGTTGTTAGTTTATGCTAAAAAAAAAAAAAAGTATTGAGATCAAATTATTATGAGAAATTTTGGATTCAAAAAAATTAATGGGTTTCTTTACTGTGCAACTTCTTAGAGCCTCTAGAATGCTTATACACGCTGAATTTTCAAGGAGGAACATGCAGTAGTTCCTATGCTTATCTGACCATGGAACCCACTGTTTTATACAACATTACATGGGAATATTATCTTAGGAAGCAGCTTTGGGACTGGGTGCAGTGGCTCACGCCTGTCATCCCAGCACTTTGGGAGGCTGAGGCAGGCAGATCACCTGAGGTCAGGAGTTCGAGATCAACCTGGCCAACATGGTGAAACTCCCTCTCTACTAAAAATACAAAAATTAGCTGAGCATGGTGGTGCATGCCTGTAATCCCAGCTACTCAGGAGCTTGAGGCAGGAGAATCGCTTGAACTTGGGAAGTGAAAGTTACAGTGAGCCTAGATCATGACACTGCATTCTAGCCTGGGCGACAGTGAGACTTGGTCTCCGAAAGACAAACAAAAAAACAAAAGAAGCTTTGGGAAATCCTGTACTAAATGCTTTTTAAGGTTCAAGTTAGCTTTTATAATTTCTATTTCTTTTAGTAAGAAAAACAGAGCTGCTAAATACCTAGCCTGGATAAAATAAACTTGAGAAAAAAATTTTCGCAAAGCCAAAGAAAAAGTTACTTGAGACTACAGTTATTAACAACAAGAAGTTGACCTACTGTAACAAACAATATAAAACACTGAGAATGAATAACAGAAAATGGGGCAGGAAAAAAAATTACAGGGTATGTTTGAAGCAAGGATTTCTTTAAAATCAAGACTTCTTTCAAGCTGCTTTATCAAAGTAACTGGTATGTGCTTCACAATGGCTCACCAAATGCTACAGATGTTAAACATCCATTGTATGTTGAACTTTATGTTTTGTACCTCAGGAGATATAATTTGTTGAGAGCTATGGTGAAACATCTGTGTTATTGCCTCCAACATGCCTTGCTCTCATCCTCTACAAGCCCATCACATTACTTTCATGACTACCACTAACTCAAATTCCCTATCACATCCTTAACTCTTTTCTGCCAATGGATAAGAGATATTGCTCTGGTTAGAATCAGGTGGCAGTAAACAGGGCTGTAAAGCTCAAAGCTTCCAAGTGCAGTCATGCACATCTGGGGAAGATTTCTGGTAGCCCACAATAAATCCTGTTAGTCTAAGGAGACTAAATTTATGAATGAGTCTGCCTGGTAATAGAGCCAAGTTCAAGAATGAGTCTGCTGACCTAATAGTAGAATATTAAATGGAAAGAACAAAATTTTGGAGGTGAAGCAACTTCTTTAATTTTGAAGTCCACCAAAATAAGTAAGCAATGTCTGTGAAGGCTACCGTGTGACATCGAAGGTTGAAAGGACAGACAAGGGATATGTGGAAAGAAAGGAGAGGGAAGAGAGAAAGAAAGTAGAAATGAAAAAATTCAGGATTCGATAGGAAAGAAAGGCATTTGTATAATAGGAAACTCTATCATTCTCTTCTGTAATAACTTCCTCAATGTTTCTAAAAATATGCCATGGCCATTTCTGCCTTTTAATCTTTGCTCACTCTATTTCCTCTGCCTGAAGTTCTCTCTGGGTTCTCATTCTATGTCAAAAGTAACCTGAAATTTCAATTCTTCCATGTATTAGGTAGGTTCAGTACAAGAAACAGAAGCCATTTAGGTATTTTAGGCAGGAAAGATTTTAATACAGGGAATTATGTGCTTATAAAGTAAGTGGAAGGACTCTAGCTAGGCTTTAAGGAACGACTCCCTGAACGATGTAAAGTCACCATTGTGACTACAGTATTAAGTCCAGTGCACATCTGTAGATGCATCAGAAATTGAAAATGAGAAAACTATTGTAATAACTTCTTTTTAAAACCCAGCTGGAAGAGTAATGGAAACTGAAATGTTCTATAAAAGCACCCCCTAATGACTGTTCCCACCTCTGAATATGAGAAGCACTATGGCTAGACTTGCTTGTACAGGACATTCAGTATACTAACAGTGGCTTGTAAAAGTATACTCTTTTAAAGTATATGCCCATTCTCCTTATCGTGGGTGTAAGGTCCTTGCAGCTAGAACCATAGTACTTATCTCTAGTCTCTTCCTCCTCTGATTAAACCTAACTCCATTCCTTTGGATAGCAGTAAACAGGTAACGCCTGCTTTTGCAGACTACACCTTTCCAGTTTAGTGTAAAGGAGTGCTAGCTCAACCCTTCTAAGGTAATTCTGGCTTCCGGTCTTATATCCGGTTGTGGGATGAAATATTTAAAACCTTTTATGGAAATTTATGTCTACAATTAGCAAGTGGTTGACATTCTTTATCTTTGCAGATGGAAAGGAGAACAATAACTGGGGTTGGGAAGCAGATGGACACATTTCTGATATTTCTGAAATCAATCTCAAAACTTGACCTAAGGTAAGTTTGATTTCTCCTTGTACTTGTTTGGAAGCAATTCTCCATCATGTTTCTGCATACCTGGTAATCTGGACTATCTTTTCAAAGATGTCTACATAACTAGTTGCTCTGGAAGCTAGAAATGGTACTTCCCTCCAGGTGAGAGGACAGATTTGTTTGCTAACCAGGATAATAAAGATAATGTTTCATTTGGTGGCAAAGGATAGGC
This sequence comes from Saimiri boliviensis, assembly GCF_048565385.1. Taxonomy (NCBI): domain Eukaryota; kingdom Metazoa; phylum Chordata; class Mammalia; order Primates; family Cebidae; genus Saimiri; species Saimiri boliviensis. Next base: position 193,392,406 of record NC_133450.1, on the reverse strand, counting down.
AGGTTTGCTCACAGCCTTGATGTAAGATTGGAAGATTTTAAGTTCAAGTTTTCTCAGGTGTGACACTGACCCCTCTGCCTTTTCAGGATCTACCTGGACCTGCCTCCATACCACCCTTATGGGACTTGCAGGCAAGGAGAACCAATACAAACATGAAACTCATGCTGCCTGCTGTGCCATGAGCAATAAACTGTATAAATCAATTTGGACTTATGGTCTTCCAGCTGAATCTATATGGCAAGCCAGCCTAGCAGCTGCAGTAGCCTGACTGCTTTAAAATATTGTCTTTTAGGAAAGTGCTCATTGACTATTTGTTAAATGAGTAAATGAGTGAATGAAATCTGGTTGCAGTGTGAAGAATGCTTTGAAGAGGAGAAATACTTGAATCAGGAAGATAGGTAGGCTACTTCAGTTGATTAGATATAGATATGGTACATGAAATTAGAATGATGGAATAAAAGAGATGAGTAAAAGGGCCAAAGAGGGGAAGCTCCAAATATACATATAGACTCCCTTAAAATCCTTGGCTGATCCCTGAATTGACAATGCATGGGAGACTCCAAGAAGTCTTCAAAAACCCGCAAAAGGAAAGTTGAAAAGCTGATCAGTAATTTAGCTAATACCCAAGGCATAGGGGTAGAATTCAGAGTTTGATTTCACCTAGTCAGAGGGCTTAGTACACATTTCAGACTTCTCATTGAAATCTCTGAAGGGCCGTGCCTTAATAGTATAGACTATGTACCAGGACTACGGATGTGATCTAATAGCTTCAACTATAACCAAGGGAAAAACCAAGACACTCGATGAGTTCAGTGTAATTAATCAGCTTTAACTTCCTTAGAAAACAGTCAACATTCTTTAGAGGAAGATAACAGAATCAAGAGTCCTTACAAGGTATCATCCACAATTCTTTACTATAAAAATTACTACCAATGCAAACAAACAAAAATAGGACTCAATTTTAAGAGAAAAAAACAAAATAAATAGATCTTAACCCAGATGTTGGACTTTACAACAGCTTTATAAATATGGTCAGAAAAAGATGGTCATAATTACCAAACAAATAAGGGAATCTCAGTAGAGAAAAATGACATAAAAAGGATCAATTGGAAATTCTAGAATTGGAAAGTATTATATCTGATATGTAAAAATCATAGCATGGACTTAAGAGCAGACTAAAAAACAGAACAGGCCAATCAATTTCAGTTTAGATCAACAGAAACAATTTAATTTGAAGACAAGGAAAAGATTTTTCAAAAATCAACAGAACCTCAATGACCTACATAGCAATGTAGAAAAATCTAATGTATGTGTAATTGGTATCCCAGAAGAAGAGAGAATAGAACAGATAGCATATTTGAGAAATAATTGAAATTTGGTAAAAATATCAACTTTTATATCCAAGAATCTCAGTGAATCAAAAGCATGGTTAATATAAAGAAAACCACCTCGCAGTGAGCCAAGATCGCACCATTGCACTCCAACCCAGGTAACAAGAGCAAAACTCCGTCTCAAAAAAAAAGGAAGGAAAAAAGAAAATGACCTCTATGCACTTGATAGGCAAATGTTGAAAACCAAAGCTAAAAAGACAATATTGAAAGAAGTCAGAAAAACAACCACCACCATTATACACATATGAACAACAGGACTGATGGTATATTTCTCATCAGAACTGATGGCTACCAGAAAACAATAAAATGACATATTTAAATTATGTTTTATGAGGCATAGTATAATATTCCAATGTGATAAGTGAAAGATGCATATTGAAAGCAACCTCCTAAAAATAATATATAGGTATAAGTAAAGAGCCAATTGAAGAACTAAACTTAAAAATTAAAAATTAAAAAATTTGATTAATGTAAAAGAGAATAGGAAAACAGACTGAAAGAAACAATAACAGATGGCTCAAAATAAAAATAAGGTTAAAACCTTAAACTCAACCATATCAATAATTCATTAAATGTAAAAGGACTAATATTTCAGTTAAAATGCAGATACTGTCAGACTAGATAAAAAGAATGTCTATAAGATATGCTTATCTGTGGGATCTGATACTATCTCTGGGTAAATAGTGTTAGAAGTGAATTAGGCAGGTTGGGCGTGGTGGCTCACGCCTGTAATCCCAGTACTTTGGGAGGCTGAGGAGGGAGGATCACGAGGTCAGGAGATCGAGACCATCCTGGCCAACATGGTGAAACCTCGTCTCTACTAAAAAAATACAAAAATTAGCTGGGTGTGGTATCACATGTCTGTAGACCCAGCTACTTGGGAGGCTGAGGCAGGAGAATTGTTTGAACTTGGGAGGTAAAGGCTGCAGCAGTGAGCTCAGATCGTGCCACTACACTCTAGCCTGGGTGACAGGGCAAGACTCCATCTCAAAAAAAAAAAAAAAGAAAAGAAAAGAAAAAAAAAGGAAAGGATAACAAATGGCCATGAGGAAACTTTTGAAGACCATAGTTATGTTCATTATTTTGATTGTGGTAATGCTTTCATGGGTGTGTAAATATGCTACAAGTTATCAAATTTATTTGATTTTATTTTTATTTATTTTTTAAGATGGGGTTTCACCATGTTGGTCAGGCTGGTCTTGAACTCCCAACCTCAGGTGATCTGCTTGCCTTGACCTCCAAAGTGCTTGAATTACAGGGATGAGCCACCACGCCTGGCCGATACAAGTTATCAAATTATACACCTGAGATATATGCAATTTGTTACATATCAATTAAATTCAAGCAATTACTAAAATAACATAAGGAAGAAATAGTGGATATGGTGGCACAACATTGTGAATATGCTTAATGCCACCGGATAGTATACTCAAAAATGGTTAAAGTGGCAAATTTTATTTTATGTATATTTTGGAAAAATGCTTATAAAGAATCATTGCAAAAAAAGATTTTTAAAAAGTTAATCAAAATGTATTGCTGGCTGGGTGCAATGACTTATTCATATAATCCCAGCACTTTGGGAAGCTGAGGTGGGAGGATTGTTCATGGCCAGCAGTATGAGACTAGCCTGGGCAAAACAGCGGTACCCTATCTCCACAAAAATAATTTTAAAATTAGCTGGGTATGGTGGCACATGCCTGTAGTCCCAGCTGCTTGGGAGGCTGAGGTGGGAGGAATGCTTGAACTCAGGACTTCGAGGATGCAGTGAGCTATGCTTTGCCACTGTACTTCAGCGTGGGTGACAGAGTGAAACCCTGTCTTAAAAAAAAAAAAAAAAAAAAAAAAAAAAGACATTGCTATCATAGGTAATCTAACCTGAAATCTTATTTTAAAACATTGCTTAGTGTCTCATTGCAGTAGCATCTAAAAATAATACAGAAAAAATGATAACCGGATTTGAGCAACTTCACAAAAGAAAGTATACACATGATTTTTAAGCATCTGAAAAGTACTCGACTTCATTAGTCATTACGTTAAGGGCAAATTAAAACAAAAACGAGATACACACTAGAAATGCTAAAAGTAAAAGGACTGACAAAGCCAAATATTGCTGAAGACACATGACATCTGAAACTCTTACATAATGTGTTGTTGGTCAGAGTGTAAATTGGTAGCAACATTCTGGAGAACCATTAGGTAGTATCTACTAAAGCAAAAAATATGCAGAAACTATTAAAGAGCATTGCACTTTTAGGTATTTATTTCATAAGCACAATGTCCACAAAATGACTTCTATAAGAATGTTAATTTTTTCAATTTATTCATGAGATTCTCTCATAATAAAGACTGTAACTAACTCAAATGTCCATCATCACATGAATGTATAAATAAATTATGATATATTTGTGCAATAGAATACAATTTGGCAACAGAGAAAGAATATGCTATTGATATGTGCAACAATATTGATAAATCTCAAAAATATTATGTTGAGTGAAAGATCCTAGACACAGAAGAATACATACTGCATTATTCCAATTATACACACACAGACATTTTTTCCTGCCCAAGTTGGTGGACTAGAAGCAGTGTTAGCATGCCTCTCCCACTTGGAAAGACAAAAGAGTATATAGAGACTCACACTGTGAACTTTTTGTTCCAGAAGCAATACAGGCACTCAACAGGAAAACGGAAAGAAACCACAGATCCTCTGAAAGAAATGGTAGGCTGCGGTCTACACTGTGAGCCAGGTGGAAAACTTAGACAGTGAACTGCTCACACACCAAGCACACTGCTACTACAAACAGCATCTGAGAAAGCCATCATACAAAGACTGTCTATAACCAAGGAACTCACAGAGTCTTCACACCAGAAATCATCAAGAGCCAGATTAGGCTATAATAAACTATAAACATTAAAGTTACATCCTTAAAGGGAAACAAAAAAATATTTAAAAACACAGGTGAATAAAAAATAAATTAAAAAATACTAGAAGAAATAGTCTACCCAAGTGAGAAGGAACCAGAAAAATAATTCTGGCAATATAACAAAACAGGGTTTATAGTACCCACAAAAGATCATACCAAACCAAGATGAAATCTTTGAAATACCAGATAAAGAATCCAAAAGGTTGACTGTTAAGCTACTCAGGAAATGCAAGAAAAAGGTGAAAAAAAAAAACCACAGAGAAGCTAAAAAAAATTTCAGGATATGAGTGAAAAATTTCCTAGAGATAGATATTTTAAAGAAAAACCAGGGCCGGGCATGGTAGTTCACACCTGTAATCCCAGCACTTTGGGAGGTTGAGGCAGGCAGATCACAATGTCAGGAATTCGAGACCAGCATGACCAACATGGTGAAACCCCATCTCTACTAAAAATACAAAAATTAGCCAGGCCTGGTGGTGTGCACCTGTAATCCCAGCCACTTAGGAGGCTGAGGCAGGAGAACTGCTGGAACCCAGGAGGCGAAGGTTGCAGTGAACCAAGATCGCGCCACTGTACTCCAGCCTGGGTGATAAAGTGAGACTACATCTCAAAAAAAAGAAAAACCAATTAGAACTTCTGAAAATGAAACATTTCGAGAAATCTAAAAATGTAGTGGAAAGTTTTAACAATAGACTAGACCAAGTAGAAGAAAAAATTTCAGAGTCTGGAGACAAAGCTTTTTAATTAATCCAATCAGATAAGAATAAAGAAAATAAAAGAAATGAACAAAGTTTCCAAGAATATGGGATTATGTAAAATGGCCAAACCTAAGAATCACTAGTGTTCCTAAGGGAGAAGAGAAACAAAAAATCTGGAAAACTTACCTGAGGGAATAATTGAGGAAAACTTCCCTGGCTTTGCTAGAGATTTAGATAACCAAACATGAGAAACTGAAAGAACTCCTGGGAGACTCATTACAAAAAGGATATCACCAGCTGGACACAGTAGCTCATGCCTGTAATACCACTTTGGGAGGCTGAGGTGGGAGGACTTGAAACTAGGAGTTTGAGACCAGCCTGGGCAACATAGGGAGAGCCTATCTCTACAAAAAATTAAAAAATTAGCATGATGTGGTGGCATATGCCTGTAGTCCCAGCTACTCAGGAAGCTGAGGTGGGAGGATTGCTTAAGCCCAAGAGGTCAAGGCTGCAGTAAGCCATAATAATGCTGCTGCATTCTAGCCTGGGTGACAGAGTGAGACTCTGTCTCAAAAGAAAGAAAAAAAAAAGAAAACAAAAAGAACATCACCAAGGCATATAGTTATCAGGCTATCTAAAGTCAACATGAAGGAAAAAATTCTAAGAGCAGTAAGACAAAAGCCCCAGGTAACCTAAAAAGGGAAGCTTATTACACTAACAACAGCCTTCTCAGCAGAAACCTTACAAGCCCGAAAGGATTAGGGTCTTATCTTTAGTCTCCTTCAACAGAATAATCATCAGCCAAGAATTATGTATTCAGCAAAACTAAGTTTCATAAATGAAGTAGAAAAAAAGTCTTTTCCAGATGAGCAAATGCTGAGAGAATATGTTACTATGAGACCAGCCCTAAAAGAAATGCTAAATGGAGCTCTAAATCTTGAAACAAAAGGTTAATATGCACCAGAATAGAACATCTTGAAAGCATAAAACTCACAGAGCCTATAAACAATAACACATGAAGAAAACAAAGTAGTTAACAGTCAACAATGATAACTGAAATAGTACTTCACATCTTAATATTAATGTTAAATGTAAATGGTCTATATCCTCCACTGACAAAATGGATAAAAAATTACAAACCAAATATCTGCTGTATTCAAGAGACTCACTTAACATGTAAAGACTCTTACAGACTCAAGGTAAAGGGTGGAAAGAGATATTCCAACCAAATGGAAACCAAAAACAGACAAGAGTTGCTATTCTGATGTTAAAAAAACAGACTTTAATGCAACAATGGTTAAGAACAAAACAAAACAAAGAAGGTCATTATATAATGATAAAAGGATCAATCCAACAAGAAGATATTACAATCCTAAATATACATGCACCTAACTCTGGAGCTCCCAGGGTTGGACAGAAACACAATAATAGTGGGGGACTTCAATACTCCACTGACAGCACTAGACAGATCAGCAAGGCAGAAAGTCAAAGAACCAGTGGACTTAAACTGCACTCTACAACAAATGGACCTAACTGATACAGAAAATTCTATCCCCAAACTGTAGAATATACATACTTTGCTGGGCACGGTAGCTCACACCTCTAATCCTGGCACTTTGAGAGGCTGAGGTAGGCAGTCTGTTTGAGACCACGAGTTCAAGACCAACCTGGTCAACATGGCAAGACCCTATCTATTAAAAAATAGTAATAAAATAAAAATAAATAAATAAAAGAAAAAAGGATATACATAGTTCTTATCAGCAAATGGAACATTCTTAAAGATAGAATATAATAGGTAACAAAATAAGTCTCAATAAATTTTTAAAAATGAAAATCATATCAAAGGTAATGAAGTATCAATAAGGTAAACAAGTATCTTTTCAGACCATACTAGAGAAAAACTAGAAATCAACTCCAAAAGGACCTCTCGGAATTATACAAGTAATGGAAATTAAACAATCTTTTTCTGAATGAATTAACAATGAAATCAATATGGAAATTAAAAAATTCTTTGAAATGAATAATAGTGACACAAGTTATTAAAACCTCTGAGATACAGCAAAAGCAATAGTAAACGGGAAGTTTATAGTGCTAAATACCGACATGAAAATGTCTGAAAGATCACACATTGACAACCTATTGCCACACTTCAAGCAGAGAAACAAGAACAAACAAAACCCCAAACTAGCAAAAGAAAAGAAACAATAAAGATCAGAGCAGAACCAAATGAAATTGAAACAAACATAAACAATATAAAAGACTACTGAAACAAAAAGCTGAGTTTTTGACAAGGTAAACAAGATTGACACATCATTCACTAGATTAACCAAGAAAAAAATAGAGAAGATTCAAATAAACTCAATAGAAATGAAAATGGAGATATTACAGCAATGTCTGTAACACAGAAATACAAAAAGACATCACAGAAATACAAAAGATCAGTTGAGACTACTGTGATCACTTCTATGCACACAAAGTAGAAAATCTAGAGGAAATGGATAAATTCTTGGAAATATAAGACCCCCCATCTTCAATTAGGAAGAAACAGAAATCCTGAACAGACCAATAACAAGCAGTGAGATTGAGTCAGTAATTTAAAAAATTGCCAACAACAAAAGCCCAGGTCCAGATGGATTCACAGCCAAATTCTACCAGATATTCAAAGAAGAATTGGTACCAATATTATTGAAACGATTCCAAAAGACTGAGAAAGAGGCAATCCTCCCTAACTCATTTAATAAAGCCAGTATCACCCTGATACCAAGACCAGAAAATTATCGAACAGAAAAAAAGGAAAAAAAAAAAAAAAGAAAGAAACTACAGACCAATAGCCCTGATGAATATGGATGCAAAAATCCTCAACAAAATACTAGCAAATTGAATCCAACATAATTCACCCTGAGTTTCATCCCAGGGGTGCAGGGATGGTTTAACCTATGCAAATAAATAATTACAATTAATCACATAAATAGAATTAAAAATAAAAACTATATGGTCATCTCAATAGGCACAGAAAAAGCATTCAATCAAATCCAGCATTCCTTTATAATAAAAACCCTCAACACATTATTATTTTGAGATATGTTCCATCCAGGTATAAAAGGAAGGTACATATGACAAACCCACAACCAATATCATACTGAATGTGGAAAAGTAGGAAGCATTCCCTGCAAGAACTGGAACAAGATAAGGATGCCCACTTTCACCATTTCTATTCAGTATAGTACTGGAAGTCCTAACCAGAGCAATCAGCAAGAGAAAGAAATAAAGTACATACAAATTGAAAATGAGAAGGTCAAACTATCTCTCTTTGCCAATGATACGATTGTACACCTAGAAAACCCTAAAGACTTCTCCAAAAGAATCCTAGATTTGGTAAATGAATTCAATCAAGTCTCAGGTTACAAAATCAATGTACACAAATTAGTAGCACTGCTATACACCGACAGTGACCATGCAAAGAATCAAATCAAGAGCTCAATCCCTTTTAAAATAACTGCAAAAACAACAACAAAACAAAACAAAAACCTAGGCATATACTTAACCAGAAAGATGAAAGATATCTACAAGAACTATAAAACACTGCTGAAAGAAATCATAGATGATACAAACAAATGGAAACACATCCCATGCTCATTAACCAAAAGAATCAGTATTGTAAGAATGACCATACTGCCTAAATTAATCTACAGATTGAATGTAATTCCTATAAAAATACCAACATGGTTTTTCACAGAATAAGAAACAATTCTAAAATTCAGGTGGAACCAAAAAAGAGCCTGGACAGCCAAAGCAATTCTCAGCAAAAGGAACAAATCTGGAGGCATCACAATTACCTGACTTAAAATTATACTACAAGACTACAATAATTAAAACAACATGGTACTGGTGTAAAAATAGATACCAGACCAATAGAACAGAATAGAGAACCCAGAAATAAAGTCAAATACTTACAAATGATCTTTGACAAAGCATACAAAAACATAAACTGGGGGAAAATACCCTATTCAATAAAAGATGCTGGTAAAACTGGATATGCACATGTAGAAAAAAGAAACTGGATCCCTATCTCTCACCATATACAAAAATCAACTTAAGATGGATGAATGACTGAAATCTAAGACCTGAAACCATAAAAATTCTAGAAGAAAACCTGGGAAAAACTCTTCTGGACATTGGTCTAGGCAAAAAATTATGACTAAGACCCCAAAGCAAATGTAACAAGAACAAAGATAAATAAATAAGACCCAATAAAACTAAAAAGCTGGCCAGGCGTGGTGGCTCATGCCTGTAATCCTAGCACTTTGAGAGGCCGAGGTGGGCCTGAGCTCAAGAGTTCCAGACCAGGCTGGACAACACAGTGAAACCCCATCTTTACTAAAATACAAAAACAATTACACAGGTGTGGTGGTGTGCACCTGTAGTCCCAGCTACTCAGGAGGCTGAGGCAAGAGAGCTATTTGAACCCAGGAGGCGGAGGTTGCAGTGAGCCAAGATCACACCACTGCACTCCAGCCTCGGTGTCAGAGTGAGACTCCATCTCTTAAAAACAACAACAACAACAAAAACTGAAAAGTGTCTGCACAGTGGAAGAAATAATTATCAAAGTAAACAGACAACCCACAGAATGGAAGAATATATTTTGAAATTATATATCTGAAAAGGACAAGTAAGCAGAATCTACAAGAAACTCAAATCGGCAAGAATAAAACCCAAATAATCCCATTAAAAAGTAGGCAAATAACATGAATAGACATTTCTCAACAAAGATATACAAATGGCCAACAAACATCTGAAAAAAATGCTCAATATCACTAATCATTAGGAAATGCAAATTAAAACCACAGTGATATAATATCACCATAGTCCAGCCAAAATAGCCATTGTTAAACAGTCAAAAAACAATAGATGTTGGCATGAATAGGGTGAAAGGGGAACACTTTTATACACTGCTGGTGGGAATGTAAATTAGTACAACCTGTATGGAAAACAATGTGAGGATTTCTGAAGGAATTAGAAGTAGATCTACCATTTGACCCAGCAAGTCCACTACTGGGCATCTACTCAAAGGAAAGTAAGTCATTATATTAAAAAGACATTTATGTTTATATGTATATTGCAGCACAATTCATAATTGCAAAGATATGGAATCAACCTAAGTACCCATCAACCGAGGAGTGGATAAAGAAAATATGGTATATACACACAATGGAATACTACTCAGCCATAAAAAGGAAGAAATAATGTCCTTGTGGCAACTTGGATGGAGCTGGAGGCCATTATTCTAAGTGAAGCAACTCAGGAATGGAACATCAAATACTGTACCTTCTCATTTATAAGTGGAAGCTAAGTATGGTTATGCAAAGGCATACAGAGTGGTATAATGTACTTTGGAGACTCAGAAAGGGGAAGAGTGAGAGTGGGCAGAGGAACACAAAGCTACATATTGGGTAAAACAAGACTATTCAGGTGATGGGTGCACTGATTGCAGCCTTCACTACTATATAATTCATCCATGTAACAAAAAACCACTGGCACTATAAAAACCAATAAACTGAAAAAAAAAATACAAGTATATTTTAATTTATATATAAATACATATATATATATATTTCTGTGCACATACAAAATAAAGTGTGTCTCTTGTAGACAGCAAAAATTTTTCTATTTATAAAAAGTTCAAGAACAGGCAAAACTAACATTTTGTGTTAAAAATCATAATGGTAGTTAACCGTGGAGGTGGGGACTGGCTGAAAGCATGCAAAAAACGAACTTTTTGGTGTTGCCGAAAATGTTTTATGTCCTGATTGTGGTGACATGAGTGGGTACATTTATTTATTTTTTATTTTTTATTTTTTTTGAAACAGAGTTTCGCTCTTGTTACCCAGGCTGGAGTGCAATGGCGCAATCTTGGCTCACCGCAACCTCCGCCTCCTGGGTTCAGGCAATTCTCCTGCCTCAGCCTCCTGAGTAGCTGGGATTACAGGCACGCGCCACCATGCCCAGCTAATTTTTTGTATTTTTAGTAGAGACGGGGTTTCACCATGTTGACCAGGATGGTCTCGATCTCTTGACCTCGTGATCCACCCGCCTCGGCCTCCCAAAGTGCTGGGATTACAGGCTTGAGCTACCGCGCCCGGCCGAGTGGGTACATTTATTAATACCTATCTAATTGTATGTTTTTTTTATTTTTTATTTATTTTTATTTTTTATTTTATTTTTATTTTTTTTGAGACAGAGTTTCACTCTTGTTGCCCAGGCTGGAGTGCAAAAGCGATCTCGGCTCACCGCAACCTCCGCCTCCTGGGTTCAGGCAATTCTCCTGCCTCAGCCTCCTGAGTAGCTGGGATTACAGGCACGCACCACCATGCCCAGCTAATTTTTTGTATTTTTAGTAGAGACGGGGTTTCACCATGTTGACCAGGATGGTCTCGATCTCTCAACCTCGTGATCCACCCGCCTCGGCCTCCCAAAGTGCTGGGATTACAGGCTTGAGCCACCGCGCCCGGCCTAATTGTATGTTTTTCTGTATATCCTTGTACACACATTTTAACTAATAATCATTAGAAACAAATATTAGAGACAAATACAAAGATGACAGTATAAAGTGTATGTTTTTGCAATGTAAGTTCATCTTAAAAAGTAAATCTATTATCAACATCATTTAATTAAAAAAGTGTAAGCCCTCAAAAAAGGAATAAAGGACTGTCCTTTGTGAAAGGACAGCTGGTGGCTTTTCAACATCTATTTAAATCTTTTGTGCCTGAGGAAAAACTTTAATGATTGACAATCAACAAACGTATGGAATGCATTACACAGTTACCCAGGTAAGAAACAGCTTTATAGCAAGTGATCACAAATTCATTTTAACTTGAGTATCTGCTCCTACCATTTTCCATTTGTGGCAAATATTTAAAATCACTGTTTTTTTCTGCATGCAATGTCTTTACAATTTATGGTGTCTTCCTTCCAATGACCTCTTAAATAGGCCTCTTACAGAATCTCCCTTGGAGATGTTTTGGAAGATTCTTTTGAGTGCTCCCCTTACTTTCTCCCACATGCATTTTTTGTATACCATGTAGCCTCTCTATAAAGTCATATTATTCTAAATATGCCTTTTGAATGTAGCAAAAGGCCACCCAGCTATTTTCAAGAGACGTAGTAACAGGAATACAGATTTACTGCATACAGACATACACAAACCTATATATGTTAAATACTACAATGATTCATTAAGGATCTAGAACCAGAAATACCATTTGGCCCAGCAATCCCATTACTGGGTTTGGTTTTCTGTTCTTGTGTCAGTTTGCTGAGAATGATGGTTTCCAGGTTAATCCATGTCCCTACAAAGGACATGAACTCATCCTTTTTTATGGCTGCATAGTATTCCATGGTGTATGTAGGCCACATTTTCTTTATCCAGTCTATCATTGATGGGTATTTGGGTTGGTTCCAAGTCTTTTCTATTGTAAACAGTGCTGCAATGAACATATCTGTGCATGTGCCTTTATAACAGAATGATTTATAATTCTTTGGGTATAAACTCACTAATGGGATTGCTGGGTCAAATGGTATTTCTGGTTCTAGATCCTTAATAAATCTCTACACTATCTTTCACAATGGTTGAACTCATTTACACTCCCACTAGCAGTGTGAAAGCATTCCTATTTCTCCACATTCTCTACAGCACCTGTTGTTTCCTGACTTTTTAACGATTGCTAATCTAACTGGCATGAAATGGTATCTTATTGTGATTTTGATTTGTATTTCTCTAACGACCAGTGACAATGAGCATTTTTTTCATGTTTGATGGCTGCATAAATGTCCTTTTTTAAAATTGCATTTTAGGTTTTGGGGTACATGTGAACATGCAAGATTGTTGCATAGGTATACACATGGCAGTGTGATTTGCTGCCTTCCTCCCCATCACCTATATAAGGCATTTCTCCCCATGCTATCTCTCCCCAACTCCCCACCCCCCACTGTAGTGATTTGTAGTTCTCCTTGAAGAGGTCCTTCATATCCCTTTTGTAAGTTGTATTCCTAGGTATTTTATTCTCTTTGTAGCAATTGTGAATGGGAGTTTGCTCATGATTTGGCTCTCTGTTGGTCTATTATTATAGAAATGCTTGTGATTTTTTCACATTGATTTTGTATCCTGGGACTGCTCAAGTTGCTTATCAGCTTTAGGAGATTTTGGGCTGAGATAATGGTGTTTTCTAAATATACAATCATGTCATCTGCAAATAGAGACAATTTAACTTCCTCTCTTCCTATTTGAATACCTCTTATTTCTTTGTCTTGCCTGATTGCCATGGCCAGATCTTCCAATACTATGTTGAATTGGAATGGTGAGAGAGGGCATCCTTGTCTTAGTACCGGTTTCATTCTTGCAGCTAGCTTGGTGTCTGCCCAAATGGCCACCCAGTTTTGTGCTTGAAACCCAGGGCCCTGGTGGCATAAGCACCCAAAAAAAATCCACTGGTCTGCCAGTTGCAAAGACCATGGGAAAATCATAGTGGGCCAGAATGTACCGCTCATCACAGCATAGTCTCTCATGGCTTCCCTTGGCTAAGGGATCATGTCTTTTACTTTGGCTGCTTTTCTTTTTAAAGGTGAAATGATTGCTTTATTCATTTGTACTTAATCCAGCCAAACAAGTACTGATGTCATCATGAGGCAGCACATATAAGACCCCTGTCTATAAATATTAGCAAAATCAACAAATTAGGGGCTATAGTAAAAGAGCCAAAGGGGTTAATAAAATCAATGAAGTAGTCAGAGCTTAACCGTTCACCTCAATAATTGAGTTTTTAAAAATAAGTCAAGCCTGTCAATCCCAGAAAATAGGAATATACCTTCACCAGGCCAATTTGTATTTTTGTTTCCCATTCTTGAGGCTAGATTCTAAATCCTAAAGATATTCAAACTAGTATTATGTCTACTTATCTATAGCTGAGACAGCTTCTATCATGTTGTCTTTAGCAGCCAAGGTTATTAAAACCGTTTTTCTCCAAAAAGATCCCATAGGAAAAAAGAAAAAAAAAAAAAAAAACCTCTCTGATTAGGCTCCAATCATATCCTACCCTCCACAAAATCGACTTGATAGGCATAAAGGAAACGAAGATATGAAGGCAGAACATGTAGCTTCCAAACAAGAAAAATCCTATGAGGAAGGCAGGAGGGGAGAGGAAGGATTCAGCCAGGGCCCAGACTGAAATTGAGTAATATCAGTTTCACTTGTCTTTACACATCTTCGGGCACACATTCTTAGAATAGTTTAGGAATAAATCCATGGTTAGTGGAGTACTAAAATACCTAGTGGTTTGTTGTACTACATTAAAGCTTTCCTCAGCAGTTTCCAAGGCAGCCTCCAAGCCCCTGGCAGAAAAATTTTGCTGGAACTGCATGCAGCACTTGCAGAGATTCCTCTCCGCAGTTATAGAAGGGATTGTTCCAGGTCTCATTTTTCCAGGATGGGGTACACCAGGTCTAAATGTTCCAGGAATGGCTGCTCTAAGACTGGCCGTTCCAGGTCTGGTTGCTCCAGGTTGAATTGCTCTAGGTCTGGTTGCTCTGCACTGAAAGGTTTCCAGACATGTTTGCCAAGCATTCCTGGTGACAGGAAGAGTAGAGGCTGGGGTAGGTAGGTGCTGAGGCCTTCAGAGTCACATCATTGCTATTCTTTGGCCAGTTGTTTTTCTGCCACCTCTTACATTTCATTCTCTGGCTCTGGAACCTGTTTGTAGCCAAGGTTCAGGCTGCTGTAAAGTTCTTGCACCTGCTGGAGGCTGAGGTATTTCTGTCTCTGACATCTATCACTGACTACACATAGCTGGGCAGAAGAGAACACAGTTCTGGTGGTCTATTGCTTGACCAGGACTTCCTTTTTTGCGGCACTCTTCACTGCAGAAGTGGGTTCATCTTCCTTTTTTGCGGCACTCTTCTCTGCAGAAGTGGGTTGTCTGCCTTTGGCACTGGTGAAAGAATCAGGGCTGTCCAGACTCTGTGTGGGGCATCTCAGCAGAAGATATATGCAAGGATGGATAGTTTTCTTCAGGCCCACAGATCACAGTCATTGGTGAAGGGTCTTTACAGTCAGATGCTCAGAGCAAGGCAGGCTTTGGAGACAACCTGGATGCACACTCATGTTATAATTGAAAAAGGGGAGGAAAAAAATTAAAAGCTGGACTGTAAAAAAGGCTAAGGCTTTAAGCCTTTTTTTTTTTTTCCCCCCGGCAGATCTCAAAGGAATATGACTTCCAGAAGTGAAAGTATCAAGAAGTTGGGATGAAGCAAGTCCCCAACACAGTTAACAGAAGGCAACCAGCTCAGTTCAGCTCTTTGGGTGCTTTTGAGAGCTTCTCTTCATCTTTGGTTTTCAGCAATTTGATTATGGTATTTCTAGGTGTGATTTTTTTGGGTGTGTATTTATCTTATTGGAGTTCATTAAATTTCCTGAATACTTAAATGTATGTCTTTCCCCATGTTTGGGCAATTTTTGACCATCATTTTCTTAATTATTTTTCAGCCCCATTCTCTCTTTCCTATCTTTCTAATTACAAACAGTTTGGTCTTTCAATATTGTCCCACAAATCACTGAGACTCACTTTTTTCTTAGTATAGTCCCTTCTTTAAGATTGATTAATTTCTATTGATCTATCTTCAAGTTTACTGACTCTTCTTTATCTCCAATCTGCTGATAAGCCCTTCTAGTGAAACTTTAGATATTTTTGTATAAAACTTTAGATATACTGTATTTTTCAGTTCTAGATTTTCCATTTGGTTCTTTTTTATAGTTTCTATTTTTCTGCAAGACATCCTAACTGTTTATTCATCATGAACATATTTTTCTTTGCATCCCTAAGCAGAATTAAAAGAGCTGCTTTAAGTTCCTCATCTGCTCATCAAAATTTGAAGCAACAATGATGATTATTTTCCATTGTTACCTTTTCTCTTGAGTATGGAACACAGTTTACTGTTTTTCCTCATGTCTAGCAATATTTGAGAGTATCTTAGACATTGAAAATAATGTGTTGTAGAGATTCTGGATTCTGTTATGTTATGCTGAAGACTACTCATTTTTTGTTTTGGCAGGCAGATATCTTGGCTGAACCCAAACTCCAAATTATGTTTTTCCTGCATAGGCAGGCAGCAGCTAAATCTCAGATGAGTTATTTTAGCCTTAGCTTGGCTGCCTAAATTTTTCCTGGTCTATGTTTAGGTTAGGGGTTAGTCAGAGATTTTGGCAGTTTATATGTAGACGTTAGGGCTTCCCTTATATGAGTTTCTCTGTTCTGGAACATCTTTTTTTCTTTTTTCTTTTTTGAGACAAAGTTTCACTCTGTCACCCAGGCTGGAGTGAAATGGCACGACTTTGGCTCACTGCAACCTGTGCCTCCTGGGTTCAAGTGATTCTCCTGTCTCTGCCTCCTGAGTAGCTGGAATTATAGGTGTGTACCATAAACCTGGCTAATTTTTTTGTATTTTTAGTAGAGACAGGGTTTCACCACATTGGCCAGGCTAATCTCGAACTCCTGACCTCAAGTGATCCACTCACCTCAGATTCCCAAAGTGCTGGGATTACAGGCATGAGCCACTGCACCTGGCCTAAAACATCTCTTCTGACTTACAGCCATTGCCCCAAATGCTGTCCTTTGATTCCCCAAAAAGTAAGAATGCGGATTTCTATTCAGTTTTCATTCTCTTTGAAAAATGAGTAGACCCTGCTATAAAAATGGAAACTCACCCAGTGCTGTTCTCTATTTAAGGTCTTCCAAGTGCTAATTACACTACAATTTCTGCTTCCTTGGTCACTCATCAATTCTTCCAGATAATTGTTTTTATATTTTGTTCAGAATTTATAAATGTTACCTACTAGAGGGCTGACCCAATAGGAACTACTACATCAGTTTCAAAAGCCATTGTTACTTTAAAAGGCTTTCTAGATGGTTGGAACCGCTGTATTAATCTTGATGATATGAGAAGTACTTAGGCCATCTCAATCATCCTCACCCTTCTAAGTTAGTCTAAGACAATGGTAGCCCTGGACTGACCACTAAGAAAGCATGCATCTTGAACTATCCATTCAACTATTATAACCTGGGACTTGGTATCCTAGTGATTATCATTGGGCTTTCATATTTTCCCCCAGGTAGCCAATTCACTGTATTGAACAAATGATTTGACTCACTGGGTGGAATAGCCACTCAATCTTAAGCTCTATTCTGGCTGGTGATTGGAACCCTCCTACTCTTGGACAGAAATTCAAGTTGTCCACTGCCTATCTGCAGTGGACTCATAACTATCATTTAACTCTCTATCTTGTTTTTTAAATCTTGTGCTAACAATAGCAGCTCAATGTCCCCTCCTGCTGAACCTCTGTAACAAGCTTCTCTTACAGCTTTCCTCGTCCCAGCAGATAAGACCAGTACCAAGCTTCTGTCCTTTCTCACTGAGTCAAATGCTATATCTTATTAATAGATTCCAAAGTTGGAACAATAAGAGATTTTAGAGAATTAGTGGTATTTTTAAACATCTCTACAAAACTGAAAAATAGAAAACAAAATGAATCAAGGATGCTGGATATTAAACTGTATCCTGAAAGAATTCTGACACTACAATAATTTTACCTGAAGATATTTATTTAGCATCTATTTTGTGCAAGGCATTGTAAAAAGATAAAAAGATAAATTTGATAGGATTCTGTATTCTAGAAGCTCATAGAACAACAGGGGTAAATTTGTTCATAAATAATTATGAGATGAAAAGGGCTAAGATTCTTAAGTAAAGGTCCAGTGTTATTCTTAGAACTGTTAGCTAAGGATTTTGGCTGACATTTCTTAATTTTAATTTCAATCTGCTTGAATACATTTTTTTACGTGACTTATCATTTTGTAATTTAAGTCAGGGCTCTTTAGACTATGTGTTCCTTAATATAATCAAAGGTTTTATAAGTCCTTTCAAATTTATTAATTTATGTAATCCCTGTAAGAACCTAAGTACTGCCACAAATTTAAAAAATAGGAAACAGAAGCCCAAAGTGTTTAAAGTTAAAACTTGCCTAAAATCACTCTGTTAGGAAGAAGCAGAGCCTAAGTCATGAATCTAGGTCTTCTGATTTGTATCAGGCCAATGCTTTTGGCAATATTATACCTGATATACATCAGAGAAAAGAAAGAGACATATACAGAAAGTTATAAAGAAGGTAAAATGTACCAATGTTGTCAAGGGATATGAGGAAGTAGGAAAGGTATATGAATTTGGTGATCAGAAGGGCAGTAGTGAGTTAGTTATCAATTTCTTTCACTTAGTCCAATTTAATCAATATTCAAGTTTTAAATCTAACTCTTCAGTAAATATTCAAATGTATTTATTGTCCTCCACGTAGGACAGACATTTCATGGTCTGATCCTACTTTACTCGTCCAATATCATCTCTTTATATTTTCCAGCTCATAGACAATGATCCATACACATTGAACTACAGTCATATGTTGCTGAACAATGGAAATGTGGTTCTGGAAAATGTGACATTAGGTGATTTTGTCATTGTGTGAACATCATATTACACACAAACCTAGATGTTATAGCTTATTACATACCTAGGCTATATGGTATAGCCTGTTGCTCCTGGACTACAAACCTGTAAAGTGTATTACTGTATTGAATATTCTAAGTAAAAATAACGCAATGGTAAGTATGTATCTAAACATATAAAAAGTACAGTAAAAATATGCTATAAAAAATTTAAAAAATGGGCTGAGTGTGGTGGCTCATGGGACCAGCATCATATATGTGGTCTGAAGTTAAACAAAATGTAATTAAGTGGCACGTGACTATACATATTCTCTCTCTCCTTGAGAATACTACAAGGGAGTGGAGGGAATAGTCCTTGGGAATGGGCTTACCATCTCTTTTCTCCTCTCCACTTAGCATAGTTGCTATCTATTGAAGGAAGTCATTCTTGACCACAACACCCCGGGATGGCTTAGATGCCCCTCTTATAGTTTCCCATGATATACCTAGGCTTAATCCTTTTCTAGCATTGAACACAGGAATACTGTATCTTAATTATCCATTTGGCTTGTCTGTTGTCCCCATTAAACTATGAACTTCTTTGAGGGCAGGGTAGTCCCTGTCATGGTTGTATTTCCATAACTTAGCACAGCGGCTTTTGCAAAAATATTTGTTGAGTGAATAATAAGGATTATAAGGAGTTACAAAGCAGCAAAATATTCTAATGTAGCCTCAAGAGCAATAATTTTGTTTATAGATCATAGAAAGTATGTTCTGATCAGAACTCCAAACACACACCTATTTAAACTTTGAACTTTTTGCAAGGATATCAAATCTGATCTTACTATTTCCTTTTTTATTTTATTTATTTATTTATTTATTTTGAGACAGAATCTTGCTCTTTCACCCAAGCTGGAGCACAGTGGTGTGATTACAGCTCACTGCAGCCTTGTCCTCTTAAGTTCAAGCAGTCCTTCCTCTCAGCCTCCCAAGTAGCTAGGACCACAGCTGTAAGCCACCATGACTGATAATTAAAATAAATTTTTTTTTTTGTATAGACAAGGTCTCACTATGTTGCTCAGGCTAGTCTCAAACTCCTGGGCTCAAGGGATCTTCCTTTCTTGGTCTCCCAGTGTGCTGGGATTATAGATGTGAGCCACTGTACTTGGCTGACCTTAGCATTTCCTGTAATTAAGTATGTTTCAGTATAAATGTACTCATAATCATACTTAAACAGATAGAGCTCTAGAAGAACTGCATGAAATCCAAGAGACCTCTGTAATCACAATAAACCATTTGACATTTTAAATATTTCTAGCTTAGATCAAGTAAAACAAGTACTTTAGATAACCATAATTCTAAATTATTAGTCAGCAGTATTGAGAATTTTGCTGATCTTCACTGTGGATTACACAAGTGAGTAAAATCATAGAATTTTCAAGCTAGCACTAATACAGGAAGAACCTAATGAAATATTTGTAATGGTAATAAATAGCACAAACCTCAGGGTTTGAAGGGCTCAATGAGATAACCTGGTTATCCATCTAGTGACTTTTGTATAGTTTTAGAGTACTTTTTGAAGTCATTTCAAATTGGTTAGCTGAACTTTGAATGACTATAGAAAAGGGACCATGGGGTTATAGAGATGGTCTGAATATATAATCCATAAGGTAGAAATGCCTATTCACATACTCTTGGTATTACTGTCAACTCACCTTTATTCAAGGTTTTCATAAAGATACACTGTACAGATGATGCTTACAAATGCTTAGTACCTACCACATTGTAAAAACATTTTAAAATTTATACATGCTTTTGGACAACAGCAATGTGCTGAATTTGTACATAGAGAATGCACTCATAAAGAAGTTTATAAATTTTGTTTATAAAATTGTGTTTAATATTTATCATTATTAAATTTGTTTAATTTCTATGAAATTTGGTGGAATTTAAAGTCATTTACTTGGCCTTGCAGAGACAATATTAAGAGCTCTATAGAGAACAAGTTAACTCATTTTTCTCAAATACCTCCTCCATTCATACTCCAATGATGGCATGATAACATAAATATAAAGGAGTACTACATAAGTATGTAGGGGTATATAAAAAAACATTTTGGGACTGAAATGGATATAATACCATTGATATCACTTAAATGCAATCCTGTCACTTGCTAAGGAAGAAAAAATTGGGCATTCCTTTAAGAAGGAATTTAGCCAATGCATAAATCTTCATTTTATGGATTAGTTCAGGTTGGAATAAATAAAAGATTTTGTTTTATAAGAAATCACATTTCTAAATGAGCATGGGAGAAAAACAGCTGTCAAATATCCATACTTTATTATTAACTCATTTATCCTTTTAATGCCTCACTTATTTTTTCTATTAATAGTATTAAAAATGCTTATCACTTGTTAATTCTGACAATGAGATGACAACTTATGCAATTCTCTCATAAAGTTTCATTTTCACCTCCATTCAAGTGGCTTATCTTCTGGCATCACTAAAGACAAAAGAACCAACCTGGATTTGTATAGCGTGTGTGTGAATGTGTGTGTATAATATATATATCCAACCTTAAAAATATTATTTAAAGTTCCATAGATTCATTATCTAAAGGGACATTTAATTAAGTTTAAAAGGGAACATATGTTAGCTGAATCAACTTCAGGATCTATTCCTTTGTATAAAGGGCTTTCACTTGCCTTTCTCCTCAATTCTGAAAGCACAAGGTTCCTTATTCCCTTCACCATGAATAAGGCCGACATTTGACAGCTTCACAAGGCTGACAGGGTTACCCAACAGCCCACCCTCCCTATTCTCAATCCAATTAGACCTCTAATCCTCCAGATGAAAGGCCCAACTGCTCACGTTCCTCATGACAACGACAGCTATTGATTATTTGTCACTGCAGCTAACACCTTCCCTGTCGAGGCTGCTCTGACAGAAGCAAACCTACCAAATTAGACAGCACTTTATCTGCCCTGGAGGCCAAATGGCACAACAAGTAAAGGCTAATAAATGGTATAAAAATGAACAAATCATAACATTATGACAGGCTGATCGTTGCCAGCAGCCTCCCAGCTCAAGCTTGATGTTGTGTTAGTTTGGCTCCTTCTCTTTCCCCTCTGCTCTAGCTCCAACTTTGACTGAATTAAAGGCCAGAACAATTAAGGCATTTGACCAGCAAAGATAAGCCAATTGAAGTATCACCAAGGGACAAAAATGTCAATAACTGACTGCCATTTGTCAATACAAACATTCTGGAGATGCAAATGCTCCAGCTTCTGCTCTCCACTAGGCTGCACTGACTCCCTTTCCAGCGAGAGTCAGCTCAAATAGACAATCTGTGGCTATTTAACCAGAAGAGGGGGAAAAAAAAAAAGAAAAGAAAAGAAAAGAGAAAGAAATATCTAGTCCCAAGAGAGGAAGTATTCTATGAAGTACAAGCAGGAGTAGCTGGGGTGGGGAGGAAGGACTGTATGAGAAAAAGAAAGATAGCAAAACAGGACTATTCTTCCTTAAAAAAAATTCTAGTATTAGACAACTGGAATCTCATCATATTTTGTCTATAATATATGCATAATGCAAGAAATCCTGGACAACCTGGGAGAATTAATAAACCTATAACTTTAGAAGTATAGTCACTCATTCAACAAATATTTTGTGAGCACTAACTACCCATTCTAGGTAATGAGGATGAATTAGGAATACACAGACCAAAAATAAATCCCTGAATTCGTGGAGTTTATATTCTAGTGGGGCAAAAGACAATAAGCCAGATAAATAAGTAAAATATAAAGTATTTTAGATAGTGTTAAGTGCTAAGAAAAGACATAAAGCAGAGTAGGGAGAATACAATGTGTGAGGTGAGGCAGGTATTAGATAGGATAGCCAGAAAAGGGTTCATTGAGACAGTGACTTTTGAGTAAGAAACTGATGAAAGGGAGTTCAACACAGAAATTCCTACTAGAACAGCATTCCTAGGAGAGGGAAGAGCAAATGTAAAAACCTGTGATGAGTGCTTCACTCACTTATTAGAAGAACAGCACTGATGTCAGAGTGGTTTATATGGAGGAAATAAGGGAGAGATTAGAAATAAGGTCATACAAACAACAGAATTCAGAACATGACATAAAAGGCTTGATAGGTCACAGGAAATACTTAGTCTTTTACTCAGATAGAAAATCTTTTTTTTTTATTTTTTTGAGACACAGTCTGCCTCTGCCACCCAGGCTAGAGTGCAGTGGTGCTATCTTGGCTCACTCTCCCAGGTTCAAGTGATTCTCACACCTCAGCCTCCAGTGTAGCTGGAGGGACTACAGACATGCACCACCATGCCTGGCTAACTTTTGTATTTTTAGTAAAGATGGGGCTGTGTCATGTTGGCTGGCTCCTCTTTCCTAACCTCAAGTGATCTGCCTGCCTTGGTCTCCCAAAGTGCTGAGATTACAAGTGTAAGTCACTGTGCTCAGTCAGAAAATCCTTTAAAGGGTCTGGAGCAGAGGAGTGACATGCTTTGACTTACATTTTAAAAGATCATTCTGATATCCTTTCTTCTGCTTGATCAATTCGGCTGTTAAAACTTGTGCATACTTCACGAAGTTCTCCTATTGTGTTTTTCAGCTCCATCAATTCACTTATATTCCTCTCTAAATTGTGTATTCTTGTTAACATTTCGTCGAATCTTTTTTCAAAGTTCTTAGTTGCTTTAGATTGGGTTAAAACAAGTTCTTTTAATTCACAGAAGTTTCTCATTATCCACATTTTGACGCCTGCTTCTGTAATTGGAACACACTCGTTCTCCATCAAGCCTTGTTCCGTTGCTGATGAGGAACTGTGATCCTCCGCTGAGGGAGAGGCGTTCTGATCTTGGGCATTCTCAGCCTTTTTTGGCCGTTTTCCTCCCTTCGTTATAAATTTATCCATCTGTGGTCTTTGAATTCACCGTCTTTGTAATTAGGTTTCTGAGTGGACGTCCAACTTACTGATTCTCAGCGCCGAAATTTGAGCAACCCACTGCACCGACCAAATCAGCGGCGTTAAGATTGATGGTGCTTTTCCGACTCTGCACCAAGAACCGTCGCTCCAAGGCGCCGGCAAAACCGCCTCGCCGGTCACAAGAGTCGCGCTGGCGACCCGTGGGGCTCCTCCCCTGGGAATCTCCTGGTGCGTGAGCAACAAGAACTCATGTGAAGGTGTGGCGTCCTCTCATTCTTTGCGCTTTCAGTGGGAGCTACAATCCCGAGCTGTTAGTGATCAGCCATCTTGGAACGAGCAAAGTCTCCAAGAAATATGGGACTATGTGAAAAGACCTAATCTACGCTTGATAGGTGTACCTGAATGTGATGAAGAGAATGAATCCAAGCTGGAAAATACGCTTCAGGACATTATTCAGGAAAATTTTCCCAGCCTAGTAAGGCAGGATAATATTCAACTCCAGGTAATACAGAGAACACCACAGAGATATTCCTCAAGAAGAGCAACTCCAAGGCACATAATCGTCAGATTCACCAGGGTTGAAATGAAGGAGAAAATACTAAGGGTAGCCAGAGAGAAAGGTCAGGTTACCCACAAAGGGAAGCCTATCAGACTTACAGCAGATCTCTCAGCAGAAACCCTACAAGCCAGAAGAGAGTGGGGGCCAGTATTCAACATCCTTAAAGAAAAGAACTTTCAACCCAGAATTTCACATCCAGCCAAACTAAGCTTCACAAGTGAAGGAAAAATAAAGTTTTTTGTGAATAAGCAAGCACTCAGAGATTTCATCACCACCAGGCCCGCTTTACAAGAGCTTCTGAAAGAACCACCACACATATGAAAGGAACAAACAGTATCAGCCTTTCTAAAAAAATTATCAAAAAGAGCATCAATATAATGAAGAATTTACATCAACTAATGGACAAAATAGCCAGCTAATGGCAGTATTAAACTCACATATATTATTATTAATTCTAAATTTAAATTGACTAAATCCCCCAATCCAAAGACAGGCAATTTGAATAAAAAACTAAAACCCATCAGTATGCTGCATCCAGATCCATCTCACATTCAAGGATACACAAAGACTCCAAACAAGGGATGGAGAAAGATTTACCAACCAAACAGAGAGCTAAAATAAATAAATAAAAAGCAGAAGTTACAATTAAGCAACAAAGATCAAAAGAAGCAAAGAAGGACATTATATAATGATAAAAGGATCGATGCAACAACAAGAAGAGCTAAAGATCCTAAATATATACGCACCCAATACAGGAATACGCAGACATACAAGACTTATAAAGAGACTTAGACTCCCACATAATAATAGTGGGAGACTTCAACATTAATATTAGACAGATCAATGAGATAGAAAATTAACAACGATATTCAGGACTTGAACTCAGATCTGGAACAAGTAAATGTAATTAACATTTATAGAACTCTCCATTTTAAATATACAAAATATACACTCTTATCAGTACCACATCATATCAACTTAGAAGTTTAAAAGAAATGTTGGTTGGCTCCTTGTTTGCTATTCTCTTCCCTCATTTTCTTTCATGTCTCCATTATTAAGGACAATTATAGGCATGCCCATATTTAGACTGCATTCTAGCCCGGGCAATAAAGCAATACCCCCATCCTCTCTCCCTCTTCCTCTTTCTCTTCTTTAAAAAAAAAAAAAAAAGAAAAAAAGGAAAAAAAGGAAAAAATTTATTTTGAATGGATCTCTCGCAACAAACACATTTCCATTGTAAGTGTAGTGTGCATGATACATTTTAAAAACTTCTGAGAAACAGAAAGTTGGCTCAATACTTAGAGTTTCAATACATTAAGACTGTCAATAACATCTGGTGGCTTTATTTTTAATTTTTCCTCAGCGTATTGTTTTTGTTTTAAAATATTGCTACGTTCAGCCTGTATGCAAAGTGTTGTACCTGCTTTTTTTGTACCACAGATATAAAAAAAAAAAAAAAAAAAAAAAGATCATTCTGGTTGACATGTTGGGCTTAGACTGCAGGGGGTAAGAGAAGAAACCAGGAGACCAGTTAGGACACTATTATAATTATCCAAGCAAGGTTACTACAATAATCCAACCCAACGTGATGGTGGCTAGGACCAAAGTGGTGGTAAAGGGAATATTGAGAAAGTGCTTGCATTCTGGATAAATCTAGATTTGTATATAAATCAGCAAATCAAATTTGTTTATAGATACCAGTATCATACAGGTGATCAGGACTTTGTATAAAAAGATTAATAAGTGCTCAATACACGTTAGTTGAATTGAATTATCTACCTGGCAGTTCTGTTAAAAATGCTGCTCATTGCAGCAAGGGATCTGTGGTTTCTTTTTTTTTTCTTAGACAGGGTCTCACTCTGTTGCCCAGGCTGGAGTACAGTGGTACGACCATGGGTCACAGCAGCCCTGACATCCCAGGTTCAAGTGATCCTTCTGCCCCCCGCTTCCTGAGTAGCTGGGAGTACAGGCATGCACCACCACGCCTGGCTAGTTTTTGCTTTGTTTTGTTTTGTTTGTTGTTGCTTGTAGAGATAGGGTCTTGCTTTGCTGCCAGGGCTGGTCTCAAACACCTGGCTCAACCCATCATCCTGCTTAGGTGTCCCAAAGGAGCTCTGGCTAAAACACAATTTTTCTAAAGATGACTTTATGCAGAAACTTTGGAGTCAAACATCTATATTTGAACCCTGGCTCTGCCACTTAGTGACAAATTACTCAAGCTCTTAAGTCTCAGGTTTTTCATCTAGACAATGTGATATTCTATCATTCTTGACTGGCTGAGCAAGAGGAGTAGAGATGTAAAAAGAGGTTAAGTTTAAAACCTTTTAGCCCCAAATTAGAATAGGAGGTGATGAAATAATACATTTATTGCTTAAAAAAAAAATCTCCAAGCTCTGTCCACTATAAAAGCCTAGAAACAATCACCAACCAGTAGCAGTGAACTCCCTAGATCCTAGATTGTGTTCTCCAAATACTTTTTCCTACTGAAAGTAAAGCAAATGGAGAAATGGCTGATTCCACATCTGAAGCAAAAAATATAGAAATGAATTTGGAATATTTGGACACAGCAGATAGCAAGTAAGCTATCAAACACTTAGGACCATGTCAAATGGATCCAGAAGTCTACTTGAAGGGCCTCCCACAAGCCAAAAATAGAGTAATTTGAATATTAATTAAGGATAATAACTTCAATGGATCGATACAGCAAATATGTTAAAATGATACTAAAAAATTCTAGGCCCTGTTCATAATGATACTAAAAATGAAAAAAATTGATTATACTAGGAGGATGCCAGGAAACCAACTCATTATTTTAAAAATTGGTAAATAAAGTGAGAGAATCAAGCATTTGTCCTTCATTTCTTCCTTTCCTATATGAACTGGACCATAGATTGTGAGTAATCTAATAGTATATAAAGGGAAATTTCTCTTTAATGAATTATTCCAGCTAATAACTGTAGGATTGTTGATAGAATTAGAATGTCATCATTTTGCAACTCCTAATGAACACTGAGCTCTAGGTACTGAGCATCACTAATTGCTAACATCATAAAAATAGATATAACGAAACATTATGTCCCTCCTAAGAATGAATGTACCATAATAATAAAATAGTTTTGCCAAAAATTGAACTGTAATCCTAACAAAAAAGAAATGATAAATGCTTGGGGTGATGAATACCCCATTTACCCTGATAACATAATGTCAGAGGAGACTCCATCTCAAAAAATAAAAATAAAAATAATAAAGTCACTTGAATAATTCTCTCTGCAGTTAAACTACCAGCTTAATACACAGGTGTCTTTGTTTTATTTGGTTATCAATCTTTAAGGACTGCTCATTGTAGACACTTAAATTTTTTTTTTTTTTTTTTTTTTTGAGATGGAGTCTCACCCTGTCACCCAGGCTGGAGTGTAGTGGCATAATCTTGGCTCACTGCAACCTTCGCCTCCCAGGTTCAAGTGATTCTTGTGCCTCAGATACTCTTGAGTATCTAGGATTACAGGCGCGTGCCACCACACCAGGCTAATTTTTGTATTTTTAGTAGAGACTGAATTTCACCAGGTTCGACAGGCTGGTCTCAAATTCCTGATCTCAGGTGATCCGCCTGTCTCAGCCTCCCAGAGTGCTGGGATTACAGGCATGAGCCGCTTGCCCAGTCTATACACACTTAAATTATTATCATTATGGAAATAACTTACAAAGTTCCAAAATCAAAACTATAGAACAATATATACTCAGATAAGACTAGCTTCCATTCCTGTCCCCTCTACATTATCTCCTTTTGCCTTTATGTAAGAGTCTTTATTCATTTTTCATTTACTTTTTCATCTTTTAAAAATATAAGAAAATGTTTTTCTCCTCTTTCCTGGAAAAAAGGTTATACATACTTATTAGCATCTTACTTTTTTCTCTTAACAATAAACCTGGAGGCCACTTCATAGCTATATATAAAATAAAGAATATCATACACAATACTCTGCACTTGCTTTTTTCATTCCAGATTATTTTATAATGTTATATAAAAATATTTCTCATTACTCCCTACAGATGCATAGCATTCCGTTATGTGAATATACTCTTGTTTATTTAGCCAGTCCTCTACAAGTACATTTGTAGGCAGCACACAGTGGTCACACCTGTAATCCCAGCACTTTGGGAGGCTGAAGAGGGCGGGTGGTTTGAGACTAGCTGGGGCAACCTGACGAAACCCCATCTCTACAAAAAAAAAAAAAAAAAAAAAAAAAAAAAAAAAAAAAAAAAAAAAAAAAAAAAAATTCAAAAATTAGTTGATTGTGGTGGCACACACCTATAATCCCAGCTACTCAGAAGCCTGAGGTAGGAGGATTCCCTAAGCCCAAAAAGGTCAAGACTGCAGTTGAGCCATGATTGGGACAGTGCACTCCAGTCTGGGTGGAGAGTGAGATCCTGTCTCAAAAAAACAAAAACAAAAAAAGTACAGTTGCTTTCATGCTTTCTCTATTATAAATAATGCTGCAATTAAATAACCTCATGTATACATTTCTTATTTTTTTACCACATATTTATAGAATAGATTTCCAGAAGTGGCAATGTTAGATCAAAAGTAAATGCATATTCAGGTTAATTTTGATGGATATTGTTATGTTTCCCTCCATAAGAGTTGTATCAATGCTATAATTTGAATGTCCCTCCAGAATTCATGTTGAAATTTAATTGTCATTATGACAGTATCGAGGAGGGATCATTAACAGGTGATTAGGCCATGGGGGCTCTGCCCTTATGAATGGATTACTGCTGTTTTCATGAAAGTGGCTTCCTGATAAAAGTGATTTTGGTCCCCCTTTTCCTCACTTGCTCTTGCCCTTTTTTGCCCTTCTGCTTTCCACTGTGGAATGACACAGCTTGAAATCCCTCAGCAGATGCTGATACCTTGATATTAGACTTCCCAATCTCCAGAATTGGGAGAAATAAATTTCCTTCCTTATAAGTTACCCAATCTGTGAAAACCATTCCTTCAGCAATGTGTGAATGCTCACTTCCCTACAGTCTTCCCATCAGAACATGTTGTCAAACTTTTGGAGTTTTGCCACTCTGAGAGATGAAGCATGTTATCTCTTTCTGATTTTAATTTGTATTTCTTTTACGATAATATTGAGCATATTTTCATATATTTAAGGGCCGTTTTCTGTTAACTATCCAGATATACTCTTGCTCACTTTTATAGGGTCATTGGTCTTTTTCTTCCTCATCTTATATATGAGGAGTATTAAACCTTTGATAATGACATAATTTGCAAATATTGCTTCCAATTTGTCTTTTTTTTTTTTTTTTAGCATTGCTTACCATATTTTCTGGAAAGAAAAAGTATTTCTTACTACTATGTTGCCATATTTATTAATCTTTTTCCTATTGCTTCTATATTTTGACTCACAGATAGAAACTTTTCCTAACACCCAGATTATTTACTGCAAACCTTCTTGGTATTGTTAACATTTTATAGTATGTATAAGCATTACCATTCAATTAAATAACAATTTAAAGCATGCACCTGTGTACACCTACATATACACACAAACACACTCACAGTATTAGTCTGCAATCTCTATGACATTGAAATAACCAGTTACATACATGAAGTTTACAATCATTACTTCATACATGAAGTTTACAATCATTACTTCAAAGTACAGTCTAATATTTGAGCCCAAATTCCTTAAAAGAAAATGGCTTACAAAGAGATAAATGACAAAGAGGAAAGACTTGAGTGAAAGTACCCAAACCATGTCTTCTGAACTCTACAATTGTTTCAGATAAACTAAGAGTATATGTCTAATAAACTGCCTGAAAATGAGTAGTTATATTGGTGAAATGTTAGTTTTATTATTATAAAATCTGAAAGACCACATATTTAGACATAGGTTAAATTTAAAGTACTTTGAGATATAGTATAATGCCTGATACATATTAAATACTAAAAATTTATCTGTTGAACAAATGAAAGAATAAATGAATAATATACCCATCAGAACTGGAATGGTGAACAAGTGGATTCTGATAGATTATATAAAATTTTTCAAGAGGCTGAGTTAACACTGATGACATAATTTAGACAAGTATAACAAAAGAATAAAACAACTTTTTAAATTAGTGAAGTTTGTTTTAGTACTAGTGTTTCAATGATTAAGCTTTTCTATAAGCAGGGTCTGTTTTAATACCAAAGGTTAGGATGAGAATCCTGGTGAGTCATAAGTGGGAGAGATGACAACTATACTGAACAACAGACTCAAGAGTCAAGAGGACCTGGGTAGGTTACATGATGAACCCAATTCAAATCAGCAAGCATTGATTGAGTGTTGTTAAGTACTGCTAGACATTGGAAATAAAAAAGATGACTAAGATACTCTTCCACATTAAGATGCTCATCATCTGTGGAGAAATAAAACATGTAATAGGTGGTATAATAGTGGTTGAATACAAGGTACTGGACGAACAAGGGATAGAATGGTCAATTTAGCTTAGTATGTCTGGGAAAGTTCAAAGTATGGATACAATAAGATGCTACATTTGGGTCCAAAAACCACAGCCATATTAATACAGGATGTAGTTAAAGCAGATTTAGAGCTTTTATATGAAAAATCTTCAATATGAAACAACTGTATTTCGTTACCAAAATGTCAACAGTGATAGTCATGTAACACTCTGGGCTCATCAGACTGGCATCGTATTCTGTTGGAGGTTTCACATTTTGGAGAGAATTTAGACAAATATGTGCATATCTGGTGAAAGTGATCAGGATGAGGAGGCTGAAAGCATATTATGTGAGGAATGGGTGAAGGAATGGATAGTACTAAAACTGGAAGAAAATTTCTTCACTTGGTCAGAATGATGTTTTTATTAATACATAAGTCAGACCATGCCACTCCTTTCTTCAAACCCTCCTCATCTCATTTGGAGTGAAAACACATTCTTGACAATGGCCTCTAAGGCCCTACAGGATCAAGCCACCATTCCTTCTCTTTCCTCATCTTCTACAGCTCTCCTTTTGCTCATTCATTATAAGGTATATATATATTTATTATTATTTTTTAAGACAGGATCTCATTCTGTTATCCGAACTGGAATACAGTGGTGTGACCATGGCTTACTACAGCCTCAACCTTCTGGGCTCAAGTGATACTCCCATCTCAGCCCCCTGAGTGGCCAGGACCACAAGCATGCATCACCATGCCTGGCTAATTTTTTAAAAATGTTTTTTCTGTAGAGATTGAGTCTCCCTATGTTGCCCAGGCTGGTCTCAAACTCCTGGGCTCACGTGATCCTCCTGCCTTGTTCTCCCAAAGTGCTGGGACTACAGGCATGAAGATTTAACTTGTACTAATTTTCTTGCTATTTTGCAAACATTCTAGGCTTACTCCCATCTGAAGGCCTTTGTTCTGACTGTTCCTTCTGCCTGGAATGAATATTCTTCCCTCAGGTGTTCACATAGCTAACTTTCTCACCTCCTTTAAGTCTTGCTTCAAGTGTCACCATCTTAATGAATACTATTTTGATTGCTTCACTTAAAATTACAACCTTTCCTCCCTATCCATCCCCTCCCTGGTTCTCTTAATCCCCCCTACTTTGGCATTTTAGTTATAATCTGTTGCCATATTTGATCATTTGCACCTTGTAAAAGCTTAACAGCTAAAAAAGGTACAAAGAGACTCCATTTGTTGGTCCTATGATTGGTCGTAGTGAAAATGTCGTGCCCAAGAGCTGACAGTATTCATGCCATAGGAATAATAATCATCCTGATTCTCTCTCATTCTTTTTTGAGTCATAAAATATGAGTAGGAAAAAAACAAGAGGAAATTATGTACACAAATACTGCCCTATGACATAAGAAGGTAACTAGAAAATTAATGCTCAAATTTTCTTTAGAATTGGTATTATATACAAAATTAATTTTTAAAAGTTTAAATGAAAGTAAATGGATTTGAAGTTCCTTTTAACCAGCCATAAAAATATTCACTGGCCCTGTGCCCAGAGTTTAAAAGAAACCAGCATGAGTCTAATGAAAAACAAGCTGTGGGTTTCATGGAAATTCAATATGTACTCTTTCTTTTCCTTTTAGTTTTTGATTGGTTTCCATGGGAATCTAGGCTTATGAGATCTCTGAATCTATTCGTGGAAAGCAGATGCTTGTATTTTCATGACTTTGTAAAAATGGGAGTCAGTGAAGAGATGAAGATTATTAGAAAATGAGTATGACTGTGAGAAACATAATATTTAAAACAGAAGTCCACAATCATGTAGATTTTACAATAAAATCTTCAAGGCTGCTCTACTGTGTTTGAGAGAGATGATAAAGAAAAAACACTGGATTTAAAGCAAGCAGCTTTGGGTTCAAATCCTGAATCTGACCTAAGAGAAAGAAACCCTTCAGTACTTCTTTGGAGTTTCAACAGAAAAACTGGATCTGGGTATTACTCATGGCCAGAAGCTCCAGAAGTCTGAGAAAGTAAGCTTTAGGAAAATATGTGAATTTTCTCCTAGTACAGCAGTATCAACAGCACTAAGATGGGAATCAGAAAATCAGAACAATTCATCACTCTGCGAGTGACAAGGTGACCTGAAGAACTTTTTCAAACTATACCTCAGTTTATTTATATAGAAAACACATAATATACAACTATTCTAACTGTTATGATGCTACTATGAAGCTAAATAAAGTTTTTTTTTAAATACTAGAACCACGTTAGAAAAATTCAAAGTGGCAATTTCAATCAAGATGTGTTGACAAGTTATTCCTGGTGACTATAAATTTTACCCATGTAAACAGAAGTAAATAAACTATAATCAAAATGTTAAAGGAGAGACAGGCTTTTATTTCAACTCTGGTTCTGACTGGAAGACTAATTTGAATGTAAGATCCTAAATATTTGAAAGCAGGAGAGAGGATCCAAGATGGCCGAAAAGGAACAGCTCTGGAGAGCAGTTCCAAGTAACATAGCAGAGGGTGAGTGATCACCACATTTACAAATGAATTTTTACCTCCCAGAGACCAGGAAATTCTGAGGTAGAGAAGTGCCACAAGTCTCCACCACGGCTGTTTCAGCCAGCACAGCAGGTCTCCGAAAAAAAACTCAAACAAATCTGGGTGCCCTTTTGACTGGCACCTGGAATGCCTGGGAGACAGAGTCACCCACTCAACTGAAAAAAAGGGGGCTATAATAGGGAGCCAGGTGATCTGGTTTGGCGGGTCCCACTCCCACAAAGACCAGAAATCTGAAACCTCTGATTCAGAGTTTCACAGCAAGCACAGCTGGACCAGGGACAATACAGCTCTGTTGAGGGGAAGGGCGTCCACCATTACTGAGGCAGTCCACCATTACCAAGGCAGTCTGCCATTACAGAGACAGTCTGTTATTACTGAAGCAAAACCATTACTAAGGCAGTTCCAACCATACCTGTGTAAATAAAACTGCAAGGAAGTGCACACAGCAGCTGGGCAGAGCCCATGGCAGCTCAGCAATGCCTCTGCTGGCAGACTGTGACTAGGCTGCCTCCTCGTTGGGCAGGGCATCTCTGAAAAAGGGCAGCAGCACATCAGGAACTTACAAATAAAGCCCTACCTTCCCAGGACAGAGTACCTGGGAAAAAAAGGTGGTTATGAGTTCTGTTGAAGCAGATTTAAATGTACCTGCCCAGCAGCTCTGAATGGAACAACAGAGCTCAGAGCTCAGCACTTGAGCTCCTATAAGGGACAGATTGCCTCCTCAAGTAGCTACCTGACCTCTGTATATCCAAAGAGACAACTCATAAAAGAGAGCTCAGGCTGACATCTGACGGGTATCCTTCCGAGACAAAGATAACAGAAGAAGAAACGGGCAGCAACCCTTACTGTTCTGCGGCTGCTGCAGGTGATCCCCAAGCAAGCAGGGTCTGGAGTGGACTTCTAGCAGTCCTACAGCAGAGAGGCCTGGCTGTAAGACGGAAAATGAAAAAACAGAAAGAAATAACCTCATAATCAACAAAAAGGACATCCATTCAGAGACCCCATCCGAAAATCACCAACTACAAAGACCACAGGTAGACAAATCCACAAAGATGGGGAAAAAAAAAAACAGCACAAAAAGGATGAAAACACCAAAAACCAGAATACCTCTCTTCCTCCAAGGGAACGCAGCTCCTTACCAGCAAGGGAACATGGCTGGATGGAGAATGAGTCTGATGAATTAACAGAAACAGGCTTCAGAAAGTGGGTAATAACAAACTTCTCTGAGCTAAAAGAACATGTTCTAACCCAATACAAAGAAAGTAAGAACTTTGAAAAAAAGGTCTGATGAAATACTAACAAGAATAAACAGCTTAGAGAAAAATATAAAAGAATTAATAGAGCTGAAAAACACAGCACGAGAACTTCATGAAGCACACAAACATTTCAATAGCTGAATTGACCAAGCAGAAGAAAGGATATCAGAGATTGAAAATCAACTGAATGAAATAAAATGAGAAGGCAAGATTAGAGAAAAAAGAGTGAAAAGAAATGAACAAAGCCTACAAGAAATATGGGATTATGTGAAAAGACCTAATCTACGTTTGATAGGTGTACCTGAATGTGACAGAGAGAATGAATCCAAGCTGGAAAACACTCTTCAGGATATTAACCAGAAGGACTTCCCCAATCTAGCAAGGCAGGCCAACATTCAAGTCCAGGAAACACCGAGAACACCACAAAGATATTTCTCAAGAAGAGCAACCCCAAGGCACAAAATCATCAGATTCTCCAGGGTTGAAATGAAGGAAAAAATGCTAAGGGCAGCCAGAGAGAAAGGTCAGGTTACCCACAAAGGGAAGCCCATCAGACTCACAGCAGATCTCTCAGCAGAAACCCTACAAGCCAGAAAAGAGTGGAGGCCAATATTCAACATCCTTAAAGAAAAGAAATTTCAACCTAAATTTCATATCCAGACAAACTAAGCTTTATAAGCGAAGGAGAAATAAAATCCTTTATGAACAAGCAATTGCTCAGAGATTTCATCATCACCAGGTCTGCTTTACAAGAGCTCCTGAAAGAAGCACTAAACACAGAAAGGAACAACCACTACCAGCCACTCCAAAAATGTACCAAATGGCAAAGAGAATAGACACAATGAAGAAACTGCATCAACTAATGGGCAAAACAACCAGCTAGCATCAAAATGACAGGATCAAATTCACACGTAACAATATTAACCCTAAATTGTAAATGGGCTAAATGCCCCAATCAAAAGACACAGACTGGCAAATTAGATAAAAAGCCAAAACCCATCAGTGTGCTGTATCCAGGAAACCCATCTCACATGCAAGGTTACACAAAGGCTCAAAATAAAGGGATGGAGGAAGATTTACCAAGCAAATGGAGAGCAAAAACAGGAGTTGTAATTCTCGTCTCTGAAAAAGTAGACTTTAAACCAAAAAAGATCAAAAGAGACAAAGAAGGGCATTACATAATGGTAAAAGGATCAATAAAACAAGAAGAGCTAATGATCCTAAATATATACGCACTCAATACAGGAGGATCCAGATACATAAAACAAGTTCTTAACGACCTACAAAGAGATTTAGACTCCCACACAATAGTGGGAGACATTAACACTTCACTGTCAATATTAGACAGATCAACAAGACAGAGAATTAACAAGGATATCCAGGACTTGAACTCAGATCTGGACCAAGCAAATCTAATAGACATTTACAGAACTCTCCACCCCAAATCCACAGAATATACATTCTTCTCAGCACCACATCACACCTACTCTAAAACTGACCACATACTTGGAAGTAAGTCACTCCTCACCAAACGCAAAAGAACGGAAATCACAACAAACACTCTCTCAGACAACAGTGCAATCAAATTAGAACTCAGGATTAAGAAACTAACTCAGAACTGCACAACTTCATGGAAACTGAACAACTGGCTCGAATGATAACTGGATAAACAATGAAATGAAGGCAGAAATAAAGATGTTCTTTCAAACCAACGAGAACGAAGACACAACATTCTAGAATCCCTGGGACACATTTAAAGCAGTGCCTAGAGGAAAATTTATAGCAATAAATGCCCATATGAGAAGCAAGAGAAGATCAAAAATTGACACTCTATCATCAAAATTGAAAGAGCTAGAGGAGCAAGATAAAAAAAACTGAAAAGCTAGCAGAAGACAAGAAATAACAGAACACAGCAGAAACAAGGGAGATAGACATACAAAAAACCCTTCAAAAAATTAATAAATCCAGGAGCTTGTTTTTTAAAATAGATCACTAGCCAGATTAATAAAAGAGAGAATAATCAAATAGATGTAATAAAAAATGACAGAGGGAATATCACTACCAATTACACAGAAATATAAACTACCATCAGAGATTACTACAAACAACTCTATGCATATAAACCAGTAAGCCTGGAAGAAATGGATAAATTCCTGGACACTTGCACCCTCCCAAGCCTAAACCAGGAAGAAGTTGAAACCCTGAATAGACCAATAACAAGGGCTGAAATTGAGGCAGCAATTAATAGCCTACCAACCAAAAAAAGCCCAAGTCCAGATTGGTTCACAGCCAAATTCTACCAGACATACCAGTCCTTCTGAAACTATTCCAAACAATCGAAAAAGAGGGAATCCTTCCCAAATCATTTTGGGACAAACATCATCCTGATACCAAAACCTGGCAGAGACTCAACAAGAAAAGAAAACTTCAGGCCAATATCCATGATGAACATAGATGCAAAAGTCTTCAATAAAATACTGGCAAACTGATTCCAACAGCACATCAAAAAGCTTCTCCGTCACAATCAAGTAGGCTTCATCCTGGGGATGCAAGGCTGGTTCAACATACACAAGTCTATAAACGTAATTCACCACATAAACAGAACCAAAGACAAAAACCACATGATTATCTCAACAGATGCAGA
Organism: Saimiri boliviensis; assembly: GCF_048565385.1. NCBI lineage: Eukaryota > Metazoa > Chordata > Mammalia > Primates > Cebidae > Saimiri > Saimiri boliviensis. Next base: position 193,355,451 of record NC_133450.1, on the reverse strand, counting down.
GAAGGCCTTCAACAAAACTCAACAGCCCTTTATGCTAAAAACTCTCAATAAGCTAGGTATTGACAGAACATATCTCAAAATAATAAAAGCTATTTATGACACACCAACAGCCAATATCATACTGAATGGGCAAAAACTGGAAGCATTCCCTTTGAAATCTGGCACAAGACAAGGATGCCCTCTCTCACCACTCCTATTCCATATAGTACTGGAAGTTCTAGCCAGAGGAATCGGGCAAGAAAAAGAAATAAAGGGTATTCAATTAGGAAAAGAGGAAGTCAAATTGTCTCTATTAGCAGACGACACAATTGTATATTTAGAAGACCCCATCGTCTCAGCCCAAAATCTCCTGAAACTGATAAGCAACTTCAGCAAAGTCTCAGGATAAAAAAATCAATGTGCAGAAATCACAAGCATTCCTATATACCAATAACAGACTTGACTTAAAGAGAGCCACATCAAGAACGAAATGCCATTCATGATTGCTACAAAGAGAATAAAGTACCTAAGAATACAACTAACAAAGGATGTAAAGGACCTCTTCAAGGAGAACTACAAACCACTGCTCAACGAAATAAAAGAGGACACAAATGGACAGAAAAACATTCCATGCTCATGGTTAGGTATAATTAATATTGTGAAAATGGCCATACTACCCAAAGTAATTTATAGATTCAGTGCTATCCCCATCAAGCTACCTGTAACTCTCTTCACAGAACTGGAAAAACCACCTTAAACTTCATATGGAACCAAAAGAGAGCCTGCATAGTCAAGTCAATTCTAAGCAAAAAGAACAAAGCTGGAGGCATCACACTACCTGACTTCAAACTGTACTATAAGGCTACAGTAATCAAAACAGCATGGTACTGGTACCAAAAGAGAGACATAGACCAATGGAACAGAACAGAGACCTCGGAGGCAACATCACACATCTACAACCATTTGACCTTTGACAAACCCGACAAAAACAAGCAGTAGGGAAAGGATTCCCTGTTTTATAAATGGTGTTGGGAAAACTGGCTAGCCATGTGCAGAAAGCAGAAATGGGACCCCTTCCTGACACCTTACAATACAATTAACTCCAGAAGGATTAAAGATTAAAACATAAGGCCTAACACCATGAAAACCCTAGAAGAAAAGCTTAGGTAAAACCATTCAGGACATAGGCATAGGCAAGGACTTCATGACTAAAACACAAAAAGCACTGGCAACAAAAGCCAAAATAGATCAATGGAACCTAATTAAACTCCAGAGCTTCTGCACAGCAAAAGAAACAATCATTAGAGTGAACTAGCAACCAATGGAATGGGAAAAAATTTTTGCAATCTACCCATCTGACAAAGGGCTAATATCCAGAATCTACAAATAACTAAAACAGATTTACAAGAAAACAAACAAACAAACAAACCCATTCAAAAGTGAGTGAAGGATATGAACAGACACTTTTCAAAAGAAGAGATATATGAGGCCAACAAACATACGAAAAGTGCTCATCATCACTGGTCATTAGAAAAATGCAAATCAAAACCACATTGAGATATCATCTGATGCCAGTTAGAATGGCGATCATTAAAAAATCTGGAGACAACAAATACTGGAGAGGATGTGGAGAAACAGGAACACTTTTACACTGTTGGTGGGAGTGTAAATTAGTTCAACCATTGTGGAAGACAGTGTGGCGATTCCTCAAGGATCTAGAAATAGAAATTCCATTTGATGGAATTTGCTGGGTATATATCCAAAGGATGATAAATCATTACAGTATAAAGACACATGCACAAGTATGTTCATTGTGGCACTGTTTACAATAGCAAAGACCTGGAACTAGTCCAAATACCCATTGATGATAGAATGGATAGGGAAAATGTGACACATATACACCATGGAATACCATGCAGCCATAAGAAATGATGAATTCATGTCCTCTGTAGGGACGTGGATGAATCTGGAAACCATCATTCTCAGCAAACTGAAACAAGAACAGAAAATCAAACAGTGCATGTTCTCACTCATAGGCAGGTGTTAAACAATGAGAACACATGGACACAGGAAGGGGAGCATCACACACTGAGGTCTGTTGGGGGGACTAGGGGAGGGACAGTGAGGGGTAGGGAGTTGGGGAGGGATAACATGGGGAGAAATGCCAGATATAGGTAATGGGGATGGAGGCAGCAAACCACAGTGCCATATATGTACCTATGCAACAATCCTGCATGTTCTTCACATGTACCCCAGAACCTAAAGTTGAATCAAATATATATTAAAATATATATATTTGGAAGCAGCTTTTAAATTAGAAAATGAGAGGATAGGTTTAGAGATAGTTTCTACATACATGGAAGAGGACAAACAATATTAGCTTAAAAACTCCAGAAGTTGGAATAAAATGAAGCAAGACTCTTTAGGACTTCCTCACTGCTTTGAGAAAGTAGTCTAGCTAGTGTTGAAGTAAACTGCAAGAGCTGTCTAGTAACACCATGTCAATCCAGAGGTTTCTTAAGATTCCAGAACATAAGAGTTTCAAATACTAAGACTTTCCTACATTTCTAAGTATAGTGGACATCACAAATGTCTTTTGTTGCCTTCTTTTGGAAGCATACCAACAGCCCCAAACTCATAAATTATCACTAATTCCTTACTCTTCAGATACCCATTGGCTATACAGCTTGTGGTAGAATGAGCACTTATTTTATTGTTTTAAAATGGACTAACAAGTGAATACAGCCACAGAGATGCATAGTGCTATCTACTGAAAATGTCTGAAGCAAAAGGTATGAGTAATGGCACAAAGGACAATTTTTTTTTTTTTTTTTTTTTTTTTTTTTTTTGCTATAAGGAACATGTCTTACCTATATAACAAAAAGACTTTAAGAAAAATAATGACAGTATTTGATACACGGCAGTCTGTTACCTTTAGACAAGGTTATGATAGTTCTACTGTTACTTTAGTATTAGTTCATTTACATAACACAGTAAAATCCCAGATCTAAAGATGTTTTCATATATATGTCTTACCATGTAAGTCATCAAGATAACAAATGACTTTTCTTGACATGGATGGAATGTATATAAGTTGGTGTTATAGAAAGACCGAAGTAGCGGTTGAGAATATATAAAGAATAGAGTCCATTTACAATAAATATTCTTGATTTAAAATATTTTTGCAGCTTTAAATAACAGCTTTAATTAAAATCTTTCCATTTAAATGTGTTAAACATAAAATCGAATTCTTGTACAGCCTCTTCTCCTGTGCTAATATTTTACTTATGCTTCAGCTGTTTAAATGTTGCTGCACAGTTTAATTACTTTTCTTTGCACTAGGGTAATTTGTCTGGTGCTTGTTGCCTATGGCATTATATCCATGGTAAACTTGCAGTTACCTTATGTCTATCTCTTTCCCTTGGAATTTTTTGCCATTTCCCAGTCTTGCTCAAACATGTCTATTTCTATTAACCTTTTTGCTGCCATAATTTTAAAAATAATTTACTTTTACCTTAAAATTTTTGCATAAAATGTATTCAGGTGGTTCAAAAAAATAATATAAAAAGGTATATAATAAAAGCTTTCTCCCACCTCTGCTCTAATCTGCCTCATTCCTTCCTATGCCCTCACTCTGCATAAATTATTTTATTAGTTTATTATATGTCTTTAGAAAGTCTTTATATTCTTAACCTTTTTAGTGTTTTTTGTTTTTTTTTTTTCTCTTTTTTTTAGAGACAAGGTCTTTCTCTGTTGTCCAGGCTGGAGTGTAGTGGCATGATCATAGCTCACTTCAGCCTCAAATTCCTGGGCTCAAGCTGGTACTCTAGCCTTAACTTACCAAGGAGCTGGGACTACAGCTGCACGTCACCATGCCCAGCTAATTTTTAAACTCTTTTTTTGTAGAGACAGGGTCTTGCTTTGTTCCCAAAGCTGGTCTCAAATTCCTGGCTTCAAGCAATCCTGTTTCAGCCTCCCAAAGTGCTGGGATTACAGGCATAAGCCATAATGCCTGGCCTTTAAAAAATTTTTCTTTGCAATTTATCATCTTAATTTTACATTGTCTTATTTTTAATGCATCTCTTATTCACTTAACAATATATCTTGAAGGTATTTTCATTTTAATAGACAGATAGCATCATCATTCTTTTCACAGTTCCCTAGTTTTCCATTGTATAAATGTACCATATTTTATAAACTAGATTCCTATTGATGGGCAGTTGAGTTGCTTCTACCTTGTTTTTGTAAATATTGCTGCCATAAATAACCTACTACATATGTGCAGGTTTGTCTTTAGGATAAATTACCAGAAATGGAATTGCCTGGTCAAAGGGTATATGCATTTGCAATTTAGGTAACTATCCCAGGGGCAGAGTATGAAAAAACTTATTTATCCACAGCCTCACTAACATAGTGAGGTGATCGTTGGGAAAAAGTATCTTAGCATTGCTTTAATTTGCATTGCTTTTATATGCATATTTGAACATATTTTCATATGCTTGAGGGTCATTTGAATTTCTTTTAATGTAAACTGTCTGCTGATTTTTCTCTAGGTTGCTTATCAATTCCAAGGAGCAATTTGTATTTGCTCTCTGTTTTAAGTTAAAATATATTTCCCAGGTTGTCTTTGACTTTATGTTTGTGGTTCAAGAACGTCATTTTACAGAAGAATAAATATAAAGAGGCCTTGTAGAGGCCTACAGAAGACTATGTACAAAAAACTAGTTGTGTTTTGCTCAATGTTATACAGTTCGTGGAATAGTTAAGTCTATAGCTGAATTAACATGTGATTAGGCAGAAGAGGTAAAGGAGAAAGAAGTGAACGAAAACTAATTCAACATAAATTTAGCACCTATTATGTGCCATGCAGTTTTTAAACCTCAGTGACTAAAAGAATACAGTACCATAAATTGCAAATGAAGGAACTGAAAACAGGTACTCAAACAAGTACATGTACATATATGTTCACAGAAGCACTATACACAATAGTGGAAACAGCACTTGGATGAACGAATAAATAAACTGTGGTATATACACAAAATAGAAAATACTATCCATCCATAAGTTAGCTATATTCTGTTAACTAGAAGCTTATTCTAATATACTACCTCTGTTATTCTCTCTTTCCTTTCTAAATCACGTAATTTCACCTAAGAAACTGTCTTTTACATTCTAGACTCATTAAAAAATTTAATAATTAAAGATAGTGTCATTGATTTTATAAAAGAAAAGATTATTCATCTATAAAAACATATGAAGTACTAATACATGTGACAGCTTGGATGAACCTCAAAAATGAACCTCAAAAACATTATTCTAAGTGAAAAAAGCGAGGGACAAAGGACATATATAATTCCTTTTTACGTGAAATACCTATAAATCCATAGAAACAGAATGCATATTGGTAGTTGGTAGGGGCTAGGGAGAGACGGCAGTGGAGACAAACTGCCTAATGGATAAGAGGTTTTACTTTAAGTGATGGAAATTCTTTGGAACTAGATAGAGGTAGTGGTTGCACAACATTATGAATATACAAAATTTCCCTGAATTGTTCACTTTAATATGGTTATTGTGACTGGCTGTGGTGGCTCACGCCTGCAATCCTAGCACTTTGGTAGGTCAAGGCAGGCTGATAGCTTGAGCTTGTGAGTTCAAGACCAGCCTGGGCAATAAGGCGAAACCCCTATTTCTACAAGAAATACAAAAATTAGCCAGGTGTGGTGGCATGTGTCTGTAGTCCCAGCTACTTGGGGGGCTGAGGCAGGAGGATCACTTTAATCTGGGAGGTTGAAGCTGGCTGCAGCAAGCCCTGATCACA